>NW_026267177.1:1320276-1337383 GCF_000697945.3 Frankliniella occidentalis
TGTTAACCTCAATGTAAGACGAGAAATAAAAAACGAGTGGGAGAATCTTAGGAAACATGATGTTTGTTTCCTGATTACTGTACGCCCATCTGTTCCAATTGGTCAGTATTTTTTTATTTTTTTTAACTTTGCGTGAATTTTGTATCATTGGAAAACTTTTGATGTTTTCATGTTTTGACTTGACTTGTTGCAGGCACTCGTTACAATTTTAGAGAGCCCTTTTTACCTCAAGTTGGATTAGTTTATGTAAGGGGATGTGAAATGGAGGGAATGTTGGACTCCAATGGTCGGGTTGTGGAGGATGGACCTGAACCTAGACCAGACCTGCCTGGTGATTCAAGAACATTCCGTGTTTGGTTAGATTGCAATCAGTATCGTAATGATATGGATAATGTTGCTCAAAACGGTGCTGAGGTAATTATAATTCCTGCATAACTTTTGTCAGACCTAGTAAGAATTTTGTAAATCAATTGTATTATCTTTATATTTTGTCTAGGATGTGTACGAAACTTTTAACATTCTTATGAGAAGAAAGCCCAAAGAAAATAATTTCAAAGCAGTTCTAGAAACTATAAGAAATCTAATGAACACAGAATGTGTAGTTCCTGATTGGTTGCATGATATCATCCTTGGGTACGGTGATCCAAGTGCTGCTCATTATTCAAGGTAAAAGCACTAATTCAATATCAGCTTCTTCTAATTTCTACCTTTAACAAATAAATATTGCTACAAACTCTTTCTTTTGACTTCACAGAATGCCCAATGAGATTGCTAAAATGGATTGGAATGACACTTTCCTAGATTTAGATCATTTAAGAGATAGTTTTCCTTCCCATGAAATCAAAGTGAAAACTGATGACCCTTCCAAGCTGACTCCACCATTCATGTGAGTATTGGTTGGTGGGTATTGTTTGCAAAATTTATTGCAGAGGAGGTTTTTTAATTTAATTTTTTTTTAATTCTTTTTATTCTGTTTCAGACTAAACTTTGAAGAGGTGATTGAAAAACACTGTGCCAGAAGTGAAGATAGGGAGCCAGTGTTAGACCAAAAACAAGCCATAGTTGTTGAACCTCATATAATTCCTAGCCGCGGCCCTTATCTTTATAATGAGCCTAAAAGGTTTGTTAATTATTATTTGTAATACTGAAATGAACCACTTTTTATATCTCAACTAAGTTTATTACAATACGTAATTCATAATTGACCCCCATGATTTTACATGACATAAGGTTATGAGAAATTGATTTTTTTGTTAAAATATTCATTACATTAACTGTTTCTGTGCAGGAATTCAATCCGTTTCACTCCCACCCAAATAGAAGCTATTCGTGCTGGTATGCAGCCAGGCTTAACTCTTGTTGTTGGACCACCTGGAACTGGTTAGTGCAGTCCTATTTAGCCTTATTGAGAATGTGAATAACTTTTTAAAATTATGTTATGTTTTGTTTGTTAATTAACAAAATTATGATTGCAGGTAAAACTGATGTAGCAGTTCAAATTATCTCCAATATTTACCACAATTTTCCTGCTCAACGAACTCTTATTGTCACTCATTCTAACCAAGCCTTGAATCAGCTGTTTGAAAAAATTATGGCTTTGGATGTTGATGAAAGACATTTACTTCGTCTTGGTCATGGTGAGGAAGCTCTTGAGACTGAAAAAGATTTCAGCAGGTTTGTTCAATATTCCCACCTGATTGGTAATCTGTAGCTCTAAAATTGCCCTCAAAAAATAATTTCACATTTTTTAATCTAAATTCTTAGATATGGTCGAGTGAATTACGTGCTTGCAAAACGCTTAGAACTGCTTCAAGATGTGCAGCGTCTTCAAGATTCCCTGGGGGTCCAAGGAGACCAGGCCTACACCTGTGAGACTGCTGGTCACTTTTTCCTTTACCAGGTCTTGGCAAGATATGAACGCTTTTTAGCTAGTGTGAAACGTGTTGGCAAGAAGGTACTGAATTGTTCAGAATAATTTTGTGTGTTTTTGAACTGATCTCTTGTTTTTCCGAAAAATCTAGTATGTATCTATTAAAATTTCTCTTAATGATTTTGCAGGCTGCTCCTTTATCCATTATTGATGAAGAATTTCCATTCCACAAGTTTTTTGATGATGCTCCTAAACCTCTGTTTAAGAAAAGAAGCTATGAAGAAGATATGGAAATTGCAGATGGTTGTTTCCGGTATGCCACCTTCACAATTGCTTAGTACAACCAGCTCTCAGTAACAACATTATCTGATTTGTGTGCTATTGATGTATTTTTATAATTCTTTCAGGTACATTGAAAAAATATTTACCCAACTTGAAGAGTTCAGAGCGTTTGAGTTACTCCGTAGTGGCCTGGATAGATCAAAGTATCTTCTTGTTAGAGAGGCAAGGATCATTGCAATGACTTGCACACATGCTGCACTTAAACGCAGTGAACTTGTTAACTTAGGTAATTTATATTGAAAATTCTTTCAGATACAAGTGCATGCCTTCATACTTTTTGGAGCTTATTAATTTATTTTGTAAATTAATCTTCTAGGTTTTAAGTATGACAACATTCTTATGGAAGAGTCAGCCCAAATCCTAGAAATTGAAACATTTATTCCTCTTCTACTACAAACACCCCAAGATGGGTATTCAAGGCTGAAGAGGTGGATAATGATTGGTGATCACCATCAGTTGCCTCCCGTCATTAAAAATATGGCATTCCAAAAATATTCTAATATGGAACAGTCATTGTTTACCAGAATTGTAAGGTTGGGTGTTCCAACTGTGGACCTTGATGAACAAGGCAGAGCAAGACCAAGGTAACTACAGTTTTGTTTTCTGTAATCAGTTGATTGGTGTGTTTCCTGCTTATCATTACTTTTTTTTACAGTATCTGCAACCTGTACAATTGGCGTTACAAAAAGCTTGGTAATCTACGCCATGTTCAGACATGGCCTGAATATTGTGTTGCCAATCCAGGCTTTCATTATGATTTCCAGCTTATTAATGTTGAGGACTTTAATGGAGTTGGTGAATCAGAGCCAAGTCCAAACTTTTATCAGGTAATAGCCTTACCTTTATTTTGTTTATGTATTTTGTCAGTATGATTTATGCTGGAATACATAGTCCCTAGGATCATTACCATATTCTTGCAAAAAAAAGCAATTTTGTTAAGTAGGTAATACTTTTTATTTTAATCATCTTTTCATTTTTGTCAGAACCTTGCTGAAGCCGAGTACTGTGTGGCAGTGTTTATGTATATGCGTCTCCTTGGATATCCAGCTGAAAAAATATCAATTTTAACCACCTACAATGGACAAAAGCATCTCATTCGTGATGTTGTGAACATCAGATGTGCTAAGAATCCCTTGATTGGAATGCCCCACAAGGTATCACTCAATAACAACTTATCCTTTTAATTAATAAATTTTACTCTTTGAATGTTATTCTTGATTTGTTTATTGTTTTATAGATAACTACAGTTGATAAATACCAAGGACAACAAAACGATTACATTCTTTTGTCCTTGGTAAGAACAAAAACTGTGGGTCATTTGCGGGATGTTAGACGTCTAGTGGTTGCTATGTCACGTGCTCGGCTAGGGCTCTATGTGTTTGCTAGAGTGTCCTTATTTAAAAATTGCTTTGAACTTACTCCAGCCTTCCATCAGGTACCAACAGACTTATTTTGATTACTTTGACATTACGTTACTGGAATAGATCCTTTATCTGAAGTTTGTTTTTCCATTTTGACAGCTAATGGAGAGGCCATTGAATCTTCACTTAGCTGTGGATGAGAGTTACCCATCACAACGTCCTGTTGACAAGACGCCTGATAATCCTCCCATGGAAGTTCAAGATATGCCCCAAATGGCTCAGTTTGTTTATGACTTCTACATTGAAAAAGTTCAGGCCATGAAGTCTGCATTCTATGTAAGAGAATTTCTGAGCCATTCAATTTGCACACCTCGTCGTTAAACCAAATTGTATCTTTAATTTTTCTTAATTCCAGGGAGCACAGAAAGTTTGGGAGAAGCCAGGAAATGTGACTTCAAGCGTTCCAGAGAGGAATGTTCCAGAGCATCCAGGAGGAGATAGAGACACTGATGATGAGGAAGATGAGGAGGAAACAAAACCACTAAAGCAAAGGAAGGCTTTGCCTGCACAAAAAGAGGTTGTTCCCATATTGGATGAAACAATTGATGAGGAACAGAGTGAACAAAGAAGTTCAGAAACAATGGATACCGATGAAGGAAGAACTGAACATGATGAAGAAAGAACAGAACCGGATGAAGCAATGGTTTGTGAAAATGGCTCTAATGGAGACTAAAATATAATTATTATGTAAGTTTATTCTAGAAAAAGAAGCATGTCACTTTTTAATTTTTTGAAAGACACACCAGTATTTTAATGAATGGTACTACTGTGTGCTAGGTTTGTATTCCAAACTCTGCTGTAAATATATTTTTGTAAATAAAAGTTGACTGGTGATATGAAATTATTATAACATCATGACATAATATGTCAATTGGTTTGAATGAAGGTTCCTCTATCCTGCTATGATAATATACAATGTAGTTTATTGAATCATCATTAATTATCTTTGGAAAAATTATGTCAGACTATTATTTTATGCCTGGCTGAGCTTATTGTGTATCGTCACAGTTATTTTACTAGAATAGTTTCACTAATACAGCTCTCTTAAGATACTTTAGGTAGCTTTATTTAATCAAATCAACCACAAAAGATTTATGTAATACACTTGATAGTAGCAAGGAACTCATTCATGATTTCTGATATTTTTTGGGGTACGTCAAGTTTAGCAAGACACTTGAAGAAGTCATTGGGAAACTTGCTCACACAGCTGGTCACGTCCGCGACGAGGGTCGCCCCGATTTTTGCATACTTGCCGATACTTTTCTCAGCACACTTGAATAACTTATTGATGAGGTCCACTATCGTCTGTCGGGCAGTTGACGATTTCAGCCAATGCGGTGTACCCGCCTCTGAACATTCTAAGGAGGCCTCTTCCGCAGCGAACGCCACACTCTTCAACATATAAAAACTTAGTCAGTCAAAGCAAACCCTATACGGAAGCCCGATGATACCAGAATTCAGTCATGTCTGTGTGTACGCTGACAAAGATTATAGATTCAGTCGAGTTTCATGACGTACACATAAGATGACAGCACACGCGCAGAATAAGAACAGCTTGCTATTGAACTTCATGGCGACCCTGCAACACGTGGTGCCCCGTTGGTGTCGTGAGTGTTCGGGTGAGGCCCACTCCAATACCCATTGTTCGTCGCGTCGCGGAGGCATGGCGGGCAGGGCGATAGCGTACCCTTGCACACTGCAAGCTGCGCGCACGGCCTGGCCGGGCCCGGCCCGCGGCAGCCGCGGGGAAGACCAGTGCTGAGCGCTCGTGTAACGGAGGGCCATGGGGCAGTAGTGGAGGAAGAGGGAAATCAAAGACTGAGCAAAATCTAAGTTTCCATGATTTATTACTGATGTGTAGAGTCATGGCACAAAATGTGGTCTCCCACTAGATAGAACAACAATATTAAGAGATTCAATGAAAAATGTAAGCATTTCTTATTTTGGCACTTGGGTATTTGTGACTTAAGGGAAGTGAACTTGACAGAATAATATAGTAGTTCCTGGAGAACTTTACCAGTAGTTAACAGTATGTTCTCCAATAGGGAATTTACATTAAATTGAAGCATTTGTCACTACAATAACAAAACGTAAACTGAAATATTATCACATTAAAGTTGAGTGAGTCAGAAACAAAGTTTTGAAAGCAGCTGATGGAGTTAACATCAAGTAAAAAACAACATTTTCAGTATTAAAGTATAAGAACAGTTAATAGTAGTTCATAACATAAAAGCTGATAAAATAAAAGCTCCACTACACAGCAAAATAAAAAAAAATCACAGAACAAAAGGTACAAGATAGTGAAATGGGGATACTTCATCAAGCTTTCTTTCATCACATTACCTCACAACCAAGTCGACCACAATGTTAGATAGATAAATATACACAAGAGAGAAGAAAGATGTGACAAATGACCACCCTGTTGTACTTTAACTGAGCAAGTCACATTTCACCTAAATTGTCAGAGATTCACCACAACTTTGATAGCATACTGATACAGATCGATGCAGTGTGATATTATCACATACTTAAATCTAGACTAAGAGATACACACCCCACAAAAGCCGACAGGATTACATTGACAAAACTGTCCTAATAAAGAATGTGCTCCAAGCTTCAAAGTTAATAATCTAGGCAATCACAGCCGAGGAGGCCATTTGATTCACTCCGCATGTACCGTCACCCCGGTACACTCGATAGTAACCCTGCAAAATAAAAAGGAAAAATATTAACAACTGTCTGGAAAATGACCAAGGTTAAAATGAAAATGATTATCTGAAAAAAAATTATGACAGCAAGGGACAACTGATAGAATCTAACAGTGTTTCAATTTTATTACACCCATCATAAACCCCAAAATTCTCTTTTGAAGAGATGAAAACAATAAAAAAAATTGGGGAGGGGGGACAGGAATTGTAAACAAATGTAAGTCCAAGCGATTCAACGCTGGCGCCCCAGTGATGTATCATACAGCCAAGTGATGCATCACTGGGGTCTAAGTGATACATCACACAGCCGAGTGATGTATCACACAAGACCAGTGATAAATCACACAAAATCAGTGATAAATCACACAAAATCAGTGATAAATCGCACAAAACCAGTGATATTTTTCTGTAAAGGGAAAGGAACGGGGGAGGGGGGACAGGAATTGTAAACTTGAAAAGGGACGGGGACTGAATTTACTGGTTCTGGTTCAGGTTGTACAAACTCATTCCTACCTGTTCACCCCACCTCTCCCCCCAGCTGTTTTTAATAGTCCAGAAGGGAAGTTCTTTTTTAAACATAGGGTAAGCTGAAAAAAACAAAAAAAAACACATGAAACATTACTAAAAGAGTCTTTACCTTTTCACCCCAGAAAGTTCCCCAGCTATTCTTGATGAGCCAATAGGGAAGAACTTTGTGTCGGATTGAAGTTGCTAAAATAAAAGTAGATATAAAATTATAAAATGACAAACTGTTGCTATCAGAACTGAAGAAAGAAGGGTTTAAAACAGAAGAAGATAACAAATATACAAGATGTGAGATGTAACCCTTTAAAAAATACCAGCTGGTTGTTGGAGAAACACTGTACTGTAATTCAGATACTCACTGTGCACACCATAGCCCACGATGAGTACACCATGATCTAAATTTCCTGGACTACACAGAAATTTAAAAGGGTGAGAAACTCCACCAACATAGAACTGTAATAGAATAAGAACATTAGACATACTTTCATCAATGCTAGGTTTAGATACAAAACTGTTTGAAATAAGAAAAACAGGAAGATGAGATAGCAATTTACCTGCATAGCATTAGCGTTAATACCAATAGCTATAGGACCATTTTTGACAAGCCATTTAGCCATATCAGATTCATTTGTAGTAATATTCACAGAACTCTTTACTTGAACCACAGCTTCACTGCGATTAAAATGACATTGTTCATCGTCACCTTCATAGGGGTAATCACTTTCAGTCTCAATGCCACCTAACTTTTCTAATGCTTGGTAAGCATTTTCAGGCAAGCCTCCCTTACATCCATCATCCAATGTGTCACAATCTACGAGCTCTGGAAACAAACGTAAATAACGTAAATAAAAAGATCAATATAAAAAAAATACTTGAATAAGCGCAATACCAAAAAAAACAATAACCTTGTTCTGAAAGCGAAACTAGTTTTCCATGTTTGATGGCATTTTGACCTTCTATGTTTCCTGCCACAGCAAATGCCCAGCATGATCCACATGCTCCCTGTAACACAGGATAGATGTCACCATAATCTCAAAATGTGACTGCAGCAAGTAGGGATATGAATGTCAAATGTCTTTTTGTGTTGAGAAAGGAACTTACTTGGTTTTTGACAGGTGTTACGGCATCATGATCCCTCCAGTCAAATGACGTTGGCAATTTAATGTTGGGAATACTTGCCATTCTCATGGGAATTCCATTTTCTTGGTGTAAATCTTTGCGAAGTCCTAAGTATGTATCTTTGAACTCCTTTGCTGTAAAGGGATAAAGTGCAGGTAACTTGCAGAAACAGAAAAACGACAGAATGTCAATTTGAATCTAAGACTCACGACTCAAATCAGCAAATATAGTGGGTCCATATTGTGCTGTTCCCTGTTCCCCTTTTTGCAGTCTGTCAATGATTTTCAGATTAGCTCGGAAGATGTGAAACCGTTTCTGCAGTTCAGCATCAGAGGAGTACGTTTTATTGAAACTATGAATGAAGTCTCTGAACAACCCAGCACTTAAATCCACATCATCTTCACCAATCAGATGATTCTGTTTCAAAAGACACTTAGGATAAGAAGGAAAGAATTCAAAAATTCTTGGCAAATAAGACCATATTTCTGCGTATTACATACATGGGGTCGGAGGTTTTTATCAGATCCAAATGAGGCACATTTTAAACTTGTTACTCTTCTAACCTTAAGTAAAGGCATATGAACCATCTGAACATGACATGTCTGTTTATCCTACATTTAATGCACAAAACAAGAATCATATTATTATTAGGATTATGAGAATATGTCTAAAAAGCATACATATTTAAAAATAAATTTTAAGTAATATCTTAGAAATATGTAAACTTACAGTATCCTTTAAAAGAGCACAGTTACTTGAAGTTGATGATTTCCTGCATGTTGAATGGCCAACAACCAAGTACAATTTTACATTGGTAACTGATGAGTGCTGTTAAAAGCAAACATAAAAATTGAGCAAGGAATGTGATGTGGCTCATTGTAGCTCCTTAGCAAAAAATGAATTGCAATAAATAACCAACTAACCTGGACTTGGGCAGCAAGTACATGAACAAGTTTCTGACGATATGGACTATTCGTTTGATGATCAATTTCTTGAAGGGCAATATTTGCTGATTCAGTTATATAAGGGTCCTTGACATCCACTTCTTTAAATATATCCAGAGATTGTTCCCCAGGGATCTCCTGGATAGTGTTTGAAAAATAATGTCTTGAGAGAACTTATATTTATATGTAATCTGGAATGGATTGACCAAAAAATCTCTTGAACTCACCCTCTTCAATCGAGTTCTTCCACATTGAACATCTTGAAGTTCACGCTTTTTTAACCACAATCGATCCCACACTTTTAAACTGCACATAGTTGTGGCCTAGAGAATGACATTATTTTGATAAAGAGCCTTAACAACTGATCACACGAACCAACTTGTATTGCCTACGGTAAAACCTAATTAAAATAACAAACAAATTAACATACCTGATCAGAATCGTGAACACAATTCTCTGACGCAACCTTTTCATTTTTAAGGCAATTGGTAGTGGCAAGTTCCAACTTCAAATGCATCAGAGTACCTGCAACTACTTGTGTCTTAGCTTCCACAACTCGAACAACTTTTTGCTGGTAGGGGCTGTTCAACCCCTTATCAATTTCAGCAACAGCAAAACTAGCCAGCTCTTTAACATATGGATCTTCTCCATCAATAGTTTGAGGTCCACCAAGAAGTGGTTCTTCACGTTTTGAACGAGAACTGCCACAGTTCAAATCTTGAACTTCACGCAACTTAGTCCAAGGTTGATCCCACACTTTCAAAGTGCAAATAAGAAGTTGCTATGAATAGAATGGCATAGAGTTACTTGTCTGCACTAAAAAAATTTGCATCTGAAAACTACACAAACACTAAAAATGTAAAGATATTACCTCAGAATTACTTGAAGCACAGTTTTGACTGGACTGATCAGTCTTGAGGCATGATGTTGGAGCTACTTCCAGTTTAAAGTGGTAAAGGGTTCCTGCGACAACTTGGCGGCGTGCTTCAATTATACGAACTAAAGTGTGTTGATAAGGACTATTGACAGACTTTTGAATTTCAGCCAAGGCAAATTGTGTAATTTCCATCACATGCGGGTCATTGACATCAGCGTCTGAGAGACCTCCAGGTACACCAGGTGACTGAAATTAAAATTAAGGTAGACAGTGATTAATATTATTTGAAGTTACGCATGACATGATCCGCAACAATTCAGCAAAGAAATACCCTTTTCAGTCGTTGAGTGCAAACAACCCTTGATGATACAACCATTGGCTTCTTAACATCACCTAACATCTTCAGTTTTGCTGGATCGGTCAACAGGATCTACAAATTTAAAAAAATACAGGTTAATATATCAAATATTAGAGTAAAATTATTATTCTAGTAGGACAAAAAAGGATAAATTTACCGTGATCACCATTTCCGGCTGCATGCTCTCTTTATTCACCTGGAAAGCAAACAACTATGACTAAACCACGCTTTTCTAAAGTGAGTGCTTTACAAAACAATTTCAAAATAAGAAAAAAAGTGAGGCAATCCACTGTAATTCTTTTTCTGGAAAATAGGTATAGAAGAATTACTGAGGACAAATATACAAATTGAAAGATTTACCCGTGTATGAGCATCACGAATAGTTGCAACCTTGGATACATCTTTTACATTGAGAACATCTTGAAATGAGGTCATAACTTTATCAAGACAATCTCCTTGAGAACGATCCTCCAAGTCATATTTTTTCCAGCCATCAGTGCTAGGCCAATTTTCTTGACTGCTGCGCCTTACTCTCTCAGTAGGAAGTGGCTCAGAAGGGAAGTCATCAGGCCAGACATCAGCACACTCTGATTTGACAACCTGATAATTGAAGGTGATATAAACTTTGTTTTACTTGCTTTATCATATGTGAGCTAAAAACTTGATGATAGAAGAACTCACCTTGGCATTAAGAGGAGATTCATCTGCCCAGCTACGATGAATTTGAACACGACATACTTTTTCTGGATACAGGTGGTTTTCAACACAGTTTGCATCACTAGTACTTCCCTCATTTTCTCGGCATGTTGAAGTCCCCACTTGAATGACTAAATGATACATTATACCATTCACTATCTAAATAAAATGAAACAGGAAGCAAAAAGAGGTACAATTAATCATCTTTTAAGCAATTCAAATGGCTAGCAATCAGTCAAACAATTGCTTATGCATACTTGTTTCTTGGCTTCTGACACACCCAACACAATTCTTTTAGTGTTGTCTGGATCGACTTCATCAAGAGTCTTTACAGCTAATTCAGCAAACTGAGAGATCAAGTCATGTTCACTTTTATCAACATCTCGTAGGGCTCCAAAATTGGCCAACCGTTTTGCTCGGATACTTTCAACAACCTCAGTAACATCGGTATCTTGAGGACTATTGTTAGCTGTACTTTCCAGGTCTTCTTCTAGATCATCAAACCTTTCAACGAAATCAACTGGCTTTATATTAATTGTATCCATATCTACTCTACTGTCTGGAGAGTTTCCTTCAAAAGCATTCTCATGAGATTCCCTATTATGAAATTCCGTAGAGGATTCATCATCAGTGCAGTTATTAAATGCTACAAGCTGTGATCCATCAATCTTCTTTAAAATTTCTACCACACACACACGACTTTCCTCATCTTGAAGATTGCACTCTACTGGGGTTGATGGAGTACCACTTGGAATTGGGCACAAAGTGCGTCGAGCTTCAAATGTAATAATGTATCTAATGCCCAATTCAACCTAAAAATTTGAAAAAGTAACAGTTTGAACAAAATTTGATGACAACCAATATAAAAATAAAGGCACATATCACCAAGTGAAAATACCTGTTTTTTGGCAGAGAGGATGTTTGGGGTGCCATACTTGTAGATGCTTGTTGATTCCATAGCTGCAAGAGGTTGCTTCAGCAATCTTTGCAAATTTTCAAGGTTTTCAGGGATACTTATGTCCACTTCTATGGGACATCCCAAACAAGGTGCTTTCTTTTGAATGGCTGGCAGCTCCTTTTTTTCTTCATTGTTAGGAGGGGAACTGATAGACTCAGAACCTTTGTTACTTTGGTTTGCTACATCATCAAGGATAACAACCTTCAAGTCTTGTTCCTTGAGGAATACAACAACACAAAAGACAAAATTAATCACAATGAGTATATATTGTGCTACTTTTTAAACAGAAAAAAATCAGCTATTTTAACTTACTTCAGTACTTTGGGGTGGTACAGTTTCATAAACAACCAGAGGAGTCCCAGAAAGTACCTTCATATGATTTGACAGAGAAAAAAAGATTAGAATAGTGAAAAGGAAACTTCTATTCGTTTTGAAATAATTATTTTCCTCTCCTTTGTTTGAATTCGGTCCTTGTATAAAGGTTCCAGGCACTGCATGCTGTTCTTTATAGGCCCATAAACTGCTAATTATTGTTTCTATTAACTGCTGATCAATACCCAGAAATTAAAGACTGGTCGGTATTTAAAAGTATCATAAATCAGGCTACGGCTAACCAGTTAAAACTAGAATGCGAGATAATGCAAACAAATTCAGCGTGCCAACAAACTGGTTCAAACAAGATCCAAAAAGTGGAACTTCAGCAAGATTATTGAAATATTGATAAGCATATACAAGAGTAGACTCACTTCAAAGTCAGCCAATGAAAACTAACGCGAAGGAATTAAGATATTTTCCCACATTTATGAAACAGTTACCGAACAAAGGAAAATGCGACAAACTCTGCTCACCGACAATCAATGAGTGCAATGACCCCAGGCAAAAACAACGTAAAAGATAACAACTTAAAACACAGACAAATACGAGGGGTCGCTAGCCATATTCCTAGTTAGGATCTGTTGGACATTTTATAGTTGAGTAACAAAGAACTTCTCTGCTTAAAGTAATGCCAGATTAAACACAACTTTGATCTTACCTCATTTGCACCTGAGCTAACATCGGCTAGAATTTCATACTCCGTACGCTGAGGATCAGATAGATCTGCACCATTTTGACCATTGCAAGCAACAGCAAAGCACAAAGACAGCACAAAAAGTGCCCAGATTTTTACTAAAGCCGCCATCGCATGACGAGCTTTGGCTCAGGTGCTTAAAATCCAAACCAACTACTCGTCTTGGCAAAACAAGTCAGACTGCTGAGGAGGGGCTGCGACGCAGCGACGGCGACGGTAGACTGGGTTTCCGTATCTGTGGTCTGGACCGCAGCTCGACCTGACCTGACCTCCCTCGACAATTATTGATTTCTAATGTTTTTGTTGTCACTGTACTTTTAAAGTGCGCATCGTTCATCAGCTGATAAAGCAGCAAGGCAAGGCGGGATGAGGAAGCGTCTGCTAGATTGTCCCCCACCCATCTCGCCCCCACCACAAGTTTGCGCTTCCCCTTCTCGCGTATCTTCTTTGGCGCGCCGTTGTTTGAACACCGTTTGAACACGATGAACTGACCCCGCGGAAACTTTCGGTAATCAAGCTCCAATACGATGCGTGGTAACAGTGTGTACTAGTCAGCGTTCGTAAAAATTTGTATCAGAACAGCTGAAGCACACAAAACTTTCATAAAACACCTAACCCGCCGTGAGTTAGGCAGCTTTTCGAACACCTAAGAGCATGGAGTAGCGTGGCATCGACTCTGACTCTTTCGACCGATAGCTCATAATATTAGATTGATAAAACTTTATTCAACGGATAGCGAGTTAGTAAAAGCACATGCCATTTGATCAAATAAATAAAATACCTCACCTTTTTCAATATTCCGTGCGACGGATTTAGGCGACGAGTCATCCCTAAAATTTGAATTTCACAATGAAATGAATAAAAGACGACAATCAATGCGACGTCATTGAAAAATCTTTAACGACCTTCAATTATATCCCACATAGGAAGACACTCCTTAATTTTTTATCAACAAGAAGTTGAGGAAGAAAGGGTCACTTTCGTCCTCATTCTTTGGAATGGGCGAGCACCCTCCATAGTCATAAAATTCTCGACTCTTGACAAGCAAGACGAATTACCTATTGTTGTGTAATAGAGCAAACCGAGCCGTACGTGCAGCTTCGCTGTTTGCTTTCTTTACGAGCGTCTTAGTACACCGACCCGACTAGACCCAACCCCTTCCCCATTGTCCTCGGTCCTCTTCGTCTCACTGGCCGAGCCGTCGTGCGGTCGAGCCGAGCGCAGCGCCACTTGCGCGCGTGTTGATGTTTTGTTTTTGTTTTGAGGTGTTAGTGTAGTGTGTTTTCATGGATGATGACGGGTCGTATTTACGGCGTCGGTTCTGCTGGGCCCAATGAACACCTCATCCCGCATCTGGTGATTATTTTAGAGTTTAGAAGAAGGTAGTTGTTTGTTTTTTGATCGCTCTTACATTGTTGGCCGCCGTCTCACTAAAGTAAGTTTTAATGTGTGCCTTTTGATCAACGAATAGAGTCACAGCAGAGCTTGTGCGTGCGAAATGGCATGATAGCTCGTTCCGTCTGGCGCGTGCGTGTAATATGGCTTTATAACCTCTCCGTGGTCAGAGTTTCTGTTTCAACTGTGTGGTTTGGATCTTCTTTCCTCCGATACATTTTAATTTATGAACAATTATGTCGGTAAACGCGTTCATTTTAACTGTCAATTTTATCAGATGAGCGGGGTATGTTCGGCATAATACGATTTAAAGTGGAGGAATGTGGTGGACTACGCGTAGCAATGCTATTAATCTACATCTTTCTTCTTAGAGATATTGAATAGTTCAGTACACGGATTAGGACGATAGTTTGAATACGAAACCTCAGAGTTGCCATTGACGTCAATTTATATTTTCGGAATTGGATTTAGTCTCAAGAGTGTGAGGCGAGGTGGGCTTAAAGCTAAGCCAATGACAAGGCTTTTAAACGATTGTTTGCAGCGAAACAATTATGCCTCATCCCTCGCGAGACTAAATACATTTTATGGAATACATAGGCTGTGCCCATTCGTATCCGTTATCAGGGTTATGGATTTTGGGGTATGGGGAAAGGGGGGGGGGCGGTAGCAGCGAGCCACATAACTTTGAACAAAGTTACAAACAGGTGAGCTGGAGCCATCCGTACTTGGGCCACGCAGCCGGCCTCGGTCGGCCGCCGGCCATCCCCTGCGTTCAGCTAGTGATCCGTCGCAGAGTTCGCGGCAGCCCGTCGCCCCCACACCTATGCCCCCTAGTTGAGAGGGGGGTAGGCATTTAGCTCGCGTAGCTCGCTCAGTGCGTGGCTCTAGCGGCTATCGTCCTACAGCGAGTGAGATGTTGTCACCAGACCGCCGAGCCTTGCTCACCCGTGGCGCGTGGCGTTTAGAGCGTTCTCGCCCCTGACCGAAAGGGTAAAGGGTGTGCTAATCGCACCTCTTTGTGGTCCTGTGAATCTTACGCCTGAAGAGAGGGCTGGTCACGGATTTAGTCAGTGTAGTGCAGTGCAGCCCCCCTCCCCCCTGCTGGTACATAGGGTATGTCAGGTTATGAGAAACAAGCAGCAATCATCATTACAGTACCTTCTCCACCCTGAAACAAATATCGAAGTGCCCCACCGAGCAAGTGACAGTTTGCTGCACGCTGCACTGGGCGACGCCCAGGGTGTTTCTCGAGCCATTGAACGACTGTCTGTCACAGCAGCTGTCACCCGTCTGTCTGCGCCGTAGGGTAGGTGATGTATGTATACCTCGGGTTGCCTTCATAGGGGTTTCGTAGCACAAATTGCCTACCTCTCAGGCGGCTCTCTAGAGACGCCCGCCCGCGCGTAATGATGTGCTCGCACCCCTGCGCGAGGCTTGTGGAGAAATTGTGAGGATTAACTGATACCTTTAGATACAGTGTAACAATCTCGGTGTCCTGATGTCACTGCGCGTTGGTCAGTACGAGGGCCGCTAGTCAGTACCAGCGGCACCAGCCAACCTCTCTGATTGGCAGCTGGGCGTAGAGTGGTTCTGGCCGGGTTCGGGGGTTGGCGTCTCTTTTATGAGCTATGATTATGCATCGACGTTTGCGTGTAGGAATTGTGTCCTTTGGTGGGTCTCCTTTGCTGATAGCTGCCCAATAAGCTGTAATTATGCGTGTGCCAGTCGTGTCCTTCGGTGAATATGAAAGTTTACTCGGGGACCAGGCGGTCGATGAAATTGTGTGTGTTTGGGCGGACGTTTTGCCCTTGACATTTTGATTGTCCTTTCTGCTATATGAAACCACACGGAGCGCTTCCCGGAACTAAGAAGAACAAGGGCCGCAAACTCGCGGCTCGCCTAGCCCGCGGTAGCGCGGCTCGCAGCCGCGCACCTCTTGCGTTCGGCTGGAGCCGAGGTTCCCGAGAGCCGCGCTCGGGTTGGCCCGGTGTGTGTCTGTCTTTGTCTCACTCATTGAGTGCCAGTAGGAGCGACAAGGACAGACACGCAGGCCGGCTGACGACACCGCTAGCTCTATCTCTCTCATTCTATTGCCGAAGACCTCGTGGAGCGTGTGGCTTATGCAGGCGCGGCTTGGCGAAAGGCTCGAGTTTGCGACCCCTGGTCTAGTCAAAGACCGATAGTGGCACGATTAGCGGACAATAACACAGCAGTAGCGGGTGAGAGGTGGCAATAACGTACGAAGGTCAGCGGGTATCAGGCATTGGCATGAAGGATCACTTATGCAAAATTCAGAATTGGCAGCATTAAAGCCACGAGGACGCAATACAGATCACAAGACTCGTTTAGCCACGTTTTTACTCTACTACTGATGCTCACGGCTCCGCGGGGGATGTGCGAAATCCTGCGCGTTCCCGACAGCAGCGCCTTCGAGCCAGCGCCTATGCAACCCGCCATACTGGCATGTAAGAGCCGGGACACCCGATATGTGTACATAGATGCGCTAGATGCGCATGTTCCCGGCTCCCCCCGGCTCCGACACCCGATATGTGTACATAGATGCGCTAGATGCGCATGTTGAGCGTTTCGGGGGTCTGTGCCTGGCGGTGAGCGCAGAGCTGCGAGTACGTATACGGGACGGGGCAGTGGATCCAATCAAGTAATCTTAACTTTGTTTGTTTACAGCCGTGAACCGTGCTTTGCGGAAACAGAGTCGCGCAGCTCTTCAGATGCGCGAATCAGGTAATACTACATGTAGTATGCTAAGTTGAGTACAACACTTTCGTAGCACAGTATTGTACCGCCTGCACGAGTGTTGTTGGGTT
>NW_026267177.1:1338762-1339821 GCF_000697945.3 Frankliniella occidentalis
CCCATGTCGTCCTTGGTCTTCCCAGTTGATTTCAGTTGATTTGCTGGTTGTCATAGTGTACAGTGTAGTACACCCGGCATCACCCGGCATCTGCTCGTCTGCCTTACAAGCTGGGCCAAGCTGGACCAGATGCCCCCCCCCCCCATTTCTCTCGATGCCCAGTTGTGTATGTAGGGCAGGAGGCTCATCAGACTCTAGTCTCTGACGACACGGACGACACTCGATTTTCATTCAATTCTGTATCATCGTACAGTGAGAACGTGGGAATGCTGAATATCGCATTCCTGTGATTTTTATCTCCCCGATATAAGCTGGTAAAAAGAGCCTGGCAACCAGCCTCGAGAACTTTTGCAAATATGATCAGGCCAGCGAGGCAGCTTATACACCGAGGAGTTACTGCATGCAATGCAAGGACATATGTCTATGGCTGAAGCATGAAAGATAACAATGCGACATCGTGCACATCACACAGCACAGCGCATGCACGCATTCCTGGCCGTCTGTCTTGTTGTCTGCCCGGGGGACGCGTCGGGTCCGGCCGGCGGGTCAACGGCAGCGGCAACAGGTAAAGCCGAGCGGCGCCGCGGAGTCTGCGCGACAGTCAAAGCGTCGGCTGGAGATACCGTTTGCATGAGCTCGTCGCCAGATGGCAGCCATAAAACAGAGGTGCCTGCTGAAAGGGAAGGTGCATCGGTGCATCGCAAGCGGCCGGCTTGTCAGCTCAGCACGGCCAGCCGTGGGACCAGCTGGGACGTGGGGGATGGGGTCCCCCAAAAGGGCTTTGTTTTGGCAACACATGGCAAGAGTCAGGTAGATGATGCACAGACACACACTTGAAAGTGTGTACTTGCCATAGCGCTACGCTGTGTGCCGCGTACATGTAATGCACATGGGTACCAATTTATATTATGGCCATTCGTAACTAATAGAGGCCATGCGTTTGCGTAGCACGCCCGAACCACCCCACGAGCCGCGCTCCACCGAGCTCCGCCGCGCTCCGCCGCGCTCCGCCGCGCTCCGCCGCGCTCCGCCGCGCCCCGCCGCGCCCCGCCGCGCCCC
>NW_026267177.1:1344778-1345451 GCF_000697945.3 Frankliniella occidentalis
TTTGTACCGGGTGTAACTGAGAATGCGCAACAGTGTTGCGGGATTGCATACCCGCCAGGGCTGCAGGGGCCATGGCGCCTTACAGGCTAACTGGGTAGGCAAACCCGCAACACTGTTGCGCATTCTCAGTTACACCCGGTACGTAAAAGCGCGCGGCGCGTGTCACCGATCGGAGAGCAGAGATCACTAATCGAATCGGGGAGGACAAAGTGGATGAGCCACCAGGGCCGTAAAACAGCTGACGCAGGCCCGACGGCTCAGCTCAAAGATCAGACAGAAAGCATGATTGGGGCGTAACGTCGGGAGCCGGTCGTGAGTGATGTATTGCACAGGGGTACCAATTTATATTATGACCATTTGTGACTCATAGACGTTGTGCCTTGGTAACACGGCAGTGTACCTGTGTCTGGCAGAAGACATGCCGCGCAAAATGTGCAGACGTTAAACGCCAGAAACCAAGACATATAGGTGTGTTTAGATTAGTCCGCTTGTGGACCACCACGGCGCAAATGTCTGTGTTTAGACTAGACCGCCTGTGGTCCACCGCGGCGCAAATATCTGTCACACGCAAGCGGTTCCTTATACGGTTATGAGTTCTGCTGCCGAATGCCCCTGCCGAGCTTACACGGTGAGCCCCGCAGGAGGAGCTGGTTAGAGAGACTTCAACCCCCGA
>NW_026267177.1:1350449-1351197 GCF_000697945.3 Frankliniella occidentalis
ACACCCAGAACCACACACACACAAACACAAAAGAGTCTCACAACGTAGAGGCCACGTGTAGCACGCCCGAACCACCCCCACGAGCCGCGCCCCGCCGCGCCCCGCCGCGCCCCGCCGCGCCCCTCCGCGTCCCTCCGCGTCCCTCCGCGTCCCTCCGCGTCCCTCCGCGTCCCTCCGCGTCCCTCCGCGTCCCTCCGCGTCCCTCCGCGCCACGCCACGGCGCCGCGCCCGCTCGTGGCCGGCTGTGTCCCGTGCGTGCCCTGACGGGGTGAGCCCCGGCTGGCCCCGCCGGACCCGCCCGGCGCCTTGCGGTATGGCACCGCGCGGGCCGTACCCCGCGCCCCGCCGCGGACCGGCTGGCTGAGCCATCGGCTAAATATTATCGTAAAACCGCCCGGCGCGGGGCAGCGATTGGGGTGCAGATCTGGATCACATATTAGATATGGTTACCGCCCTGCGCGTGTCACCGAATGAGGCACAGATACCACTTACAGGGAAGGAAGTATGACGGGGGCATCTCATAAGGAGGGGGTGGCCGACCACAGGGGGAGAGTTTTCTTTAACAATCGCGGGGCAGTAGAGGGGCACTTCGACACCAGCCTCCGAGGAAGCAGGACCTCCAGTGACCCGCTCCCGAACCACCCCGCCGACTCCAGTCTCCGAGGCCATCGCCACCCTCCTCGACGGACACCTCAACACGACTCCCAGGCCACCGCCTCTCCTGGCGGACTGCTCGGCCTGCTCCGGG
>NW_026267177.1:1351247-1351594 GCF_000697945.3 Frankliniella occidentalis
CGACCAGCTCGCCGCACCCGCTCCTTCTCCCTTCCGTATGCACTCCCCTCTTCGGTAAGCTTTAATCATCCTGTGTGTGCTCTCCCCCAGTGCTCCCCTGGCCCCTGTGACTTAGGCAACCAGTGCTCATCTAAACCGACTGTAGGGGTTAGCCAACGGTGACTCTTTAGGTTACGTGGCCAGGTAATTACTCGAGTAGTACCGGGTGCTCTTGTTGGTATTGGGATTACACCTATGTGCATTCAATTCGTTAGGCTTTAGGATTACTAGTAACCAATAAATACTCTGCTATCATTCATCGCGTTGATGACGTTCACTCGGAACCTGAGTCCTCTCGCCCAGAGTCG
>NW_026267177.1:1351736-1354004 GCF_000697945.3 Frankliniella occidentalis
CTGCTATCATTCATCGCGTTGATGACGTTCACTCCGCACCTCAGCCCTCCCCCCCACACCCCCCCCCCCCCCCCCCCCACCCCCCCCCCCCCCCCCCCCCCCCGGGCAGCCCTGGACGGAAAGGTCAGAAAGCGTTCGTGGGAACACCAAGAAGTGCCCCTTATCGGTCCCCCTTTCGCCGCTTCCGGTCTGCCGACCCGCCCGCGTGTGGCTCGTGCGTAGCAGAGCGGGCTGACCGCGTTCTTATCATCGTAACCTGACCATGCCCCTTCGAGGTCACCACACACTCCAAGTCCCTAAGTCGTGGAAGGGCGTATGGGGTATGCATACAGGGACCTGCCACTGTAAATGGGTTGACGTCCAGTAAAAGATTCGGGATATGGCGCCAATATTTGGCGTCATAAGACGCCAGAATTTGGCGTCATAAGACGCCAGAATTTGGCGTCATAAGACGCCAACCCATTTACAGTGGCGGCCTCTCTTTGCGCGCACGAGAAAAGTGCACCAGCCCGCCCGGGCAGGGCCGCGGTCGGCGGGACGGTCCGGCCACTCAGACATAAATTTTGAACGGTGAAATTGAATATTAACTGGTATGACTGAGCTGTGGTGTTTACGTCTATCAGAAGCCAGTATGAGAAATTCAGAATAGAGCTCTAATATAGTGTATTTCGACTAACGGAGGAAGAAGATAAAGAGCGAACATGAACGTTCACGATTGGTCGAGAGATCCCCGCCTCCAGCGTAGTGATAGACCTCAGACGTCTGGTAAGAGTAGTCAACTTACTCTAAACAGCAACTAAACTAGGTTGACCGGATCATTACAGGGGTCTTCAAAGTTCTCCATTTTCCTCCAA
Organism: Frankliniella occidentalis; assembly: GCF_000697945.3. Lineage (NCBI taxonomy): Eukaryota > Metazoa > Arthropoda > Insecta > Thysanoptera > Thripidae > Frankliniella > Frankliniella occidentalis. The sequence continues at coordinate 1,352,591 of NW_026267177.1, forward strand.
AAATGAGACATTATTTTTTACCGTGGATGGAGTTGCGTTGTTTCCAAGTACCTCAAGCGAGTCAAGCTCTCGAGACTATACGCGGAATGTATCTGCGATCCTCTGTTTTGGGTCGGCTGTTGGTGTCGTGTTGCGCACCTCTGGAGGGCGTTGGGCTCTGCTAATGGGGCGTGTCGTTGGTCTGGGATGTTCTGAGAGGTCGAGTGCACGTGTGCACGTGTAATTCAAGGTGGTCCTGCAAGGATCGAAGGCAGCCTTCGTTTCCCATGCTGTCTCTGCCTTGTCGTGTATACCCATAATTTGCATATACATGGCATACACATGGCATGGCCTGGGGGGGTGGGGGTCTCAAGCGTATACCCGGTGGCTGATTCCTGCCGCGCACTTTCGTAGTTATACTGTACAGCATGCATGTCTGCGGGCGGGTTTGCCCTCTCGTCCGCGGCTCTCCCATGGGCTCCTCTCACATATATAAGACTCCATTGTGGCTCGGTCGTGGCTCTCGTGACGTCACGGACCCGGCTGGCTGAGACGCGGGTGGCTCGAGAGCCACGTAGCCGGGACCCCTGGGTACAGTAAAACTACGAAAGTGCGCGGTGTGAATTAGCCACCAGGTATTAATCGAACTGTAGAACAGGATGTGAGTTTTAGAGCGCAAGACTATGATGAGTTCTACAGTTTAACAGAGGTTCAATCTGCATTTTCTGACTCTGAATTAAAATGTAATTTCTGGGAACGCCATATTCCCTTCTCTCATAAATCTTTATTATTTTGGAAAATGAGAAGAAGTGCAGAGCTTTAGAATGGTCTGAGCAGCCGCCCCGCCCCCAAATCGGTTCTAGTGAGCCGCCTGAAAGGTAGGCAATTTGTTTCACGCAACCCCTGTAAGTGCGCAACCCAGTACGTATGGGGGTGGAGGCGCGCACGCTGCTCGAACCATCTCGATTCCGTGGGACCGCCGCGCCATCCACCCGACCCCCTGCCCGGGCCCGGCACGGCGCGCACTTCCAAGAACGTCATAATGCCTCTCCACTTCTTCCCGCTCTATGGGCCGACGCTACGGGGCCGACAGGGCCGCAGTGAGCGAAAACAAAAAGGCTTGCCGGGCTGGGCTCGACCCGCCGGACCCGCGGCCCGGCCCGTCAGGGTCACGCCGGCTAATCCCCTGACCAGCGGCGCGACACTCGGCCCGGCGGCCCCTTTGCCGTGTCTGGCCGCGGGCCTGCGTCCTGGCTGGTCCTGCCCAAGAGAGGCCCTGCTCGGGGTGTAATATAAATGGCAACGGTACCGTTAGGGCCAGCTGTGGCTGAATGGCTGGCGTGGTCAGGGCGGGGCGGGGCGGGGCGGGGCGCGGGACTCCCCGGCGGGTGATCGACGCGCCGCACCGCCGGCCTGCTAACTAGAAACATTGTTG
>NW_026267177.1:1354054-1354844 GCF_000697945.3 Frankliniella occidentalis
CGGAGGCTGGTGTCGAAGTGCCCCTCTACTGCCCCGCGATTGTTAAAGAAAACTCTCCCCCTATGGTCGGCCACCCCCTCCTTGTGAGATGCCCCTGTCTTACTTCCATCAGCTCGCCGTTGTACGGCCCTTGTGGCGTCCCCCCTCTTTCCTTCCTTATAAGTGATATTGTGTGCCTCATTCAGTGACAGGCGCGGGGGCGGTTTTACAACCCTATCTACTATACTGATCTGCGTCCCAATCAATGCCACGCGCCGCGCCGGGTGGTTTTATGACACTTATTAGCTGATGGCACAGCAGGTCAGCTCTCGGCGGGGTGCGGGGCGCGGTCCTGGCGGTGCCATACCGCGAGACGCCGGACGGGTCCGGCGGGGCGAGCCGGGGCTCACGAATTGGGCCGGTTTACGACAATATTTCGCTGATGGCCCAGCCGGTCAGCCCGCGGCGGGGCGCGGGGTGCGACACCGGCGGCGCCGCGCCGCGAGACGCCAGCCGGGTCCGGCGGGGCGGCACGCATGTGACACAGCGGACCACGCGCAGGCGGCGGGTCCGGCGGGGCGCGCCGTTGCGCGGAGGAGCGCGGAGGGGCGCAGCGGAGCGCAGCTCGCGGGGGTGGTTCGGGCGTGCTACAGGTGGCCTCTATGAGTCACGAATGGTCATAATATAAATTGGTACCCCTGTGCATTGCACGACTGCAGTGGACTCGCATCCTTTCCCGACCGAGTGTGGTGGCTTGTCCAGATCTCGGAGGACTAGGCCTTGCCCGCGCGGGCGGTGGTTGCTGAGGGGG
>NW_026267177.1:1354894-1357229 GCF_000697945.3 Frankliniella occidentalis
TAGCGAAGATGCGTACAGCAGCTCTAGAAGCTGTATAATAATCCTATAGCCTAATAAACTGAATGCACAGAGGTAATCCCAAGACCAACAAGAGCACCCGATACCACTCGGCTAAACACCTAACCACGTACCCTAACAAGTCACTGCTGGCTACCCCTACAGTCGGTTCAGATGAGTACCGGTTGCCTAAGTCACAGGGGCCAAGGGAGCACTGGGGGAGAGCACACACAGGATGATTGAAGCTTACCGAAGTGGAGAGTGAGTAAAGGAGAGGAAGAGGCGGGAGCGGAGCGCTGGCCGTGGGTGCAGGCGACAGAAGTCCCGGAGCAGGCCGAGCAGTCCGTCAGGAGAGGCGGTGGTCTCGGAGAGTCTGGTCGAGGTGTCCGTCAAGGAGGGTGGCGATGGCCTCGGGGACTGGAGTCGACGGGGTGGTTCGGGAGCGGAGCAAGGGAGGTCTTGCTTCCTCGGAGGCTGGAGTCGAAGTGCCCCTGAGCTGTCCCGGGATCGCTAAGGAAAACTCTCCCCCTGTGGTCGGCCATCCCCTCTTCCTCACTTGCCCCTGGTTTTACCTTCGTCAGCCCGTCATTTTACGACCCTTGTGGCGTCTTCCCTCACTCCTCCCTTCTGGGTGATATTGTGTGTGCAATTCGGTGACAGACGCGGGGGCGGTTTTACAACCCTAGCAAATACAGTGATGTGTTCCCAATCAATGCAACGCGTGTCACGCGCCGCACCGGGCGGTTTTACGACTTATAGTAGCTGTTGGCGCCGTCGGCCCGCTCCCGGCGGGGTGCGGGGTGCATCCCTGGAGGCGCCACACCTCGAGACGCCAAGCGGGCCCGGCGGGGCGAGCCAGGGCTCACAAATTGGTTCAGTTTACGACTATCGCCTCTGATGGCCCAGATGGCCCAGCCCGCGGTGGCGCGGGGTGCGACCCCGGCGGCGCCGAGCCGCGAGGCGCCAGCCAGGTCCGGCGGGGCGGCACGCATGTGACACAGCGGAACACGCGCAGGCGGCGGGCCCGGCGGGGCGGCAGGGCGCGCCGCGGCGGAGCGTAGCGGGGCGCGCCGCGGCGGAGCGTAGCGGGGCGCAGCTCGGGGGGTATGGTTCGGGCGTGCTACACCTGGCCTCTATGGGTCACGCATGGTCATAATATAAATTGGTACCCCTGTGCATTACAGTGTTGCACTTTGAGTATACCGCCGTTCAATTGAGCTGGGGCTGCGGATGCCGGCCGCGCCTCGTCGAGGCGGGAGACTAAAATAATAACGATTTGCACAACAGTGGACTTGGTCAAGTATGCAGGAGATAGTGTGTAAGTACTTGGTCAAGTGTAGGTGTGCTTATTCGTGTTATTTCTACGGAATAAGTAGTCGAACCGCAAACAATGATTATAGTAAAATATGGCGCATATATTTCCGATATCAGAGTAACAATCACACCACTCAAAATCATAAATTTGTAAGCTCTTAAATATCTTGACAAGAGATGAGAGATTTAATTGGCGTGAGTATCGGCAAGAGTACCAGAAGACGCGTAGGCGTTACGACAGTTGTTGGTGATGCGAGCAGGAGCGGCAGCGACGTAGTGTCAGTGAGAACGTAGCGGAGCGTGCGGCGCGGAGTGGGGTGCGAAGGCAGGCGAGCAGCAGGTGAGACGGGTTCAGCGGCTCCCGAGTGGCGTTGGCTCAGAAAGGGTTGAAGCCGAGTCGCGAAGCGGAGTCCAGAGGTAGAGTCCGGCAGGGCTTCCAGCGGCAGAGTCCAGCAGGGACTTGAAGGAGACGCAGGCTGCAGGCGGCTGTCCAGGGCGGCTGCTCGGCGTCGACTGATGCTGGTGCAGCTCGGGGGTGTAGCATGAAGCCTCGGTTGGGTCGGCCACCCCACCACGGCGTCGTGAGGGTGCGGCGCAGAAGCTTGGGGTGAGGGTGAGCGAAAATGTTTTATGCGTTTCCTCCACTCACCCGATTGGCTGGCGCCACCCTAGGGCCGGGCGAACCACTTGGCAGTTATGAGGTAAGGGGGACCGCAATACAAAGGGACCCCGTGGGGTGAGCGCACCACCCCCAAGGAGGGCGCCACTTTTATTGGTAGGGCGCCGTGGTCCCAAGGGGAAGTTGTGCACTCGTTATCCCGGAGACTGAGGGGTTGCTTGGAGGGTGGCGTATGCACGTGTTCCCGTAACGGCTGGGGTGGCGCCGCCAAGCCGGCGCGTGTTGTCCATAAAGACATATCGGCGCCACCGAAGGTTCATTGAACCGACGACCTAAGGCAGCAGCGGTACAGAAGTCGGTTTGATTCTAAAAGGTACTCGATACTCAGCCTTACTGAAATGAACC
>NW_026267177.1:1365819-1368296 GCF_000697945.3 Frankliniella occidentalis
CGTTGATTTGAACTTTTTTTGTCCATATTCCTAATTTGTGCTAGGAAATAAAGCAATTTTTCGCATACATTTGTCCAAAACAAAACGCTTGACTTGCCGCCAGTAGTACATAATACGGAACTGAGGGATGATCATTAGACTTTACATATTATTCATTTTGCACTTCCTTGAAACACTAAACTGCACTTTGTTGCACTACGACACTTCACTAGCAAGCTCGAGTTCGCTCCGCGTCGCGCTGGGGTACTTGGGTTGGAGCGCCCACGTGCAGCTAGGTCTGCGTCTGCCGAGGAAGTGTCGGCTCTGGCTGGCCCTCGGACCCCTGTAGGCCCTGTAGGGCGTTAAGGGTTGACGTCATCTTTTTTCTAGAAGGCTCTGCAAAATCTGGCCGCACCCAAATTTAATGAAAATTGTGTTGCGACTTTAGCCTAGCGCAACTGCGTGATGTGTCAAGATGATATTTGTTAAGAGTGTGATCTGCAAAGAAGACGTGTCGGTTGTCCTTGAGGCGGCGCTAGGGGTTGCGCCACTGGCGTGTTCATTGTTCTAAAAGCTTCTGTGTCTAGGTCTTGTGATTAATATAGGGTGTTAGGGATTGCGCAACCGTTGTGTTTCCAGAAGCTTCTGGCCATTATCTTTTTTAATTTTTGGTAGTAGGTGTCACTCAAGTTGGCCCTACCCGACCTGGATAAAGCATACGTCATAAGCTGGGGCCGCACCCCCTGAGAGTGAGCCCTTGCACAAATGAGCACTTTCAGTTTCAGTGAAGCAGCCAGGTGGGAAGGATGAAAGTGGTCATCAGGTACCGCGAGAGGTGTGCCGAGTTTGCGATAGAAACGCGTTGGATTACGAAATGTGGCCCAGTAAAAATCGCTCAATTTTATCGAGACCGCGGATCTGTGATGGATGTTGGACGGTTGCAGCGGTTTAAAAAAGAGGTTGCGCGTTTTGAGAGGTTTGGTTACAAAAAAATTGGTTTTGAAAATGTGTTGCCATTGTGTGATGGAGTTTGGTTGGAGTGTGAAATAACTATGGTTCTCTGTGAAAATGTGTAATGTGCTTATGAAAAATAAAAAAATAATACGTTTGCACGATAACAAATACATTTAGCGTCTAGGATTCGTAGTTAACGCTAAGGTGCGTGACTGTTGTGTGTGGGCTGTGGAGGATTGGTTCTCGGTGGGCCAAAAGTTGATCCCTGGAAAAAATGATGTGTCAAAATGCAAGTGTGACATACCTGGTCTGTCGCATGTGTGGTGTGATCGTATTTTTGGTCTCGATTGTGGTGTGACCTGACCTATGTGTTCTGCCTATACTTAGCTGATTTTTGTGTTAATTGGTGTTTCATGACTCAGGTCACATTACATGGTGTGACCAAAACTGTTGCACATGTCACATAATTTTTTCCAGTGATGTGGCTGTGTGGATGGCAGGTTGATGGTATCAAATTAAAATGTAAGGTTGCTCGGTTAAAAATATTTGTTTTTAAAAGGAACTTCGTTCTTGAAAATTTTTGTTGGATGGGTTTTGTTAGGTTTGTGAACCAGAGCTCTGCTAATGTAGCCTATTCGACCGAACGAGCTGACTGGGAGGCGGTCGGCGCCGACCGGCTGCAGGCGAAGCTGCAGGTGAAGAGAAGAGCTCCCTCACTGTCTCCCCTAATCACCTTTCACCTGCACGCGGTCGGCGCGGTCGGCGCGTCCCGGCTCGGTCGGTCGAATAGGTGACTTTTGTAGAGCTTTGGTGTGAACTTACTTACGACTCTCAATGTACGACTCTCAATGAAAACTTTTACTAAGTGACTACAAAGTCATGCGTTCCCACTTTCACCGTCATGCGTTCCCACTTTCACCGCCAGCATGAGAGAAGGGCGCCTTCACTCATACCGCGGATGAAACGGTGAACGGTGGCGCAACGGCACCCTGATGTATGTCGGCGTACAGTGCCGTTCAAACTCTGTGACGTCACATTCAATCCATTGTTGATTCGGCCGTAGAAACGCAGGGCTTTGTAATGTAGTCAAACGTTTCAGCCGTTCAGGTGAACTGACGTCCTAACCCTCATTGAAGTTGAAGTTTTTAGAGACAGTCCCTAGTTGTTTTTTTACATTTTGGTCGGTATCTTCTGAACGGTACAATTTCCACACAGTGCCTTGTGCATTTTTCCATGTGCAGTGCACAGAAAGTTAAGTGTAACAAAGTGGGCAAGTAATCAATCGCTGGCTCACGATGTGATGTGTTTAGGTTTGTAAATAAAAACGTTCGTTGAACCATAGACAATCATGATATTAACCATAACATAACATGATTGTACTAGGGCTTATTAACATTTTTTTTCTACATGATAGTAGGGCTCCAAGGGTTGCGACTTATCTGCGCCATCGTTGACGTCAGTGTTCTAGAAGCTTCTAATATGATTATTTCGGCTATGGCCAGGCCAGGGACATTATTCAAATGAGCGATTTTATCGCAAATGGC
>NW_026267177.1:1368346-1370568 GCF_000697945.3 Frankliniella occidentalis
CCGTCTCACCTGCTGCTCGCCTGCCTTCCCACCCCACTCCGCGCCGCACGCTCCGCTACGTTCTCACTGACACTACGTCGCTGCCGCTCCTGCTCGCATCACCAACAACTGTCGTAACGCCTACGCGTCTTCTGGTACTCTTGCCGATACTCACGCCAATTAAATCTCTCATCTCTTGTCAAGATATTTAAGAGCTTACAAATTTATGATTTTGAGTGGTGTGATTGTTACTCTGATATCGGAAATATATGCGCCATATTTTACTATAATCATTGTTTGCGGTTCGACTACTTATTCCGTAGAAATAACACGAATAAGCACACCTACACTTGACCAAGTACTTACACACTATCTCCTGCATACTTGACCAAGTCCACTGTTGTGCAAATCGTTATTATTTTAGTCTCCCGCCTCGACGAGGCGCGGCCGGCATCCGCAGCCCCAGCTCAATTGAACGGCGGTATACTCAAAGTGCAACACTGTAATGCACAGGGGTACCAATTTATATTATGACCATGCGTGACCCATAGAGGCCAGGTGTAGCACGCCCGAACCATACCCCCCGAGCTGCGCCCCGCTACGCTCCGCCGCGGCGCGCCCCGCTACGCTCCGCCGCGGCGCGCCCTGCCGCCCCGCCGGGCCCGCCGCCTGCGCGTGTTCCGCTGTGTCACATGCGTGCCGCCCCGCCGGACCTGGCTGGCGCCTCGCGGCTCGGCGCCGCCGGGGTCGCACCCCGCGCCACCGCGGGCTGGGCCATCTGGGCCATCAGAGGCGATAGTCGTAAACTGAACCAATTCGTGAGCCCCGGCTCGCCCCGCCGGACCCGCCTGGCGGCTCGAGGTGTGGCGCCTCCAGGGATGCACCCCGCACCCCGCCGGGAGCGGGCCGACGGCGCCAACAGCTAGTATAAGTCGTAAAACCGCCCGGTGCGGCGCGTGACACGCGTTGCATTGATTGGGAACACATCACTGTATTTGCTAGGGTTGTAAAACCGCCCCCGCGTCTGTCACCGAATTGCACACACAATATCACCCAGAAGGGAGGAGTGAGGGAAGACGCCACAAGGGTCGTAAAATGACGGGCTGACGAAGGTAAAACCAGGGGCAAGTGAGGAAGAGGGGATGGCCGACCACAGGGGGAGAGTTTTCTTTAACAATCGCGGGGCAGCAGACGGACACTTCGACACCAGCCTCCAAGGAAGCAAGACCTCCCGAGCTCCGCTCCCGAACCACCCCGTCGACTCCAGTCCCCGAGGCCATCGCCACCCTCCTTGACGGACACCTCCGCCAGACTCTCCGAGGCCATCACCACCTTCCTTGACGGACACCTCCGCCGGACTCCCCGAGACCACCGCCTCTCCTGACGGACTGCTCGGCCTGCTCCGGGACTTCTGTCGCCTGCACCTACGGCCAGCGCACCGCTTCCTCTCCTTCCCCTCCTTTGCTCACCCTCCACTTTGGTAAGCTTCATTCATCCTGTGTGTGCTCTTCCCCAGTGCCCCCTTGGCCCCTGTGACTTAGGCAACCAGTGGTCATCTGAACCGACTGTAGGGGTAGCCAACAGCGACTTGTTAGGGTACGGGGTTAGGTGACTAGCCGAGTGGTATCGGGTGCTCTTGTTGGTCTTGGGATTACCTCTGTGCATTCAGTTTAATAGGCTATAGGATTAATATACGGCTTCTAGAGCTGCTGTACGCATCTTCGCTAGTTATCAATAAATACTCTGCATTCATTCATCGCGTCCGTTCACTCGGAACCTGAGTCCTCTCGCCCAAAGTCGAGACGGGACCCCGGACCGCCAGGCTCGCTACTGCGACTAGCGCCCTTCGTAGCGAGGCCTCTACCGTCAGGTAAGAGTATTCAACTCATTCCACTCTACCACTAGACTGAACCAACCGGATCATTACAGTTGAACACTGCCTTAGATTGGACGTGTGGGAAGTGCTCAACTCTGGAAACCCTAGTGGTGCAGATGGGGTGAGGGGGGGCTACCTCTCCTGCCCAACCGTCGTTAGTTTGGTTGCCGCAGTCACTTTAATTTCCGTTTTCTTTTGTTAATCGCTATGTGTTGCCGTTGTTCAAAGCGGATCCTTGGGTCAGGGCTGGGAGCCGCCGGCTCTGCGCGGCCCAGTTGAGGCCCCCGCGACACCCAAGTGGCGCCTCACCGAGTCGTCCTAGCTACGCCGCTGGTGGTAGGCCACAAGCGACCGGCGAGGCTTCAGA
>NW_026267177.1:1372986-1375092 GCF_000697945.3 Frankliniella occidentalis
GAAGGTTCATTGAACCGACGACCTAAGGCAGCAGCGGTACAGAAGTCGGTTTGATTCTAAAAGGTACTCGATACTCAGCCTTACTGAAATGAACCTAAATAAATATGCTGCGAAGAGTTAATGCAAACATTAAAGCCAGAAGGGCTGTACGGATAAGTCCAACACTTGACAATGGCCTGACTGGGGAAATGCATTGCGGTGGCACACCGCCTATTGCATCTCGAATAATGTGGGAAAGTTAATAAGAATGAAATGTGCCTCAGACACTACTATAGAGCATGGCACCAGGCTACGGTAGCGTACAGAGTGTACCAGGTGGCTGATTCACGCCGCGCACTTCTGTAGGTATACTGTACCGCATACACGAGTGCGGCCGGGTTGCCTACTCGCTCGGCTCGTAAGGCGCCGTGGACAGGGGCGATAGGCAAACCCGCGCCGCACTCGTGCGTGCGGTACAGTATACCTACAGAAGTGCGCGGCGTGAATCAGCCACCTGGTATAATGTACGTTGCAGCAAGATACTTAACTAAGTACCTTAAATCTAATACATTACCAAGTGAGTAAATAATGTGTATGACAGTACCGGGTGATTCAGAGCACGCGCCGCCGTGTTGCGGGTTTGCCTATCCTCGACTCGGCGAGCGCACTGGTGAGAGGTGAGGAGGAGAGGGTACACACTTGGGTTTCTAGAGAACAAAGGAGGTGCACACACAGCTGATCTCTCTCGAAAGTATTCAACTTTTAAATGCACACTTAGTTTATCAGAGTGGCTCAACAAAATATGTTAACGTCATAATATGTTAATAATTATGACGAAAATATCCGTTAGAAGACGGTTGTTCTTTACCCATGGTGTCATTTACAGTTGTATTTTTCACAGTGTCTGCTGGGCCTCTCGCATGGCATGGCCTGTGAAGTCGTCGTTTAAAACCGTTGAAGTAAAGTACGGCCGTGGCCGCCCTGTACTGGGATCAGTCAAGCGTCTATACATAATATTTGTGTCGGCATTTTTAGGAGACTGTAAATGGGGCAGAAAAATGAAATGGGGGAGTAGGGGACAAGGCGGCCCAGTGTGGGGAGGTCATTGAGGAAGTGGCGGTCCGGCTTTCTCAAAGCAATTCATTGGGTGACCTTTTTTTTAAACGCAGCTTGCACGTTGACTTGTTGGCGGCTGCGCGCTGCGCAGGCAGGATAATGGGGGAGGGAGGGAGGGGGGTGTCCTCGCACTAGCCGGCTCGTCTCAAACACGAGCAAAATGAATAAAATTAAGAGCCGTTGTAGAAGGTGCGTGTGCGTGATGTTGTTTGTACTTTTCTGCATAATTTTTCACCGCGCATCTTCTCCATACTTTGCTAAGTCGCTGTGTTATTCATCTTGCCCGTTGTTTCTATTGACTAGCGAATAAATGATATGTGATTTGTGCGGAGACACTCTTATTTCCACACGGATATTCCCACAGAGACATTTCTCATGGAACATTTCCCGGAACCCTTTTTCACAGTGTTCGGCATTCGGGCAGAAACACGACCAGCCTCTTCAGCGTCAGCCAGGCCTTGGGGTGTGTGGTGTGGAGACCCTGAGAAGAGAGTTTACGTTTCTCGGCGTGAATGACTCCTTGTCGTCGGATAGGCTTGTTATCGGTCCAGCAGAATCCTAGCCTAGGATCATATTGCAGTTATGCCCCCCCCCCCCCGTGCGCCCTTCCAGTCCTCGCTGGACGCATTCACCAAAGCTTCGCCTCATATGTTATCCTATCGTCGGTTCGTCGGTTTCCTTCCAGTCCTCGACCCAAAGTGGCAGGATTTGTTTGTCGAGATAGCGCTGACGCTTCAGCAAACCAGTCGTAGCATGTACTTCAAAGCGAGTGCTTTATTTTTGTGTGGATAAATTTGTTTCTACATATACACATTTAGATAGTGTAGGAATCCAAGAACCTTACATGCTGAAACGTCAGCAGTCACCGCTATCTTGACGAGCAAATTCTGCCATTTTATTGCGGGCCGAGGCCCGGGAGGAAACCGACGATACGATAACACATCAGGCGCCCTGCTCGCTCAGCGTCGGTGCTGCCCTCCCCCTTCCAGCCGGGCGACCGACACGGGTGTC
>NW_026267177.1:1375142-1376532 GCF_000697945.3 Frankliniella occidentalis
AGCGGATCCTTGGGTCAGGGCTGGGAGCCGCCGGCTCTGCGCGGCCCAGTTGAGGCCCCCGCGACACCCAAGTGGCGCCTCACCGAGTCGTCCTAGCTACGCTGCTGGTGGTAGGCCACAAGCGACCGGTGAGGCTTCAGATTTTTAATAAGTCAGGTGTGCAGGGATGGCCCTGCCTTGTTTGTCAGCCCGAGAGTCGGCCCGCGGCCCGCACGCGCCACCGGGGCTCAGCCAGGTAACCCTGGACCGGAAATGAACAGCGGAAATGAAGGCGGCCGTGGCCGGCGCCGCGGCCGGTCGCGCCATCGTGTCCACGAGGCCAAGCCGTGGCCGGAGGAAAATTCGACCGCGAAAAGAAAGGAAAGCCACCCGTAGGGTTGGCCACGGTGCGAATAAGGTTTTGATACCTCTGAAGGGACGGCGCGAGGGCGGGCGGCCCGTGCACCGCTCCACCCCTCCCCCATCCCGCCTCTTTTGGGGATCCTTCGCACTGGAGCCGCCGCACGGGTCCTTGTGTTTCCCTAAAGCTTAGTATTGATAATTCATTATTATTCAAGTAATACTGGTGGCAAGGGACGCAATAAGAGAACCGCGAGTTCCTCCTGACGCGACGCGCACACTGACTTCCCGTAGAGTATTTCAGTATTTACAGAGCGGTGACCGGTGACAGTCCGGTGACCAGAGACTTGGTCGGTTTGGGGCTGAACAGAGGGAGAGGCGGCCGGTCGCCGCGCCGGAAGCGCACCCAGCGCCTGAAGGTAGGCAACCCGCGCCCGGGCGCTGGCAGCCCGCGCGGCCGGCCTCGCTTGTAATGAGGACTCCGAACGGGTTGATTTGTCTCGGTAGTCTCGCGGTAAACGGTTGTTGGAGTTGGCGTGAGTGGTGCACACGTTCCTGCTTCCTGTAAGCAGTTCGAGCAAATACAATGATGGCATTGGCTCGAGACTTCTAGTCGCCTTAGGATGTAGGTTGTAAGACGAAGTAATTATCTGTAAACGGGTAATCCGGAGACCGGGGCGTAACTGCGCGTTTTAGTCAAGGGCCGTGGTATTGCGCCACGCCCTGTTCTCGAAGCTTCGGGCGCCCGGCTGGAGGGGCTGCGTTCGCTCAGGAATGGCATCTGTGCGCCATCGACACCTGTCCCACTGCCCTATGGGCATTTACTTGTCTCTGTCATTGCGTGGGAGCGACGCGGACGCATCCCCTCTGCGTCGGCGGCCCGGCCCAGATTACCCGGGAATAGACATGTGGCACGGGGCGCGACGGCTTGAGGGGAACGCAGTGTCAGGTGGAGCCCAGTACACCCAGAAAAGCGTGTTCTCGGCCCAAGAAATGTTCTTGCGGAATCGAGAACATTGGCTTGGGACGATGCAATTTGCATCGTCCCAAG
>NW_026267177.1:1376582-1378222 GCF_000697945.3 Frankliniella occidentalis
TCTGAGCCCCTGCCGTGATTGCGTAGGTGGGTCCTTCCCGCCCCTTTCACACTGCTTTTAGGATGGTACTTACGTGGTCAAAGGCACTAAAACTTTGAGCCTTTGCGGCATTTTAGTGCAGTTCCTTAGGGGTGCGGATCTTTTAGTTCCTCTGTAAAGGTGCGAAAGTCATCATGGAGGGTTTTGATCTGTACCTTTATTTTTGCAATGCAGTAACTTTGTAATCTGTATCTTTGTACGAAATTAAGCATTTAATTTTTGTTGCAGACATTTATCTGTTGATTTAAATGCGTTTACTTGTACAAAATCTTAAAATTTTCCTCACAACCAAACAAAACTTAGGTATAACTGCGCGAATATTTGCTCAAAAACATACAAATACGCGTTTATAGAGTTTCAGGTGAGCAGCCAGTGGGGTTGGACGCCGCCGGTATGAGAGTTGACATTACCTTGCGCGAGGGGTGTGCTTCGTTCCACCTCACGAAATGCAAATGCACCTCGCAACAGCGTTTGAGCTGTTGCACTGGGCTTTGCGTTGTGGGTGGGGGATGCCTACATCATGTGCGAGGCGGGTCCCACTCCAAGGAAATGTGTACAGAGTACTACTGTATGTATTGCACTGTATGACGTCGTTAGTCCTATAACATTTTTAAGCATACACTCGTAAAACAAGTGTTTAATTTTGCACGTCAATTGACATTTAAGTTCAAGTGTGCTTTTTCTCGACACTTTGTCGTGTCTAACTATGTTATACGTCCATTGGTGTTTAAACTTTCGACGCTTCCGAAACGTATAGCAGCTGCACACCGTATGGTTCCCTTTTGACAGCATAGAACTGTGTGTGTCCAAGTGTGCAGAATTTAAACGTTTACAAAACGTCTAAAATTTGCACACCACGCAAGTGTGCAACTTGAGTTAAACGTTTACAAAACGTCTGAAATTTGCACACCACGCAAGTGTGCAACTTGAGTTAAACACCATGTAATGTGCTAAATCACAACTTGCACACGTTTAGTGTGCAAACATTTTACTAGTGTATTTAATATTTTTCGGTATTATACACACGCCAAAACAATTTGCGGTCTACTCTTTTGCCCTGTGATTAAAATTGCTTGCGATGCAGCTAGGCACGTGAAATTTGGCATGGTTCTTGTCTAGGGTGTGTGGTTAACCCTCCCAGAACGCGAAGTTTGTGCGCCACCCCGTGCGCAACCCCTAACGCGCATCGGGGTGGTAGTAGAAGAAGTAGTAGTAGAAGAAAAACCTGGCCTCAGCAACATTTTGCAACACTTTGCATTCACTTTCCTAGCCGCTGTCGCGGATGCTGTCGCGGATGCTGTCGCAGATGCTGTCGCCCTCGCCTTATGAGAAGATGGGGACGTGTTGTGTCTCTCGAGTCGTGGCGTGGGGACCTTATGTTGCGCTCACTGGAAACGCAAGTGTGCACCCAGAAAAGCCTAAACTTGATCCAAGTGCATTTTACTTGATACAAGCGCCAAATGCACTTGAATTGATCGAGCCCGGTTGGAACTTGAAGTAAGCATTCTAGATTGAAATAATCTTGTAAGGCGAAGTTAATAAGAACGCCAGCCCTCGGGGCAACACCGCATGGTGCTTGATATTCCAGAAATGATTTTAAG
>NW_026267177.1:1378272-1378860 GCF_000697945.3 Frankliniella occidentalis
GGCACGCACTGGACACAGCGGACCACGCGCAGGCGGCGGGTCCGGCGGGGCGGCGTGGCGCGGCGTGGCACCATGGGCGTGGCACCATGGGCGTGGCGCGGAGGAACGCGGAGGGGCGCCGCGGAGCGCGGCTCGCGGGGGTGGTTCGGGCGTGCTACACGTGGCCTGGCCTTGACTTGACTTGACTAATAACCGTGAGGCCGCATGTGGCCCAAGGTTTTTCGGCACGACCACTACGAGTCACGAATGGTCATAATATAAATTGGTACCCCTGTGCATTACACTCCTCCGTTAAGGCTTAACTGTGTACTCACACGACGAACGTACGACCCTGTTGGCCCGATACTCAGATAACCCAAGCGCGTGCCACAGTAGCTCCGCCCTCTATCTCGGTCTCTCTCTCCGCGCTCCCCACTACTCTAGCCGGACACTGTCTCGCCGCGTGATTAAGTCGATCAAGCTCAGTTGTTCACGACGAACGTAGACTCGTTGGGCGTACGTACACGCGTGGTCCCGCGCGGCCCTCCCCCACCCACTGAGAGCTCAGAATCTATAAGGCCCGTCAGCCTCTGTCTCTGCGCCAGTACC
>NW_026267177.1:1378910-1380207 GCF_000697945.3 Frankliniella occidentalis
GGGTAATCCGGAGACCGGGGCGTAACTGCGCGTTTTAGTCAAGGGCCGTGGTATTGCGCCACGCCCTGTTCTCGAAGCTTCGGGCGCCCGGCTGGTGGAGGGGCTGCGTTTGCTCAGGAATGGCATCTGCGCCATCGACACCTGTCCCACTGCCCTATGGGCATTTACTTGTCTCTGTCGTTGCGTGGAAGCGACGCGGACGCATCCCCTCTGTCGGCGGCCCGGCCCAGATTACCCGGGAATAGACATGTGGCACGGGGCGCGACGGCTTGAGGGGAACGCAGTGTCAGGTGGAGCTCAGTATCGGAGGACAGTTCAGATCGGACGGTCACACCTGCTGCACCACGCCGCCGAGCCGCCCGCCGCAGCGAGTCCGGACTACGAGAAGGCCTTCCTTCACGTCGTCCGCCTCCTCGCCGCAGCAGCGCCGACGACCAAGACTTCCGACTTCCGACTTGATAGACCCCTTTTGCTGTACCGCGATTCTGTGTCAGTTTTGTTATTCTCTATTGGTGAGTGAGTGAAAATTAAGTGTGCAGTGTTCGGAGATCCCTGCCTACTAATGTCTACTACTAAAGTCGGAAATAGTTAACTAGATCATATTGCCCGTCTTTGATTAATGTTGTGTTTGATCTCATACTTGCTACACCCACTTTTTATCATCGTAAATATGTAAATGTGCAATCCTTACTGGGCAGTGTTTTGGTCTGAGGCAGGGCTCGGCCGGGGGAGGTCTCCGACTACCCCTCGCCGGCCCGCCACCGGCGCCAGCTTAGGCCAACGCCGCGGTGGAGCGCTAACCTTTAACCCTTACGGTCCCGTGACCCTTCGGGTGATCGGGTCCCGTCAGGCCGAGAGCTAACCGCGAAACCACGCCTCTAAGTCCGAGACAATGACTAGTACGATTGTTGAGCTGGCGCTAGTACTTGTTATCGTACTCTCCTTTGTGTTTGGAGCCCCGGGGTGGGCTCGGACGGCCACAGCAGGCCGCCCCCGCGCCGCGGGCCCCGCCAAGCCCCACGGTGTTGCACTTTGAGTATACAGCCGTTCAATTGAGCAGGGGCTGCGGCTGCCGGCCGCGCCTCGTCGAGGCGGGAGACTAAATTAATAACGATTTGCGCAACAGTAGACTTGGTCAAGTATGCAGGAGATAGTGTGTACTTGGTCAAGTGTAGGTGTGCTTCGTGTTATTTCTACGGAATAATAAGTAGTCGAACCGCAAACAATGATTATAGTAAAATATGGCGCATATATTTCCGATATCAGAGTAACAATCACAACACTCAAAATCATAAAG
>NW_026267177.1:1380257-1384696 GCF_000697945.3 Frankliniella occidentalis
CCTCAATTCAAGGCCACCACAAATCAAGTAAATTGCTGTACTTGAAACAAGAACACCCTTTTTTGGGTGTGTGAATGTCACTTACTTGTAGGTGAGCGACACCATTCGTACACTTACGGGGGGTAAAGGTGTGAAATTTCTAGGAAAAATTCACACGTTTATCTCCCGTAAAGTGTGCAAATGGATATTCGCTCACATGCAAGTGAGCGGCATTTACACACTTGCGTTTCCAGTGCTGTTGTGACTCGGCCGCCGCTAGGGTTCTGCATTGCGCTCCTTATTACGTAGTACCTTTTGTTGATGAGGTGTTGGCGCTGGCTAGCCGCGGCCCTATGGCGCTGTCGCGCTTCGCCGCTCGCCGCTGATTTGTTTATCGCCATAGAGCCGTCAAAACGTCTTTAGGGCTTGTTGCATCATTGCACTCTTGCCGCCTGTCGCCCACCGCTGCTGAGTTTGTGACGTTTATGTGCGTGACTTGTCATACTGCAGTCGCAGGTGCGTTGCGGTGTTCAGGCGCGGATCCAGGGGGTGGGGGGGGAGCAACTGGAGAAGACCAGGAAGAGAGGAGGAAGAAGGCGAGGAAAGGGAAAGAAGAGGGGAAAATAAGGAGAAAGGCAAAATTTATACAAGAAAGGTGCTGTGTTTGAATTTTTGTTCTTTGATTCTGAACTGAAAACATTCGTACATTTCTGTACACCAATAAATAAGTTAATATTTTATTATTTTTGAAAGTCTTTCAAGCCGTTTTGTTTTTTTCATCCACGCGTCGTTCCCGTTGAAACTGCTTTCCATGGGTTTTCCCTTCCAGTTCGAAAAAAGGAATGTTTAAGATTTCAAATTTATGTCACTAGCTTTTAAATGGGCAGATTCTTTTTTTTTCCGTAGGTCACAAAGGTAGTTCGAACTACTTAGAATTTTTTCTTAGCTCGCTTCGCTCGCGCCTACTTCGGCTGTGTCGGGAGGAGTCGCAAAATGTTTATGTAGCCCGGATTTTCTTCTAATACTGTCCGATAAAACGTGAAAGGTTCGGATGGAAGAGGTTGTCGGAAGTTGTTCAAATTTGGTGTGGGGGTGTCCTAGGACCCCATTTGAACATTTTGGGCACGATCAACCCCGTCCGAGAAACCATACCCTAGCCCCAGTTAACCCCACCCCCTGAAAAGGGTTACAGGTTACATTTTTGAAGTTGCGTGTCTTACCGCAAATCTTGTTCTTTAACGTAGGCAGCAAGAGCAAAGTGTCCGTTTTACCCCCGCACCCCCTGGAGGGATGTATGACCCCTAAATGTTGAACCCCTCTTGAAATTTCTACATTTTTCACCCTTAGGAGGCTTGGAGAAATCTGGAAACTCCAGGAAGGACTTTTTGGACCGTACTCAACAAGACCCTGGTGGAGAATGGCGACACCGGCGCCGCATACTACACCCCGAAAAATCGTTTCTCGTTTCAAGTAAATTTTTCCTCGTTTGAAGTGCACGCTGACACAAGATCAAATTTTCTCTTGAAACAAGCCTATATTCTCTTTTAAATAAGAAAAAAAAATCTTATTCTAATGACAATATTGCCTTGTTTTAATGGTGAATTTAATCTTGTGTCAGCTTGCACTGACTCAAGAAACTATTTTTCTAGGTGTACCCCTAGGGTGGGGGCACCCCTGTGACACTTACGCCCCTCTAGGTGTTGTTGTGGCGGATCGGCTTCAGGGTGGCTAAAGGGATCATGAGGTTCACCTGCACACAAATTTTGAATCCGATGAGACGTCCTGTTTACGCGCAACAGCAGAAAATGTCGAAAACGAAGCGAAACTCACCCCTACGTTTAGGCCCCTCTGCAGGCTCAGGAAATTTAGGAGAAATTTTGGCGCCTATGGTCTAAGAAGGGTCAAACCTTCATATCGATTACCGATGTCGCGAAACCGCTGCCGCGACCGTTCGTCCCCCAGGGCCCAAGAAGCGGAGGTACTGCATTCCACCAAGTCCAACCGGCCGTCCCGCGACGCGACGGGCGCTATGGTGCACACCTTCTCTGGTCTGCGAATTAACTTCTAATGGTCCAGCGCAGGACGGATCCTGCGCCGAGCCACTTTTGCCGGAAGCGCCATGAGCAAAAACGGCAGGCGGTTGGCTACCCACACTGTGAAAAGTATCGTCGTAATATCACCCCCCAAAAAAATGGAAACTCGTATTATAATTTAAGTTTGTAAAGTTACGACAGCCCATTTTTTACTCGGCAAGGGATTTGAAGTCGATAAGTCCTGCCTGTATTTTTACGATTACAAATTGTAATTTTACAACTTGCGTCAAGGAAAATTTTCCTGTAAACCTACCTACTTTTTTGCACAGTGCACCGGCGCGGGACGGCACCAGCCGTCTTCCAGTTTGAATCCGACTGTAGGTTAGACTAGAAAGTAAATAGTGCCCTGCATGAGGAATGGTGCAGCCTTTACCCTAAAGGTGGAGGGGGGGGGGGGGGGGCACATGCGCCCTAGGGGTTGTGCACCCCCGGGCGGGCCCGGGGGGTACATCAGTTCCAGGTTGGGTATATCACCGGGGCTCGAGGTTAGGGGTACTGTACATATGCTAGGGATCGTGTACCCCAGGAGCACACTATACAGGGTGGTCCACAGGCCCCTTCCTTTATTTTGCTTATACTGTACCGCATGCAGGCGTGCGGGCGGGCTTGCCTACTGTCATGCATCCGGTACAGTATAAGTAAATTAAAGGAAGGGGTCTGTGGACCACCCTGTATGGTCTTTTTATTAATTCTGGTAAGGCGTATCCATCCGGAGGGGTAGAGGTTAGGCAAATAGTTAACAGTTTATGATTACGCTTTTATTCCTTTTCACGCAGAAAGACCGTTCCTAACCAGAACAGTATTCTTTGAAGGTCGTCCCGAACTGAACTCTCCCGACAAGATCGAGCAAGAGCAGGTCTATATGTAGGCTCCGGTCAAGGGACCGTTTAATTTATCGAGCGAAAGGCTTGCGAATTGGGTACCCAATAAAATGTTGCAGTTGCCCCGCGCTGGCCCCACTCTCTGGACTCCAGCCAAGCAGCTACTCAAGGCGCTGGCGAGCCGATTCAGGGCTCTCGGCAGCGCCGAAAACGCGTCGCCGCGCTCGATTCAACTCGTGGCGACGGCCAAACGGTTAGTGATATCGACACCAAAATTGATATAAGGGCCATACAGGCGGCTGTACATACCGCGTATTTATTACATATCATAACTAACCTTAGATCGTAACCAGTTGTAGTCAACCCTTCGGGTTTTGTCGTCGTATTTTCGCCGTTTGTTTGGTTCGTCCTACATGTGCCCGTATCTATGCAATTACGCTGCTTTGCGTCACTCGCCAGGCACTATCTGCAAATGACGGTTACCAAACACTTTGAAGAGTATGTTCGTACATATTGTGTTAATATAGTGAATTATTTGGAAATTTCCAACAAAACTGTGTAAAGTAAAGCTCCCCACTGTTGCTTGTCATTCGATTTCAGGTCGATGCGGAGTACTTGTGCAAGTGTATTTACAATCTTAAATTGTAATTGCACGATTTATTCCATGGAAATTTTCTTCACCCCCTCCTCACCTTTCCCAAGGCCTGGATCCGTACGTACGCCCGCCGAGTCGAGGATAGGCAAACCCGCAACACGGCGGCGCGAGCTCTGAATCACCCGGTACAGTAACAGTCGGGTGTCGGGCTCATGCGGAGTAATGTCACAGTAATTGGCGTAACGAACGCAGCCCACAATGCCCCTCTTTAAATAACAACGTCCTTTTTCTTGGTCTTCCTGTACCGAGCCTTCATATAGGGCTCCCTTAGTCGCGTATGGAACCTCGAAGGATTCTGTTCTGGAGTAGTAGTGAGTAATAATAAAAGTGTCATGATATGCCATGTGCGTTGACTCGACCCCAACCTCCGGATAAGACGCCTTTAGTATACTGAAAGCAGGACCACACCCCCGGTTCCCCCTCCCCGCCTCCATGTCCGTTTGTGTCCTGTTCACCTTCATGTCTCTCTGTTGACCGGACGGTCCTTTACGGATGGCCCCTCACGCTACACGTGCTCTCGGCCGAACCGCGCCGGCCGCGGACGCAGTAGTATAAGAAAAGGGGCGCTACAGCAACATTTTCGCTCCGCGCCTCAGAGGCGGAGCTTAGGCAAGGCCGCAATGCACCGGCAACCGACGCGAGGTCATCACGATCCGGTAGCAAAGCTCACAAGGATTACACGTGTCCGATTAGAATCGAGGTTAGTAAGAGTTTATGCAATGCAGCGCCTTAACAGACTGCACGACTCGGTGCAAATGCACCAGCGCAACAACACTATGATGAGGAAAACTAAAAAAAACGGGGGTAAGGTGATGCAGCGCCGGTGCATTGCGGCCTTGCCTAAGCTCCGCCTCTGAGGCGCGGAGCGAAAATGTTGCTGTAGCGCCCCTT
>NW_026267177.1:1386249-1387138 GCF_000697945.3 Frankliniella occidentalis
CAGTTCCTGCACACTTCTCGTTTGTTTTGTTTTTCTTTTCATCCTTTCAAATTCAAATTAGTTGAAAGGAAGGCCTCCGGCCTACGGCTGGTTGGGCTGGTCATGGACATCCAATAATCCAATTAATGCGCCTGCTTGTAATGCACCTCGATCGGGCCGGAACCACCTCACGGCGGGGCAGCCTGGGTTACATGACCATGATGTCAGGGGTCACCGGTAAAACAAAGGTGCCAAGTCGTGCCTTGCCTGGGGGCACTAAACGCATTCAGTGCCTAACAAAGGCACTAAACAGGGCACTGAATTGCCCAAAGGGTGCTAAAAATTAGTGCCTTTGGCAGTTTCAGTGCCTTTGTGAAGGCACCTTAACCCTTAGTGCATTTTAAAGGTAGGAGTTAGCACCTTTGTTTTTCCAGTAAGTACAAAACTACAAACAGGTATTCGAGGGTACTTATTGATTGATTCGGTCACTTTGTGGCACGGTCGTGCCACGCGCTGCGCCCTTGCGGCGTAGCTTGCCGGATGTATACCGGGTGTTTCATAGAAGACACAGGTGCGCGCTGGTTTGCCTACCCGCTCAACCCGTAAGGCGCCCTAGCCACTTACGTATAGGCAACCCCGCCCGCCCTGTGTCTTTCTATGAAACACCCGGTACACCCGGAGCATAAACAGTAGCGTAGCCCGGCCCAGCCTTTGCTGGAACAGCCTGAACAGCCGAGTCGAGCCCTGGTCCCGGGTCCCCGGGCCTGCCCCAACCTTGTCGAGCCACGCCACGCCACGCCACGCCACAACCCCCCATATCGTGGGTCAGCCCAGTCGGACCGTGCGGACTGACGGACGACGCCCACTCTGACGGACACTCGGCTGGATGATGAGGCGCTCCATTCCGCCG
>NW_026267177.1:1387188-1391702 GCF_000697945.3 Frankliniella occidentalis
AGACGAGGGGGACGACGCGGTCGAGGGAGAGGCCGTAGACGAGGGGGACGACGCCCAGCCCAAACTTCCATGGAGTGGGTTCGCGGACTTGCTGTCTGGGGTGGCTGTGCCGTCCCCTCCACCCAGCCCACCCTCTCCTCCTGTCCCGCCGACGCCGCCGGCCGCTGCTCAACTTCTGGCCGTAGATCTGCTGCTGACCACGCGGTGGCCCGAGGAGGAGGAGGAGGAGGAGCCTAACATGGGCCTGAAGTTCCTAGCTGTAGAAGAGGAGTTCCCGCCCCTCGATATTCGCCTGCCTGTGGAGGAGCCAGCCGAGCACCTGCTGCCCAACCTGGAGGAGTCGGACGCCGTGCCTGTTGTGACGCACCAGCTCCCGGAGGAGCCAGCCTCGCAGCTGCTGCCTATCCTGGTACAGTCGGAGCCCCTGTCCCTGGAGGACTACCCGCCCCTCGCGCTGGAAGCAGCGAATGGGCACCTGCTTCTGGAGTCGCCGCCACTAGCATCGCCGCTGGAGCTGGGGCCCCCTGCCGTGACCGTGTCGGGGCCACCCTCTGACCCCTTTGGCTCGCCCACCACGCCGTCCCTTGCAGACCGCACGGAGTTCCCCTCCGATATTGAAGAGTATATAACCCTCACTCCTCCGCAGAGCCTTGAATGCCCGCCGGCACCTGTAGTGCGCATGCGCTTAGACTGCTTGCCTCAACAGCAAGCCGTTCTTAAGCAGTTGCCCACGGTGCCTACCCTGGAGCGCGTTCCCCCGCCAATCATGCTGCGGATGCAAACGGCGCAGGTGACTGCTGCACAGCTCACGGCGCAGCCACTGCCGTCGCCTAGTGACGACGCGGACAGCGGGCTGGGCAGCCCGCTATCGACGATCCACTCTGACGAGTCCTGCGATTCGGACAGCAGCCCGTGGGTCAAGAGCGTGCCGTCGTTCGTCGTGCCAGCAGCCACGACGGAGCCGACCCGGCCCAAGCGCCCGCCTTCAAAAGCCGCAGCCCAACGCCCGTCTCCTCGCGCGCGCTCCAGTAAGGTCGCGACGAGGAGCAAGGCACGCCCGCCTGCGCCTCCAGCGGCTGAACAGCCCACCGAGCCGGGCCAGGTGCAGAAGTATTCGGGGCCGCGGACGGGGGTTTGTACTGTGTGTGGCAAGCACAACAAACGCCTTGACAAGCACATGATGGTGCACAACCGCTGGAAGCCACATAAATGTAATTTGTGTTCCTACGCGGCAACTCAAAGTGAACACTTGGCAAGGCACAAGCAGAGGCACAATGAAACTAAAGATCCGAGCAGAACCTTACATTGTCCTGTTTGTAACAAATCTTTGAGCCGCAAAGATAAACTTCGTGACCACATGCGTCAACATGAGTAATCTTGTTTATATGATGTTTATTTGCGGATTTCGAAAGCGTATCAACCAATAATTTTTTTGTATCTTTTTTTTTTTGTGATTTGTGTTTAATTTGGTAAAACAAAAGTAGTAGTTTTTTACTTTTCTAGGTGTGCCAACACATTTTTAATGTTATTGCACTAAATGTCATGAAGGTGCTCAATTTTAGTGTCTTTTAGTTTTAATGCCTTGAGAAATGATAAATCGTTAAGCACCCTTTAAAGGTATTAAGTGGCACTTTTGCTTTACCGTTGTAGTAGTTTACCTAAACGTAATTAATTTGAACCACAAGCATTTGTATGATTCAACTACTTAATATAGTTACCTCTTCATTGGTGTTCACCGTCCTAGCTCTCAGTTTTAAGAAACTGAGTTTTAAATAATTGTTTGGACTTATTATGTTATCGTCGTTATAAGAACAGATGTGTCTTAAGTTTTTCGTATTTTGTGTTCGAGGCTTGTTGCTTATTTCATAATGGGTTTTCGCTTTTAGTTCGGATAGGTATTTGCTATTAAATATGATTTTCATTTCTGTAAAAATAATACAAACTATCGATCGACAATCTTTCGATATGCACGACAGTCGATCGATAGTTTCATATTACTGGGCTATGTGTATGTTACTTTGTAAAATTCCAGAAATGTACTTCCTAATTTTTCAGAAAAGTACTTATTTTGAACTGAGCGCTGAGAATAATATTTCAGTAGTTTGCATTCTTTGATAGCGATTGAAATATTCTTCCTTAGCAACATATAATCAATGTACTATAAACTTCAGAATTTTGTCGTTGAGTGTATACTGTACATTTTACAACCAAACCTAACCTAGACGGCAGGTTTGAATCCCTTTTATTAAGTTTTTGTATATAGTGTGATTTTATTAATCTGACAAACTATACTATATGAATTTTCACTTCGGGTGTTTTTGTGTAGAACCCACCAGTAATTTTTTTTCTGTGTGTATTCCAGCTTTTTGAAATACATTTTGTACAGCAACATCTTTAAAATTTCTCACTACGACCCTTTAAGCTGTGTCAAAATCGGCTAGTTGATGTGCGGGTCTCAGACCAACAACGACTTTATACTAGATTAAAACACAAAAAGGACCGCTTTCGATTTTTGATTTGCCAAAAGAACTATAAATATATGTTTTAAGAAAATTCGGTACGCACTGTTCCTGCAAAGCAACACTTTGCAGAACTGCGAAGTATTTAGTATTTATATCCTTTGTAATTTCGAAGCATTTACTTTGAAATTACAAAGTGATGCTTTGCAATTGCAAGGCGATGCTTTTCAGCGTGATTTCATTGCTTCGCAATTGCAAAGCAGCACCACTTTGTAATTGCAAAGTAAATGCATCGTAATTACAAAAGTATCTAAATACTTGCAGTTCTGCAAAGCGTTGCTTGCAGGACGAGCTGCTCTAGCTTTACAGAAGGTATTCGAGCTAACGTGTTAGCTACCTGGGGGACAGACAAGAAAATTGGGAACAGTAGCTTATAATTCGTTGCGAGGGCTAATCTGTGGCTTTCGCAGATACAGCGCTCCCTAGTTGCCTAACTGTATAAGTTGTCCGAGCGAATGATATCACAAATGAATTTCGCTTTCGCTCAGACAACTAATGCAGTTGGGCAACTGCAGGGAACGCTTTATCTGCGACATCCACAGATTAGCTCTCGCAACGAATTATACGCTACTGTTCCCAATTTTCTTGTCTATCCCCCAGATAGCTAACACGTTAGCGTTAGCTCGCATACCGAATTTTTTCCGTGCGTTACATCCCGTACGAGGTGGACCGTAATCCAAAATTACGGTCGTGGACCTGATGACAAATTGACGGGGCGCATCGTAGACATTTCCTGTAGGTTTTACTAACAATGTAGTATTCATTCACTCACGAGAAAAAAATAATCAAGCTATAACATCTTAATTCTTTAATTATTATCTTGCGCATCTTCATGCCCTTGGGCCCCCGAATCACGCGAGCCATTTATAATTCTGTTTTATCGTCGGTCCTATAACGGACCACCCTTAAGGTTGGACACTTTGCGGGGGCGCAAAACACTAATTGGACGGTATCCCAGAGGGGCGCCCTCCTGCAGTGTACGTAGCACGCGGCTGACCGATTGTCTAGTAGTCCAGTCAACGAAGGTTTTAACCCGGAACACAAACTAGTCAAGCTGGAATCTGATGGAATCGATGCAGTTTGATGTGCTGAATCACATGCCGAAAATTCTAGTGACCTAACTCGTGAGCGTTCGTCGGAAATTGAAAAAAAGGGCATAAGTGCAGGGGTATGCGGTACTCGCTGTAGCTCCGAAACTAATCGTGCGATTTTAACGGGACTAATGTCAAAATGTGCGGAAGGAAACAAGGAACAAACCTGCATTTTAACATCAGTGGCGCAACGTTAACTTATGCGCTTAAATTTAACTTGATTGAAAAGTTTTCATTTCCAAACAAAGATTATTAAAAATATCACGTCATATCTCTGAAACGGGGCACTAGACTTTAAAGTGACTAAAGCAAACGATGTGCGCTCAACCTTTAGCTCGACGTCGCTGTTTTCAGATTTTCGGCACATTTAACCGTTCAGGTTCTATCCGCCTTGAACTGAACCCGTGCAGAGCCGCCGGAGCCATCCCGCCGGAGCCCGCCGCTGGAGTTGGGATGCTGGTGGGGGGACGCACCTCGGCGCGCTCTCTCTCGCTCGCCCGCGTGGGAGGAAAAGAGACAGAGCAGCGCGCGCTCGCTGAAACTGAAAGTGCACATCACAGCAGACAAGGGCAGGGCCCACTCACAAAGGGAGCCGGGGGGCTATGGACCGGTGAGGTGAGGGGTCCCCTCCTCACCCCTCACCCGTGCGCCCGCCAAGTCGAGGATAGGCAAACCCGCAACACGGCGGCGCGTGCTCTGAATTACCCGGTACAACTGTGTCCTCAGATTGTCACCATGTTGTCTTATTTGTCTCCTCGGTCTGTTATGTTTCTCCAGGGTGTCTCCATGGGTGCCTTCTGAATGCCTCCTGGTTGTCTAAATCCGAGTGCTAATTTCACACTTTTTAGACATCCACAGTGTCTCGAGCACACATTGGAAGTGTCCCCATCGAGTCCCCTGTACA
>NW_026267177.1:1394987-1397840 GCF_000697945.3 Frankliniella occidentalis
AATTTTTGTACATTTTCTGCGTTAATTTGAACATTTTTGTGCATTTATTTGTACGAAATCATGCAATTTTGCGCACAAATGTGCACGAAAAGAAACGTAGGTTTAACTTGGTACGAACATTCCCACGAAAACAAATAATTTGATTAGCGTGCAAGATTACTAGCCATCAAACCCAGTTATTATCCTGATAAAACCTGGATCTAGGCTACTAAAACCACCAGGCTCGCCCGTTGTGTGGCGTTGACGGACGCGCAGTGTCGCTCTTTATTGATTCTCGCCCTCTTTCCGGTTGTGCAAATATTCATGAGAGCAGTTCCTGGGCAGAGGGTGCGTGCAGTCCCCCCCCCCCCTCCTCCTTCCCCTTCCTATTTTTCCACGAGTTCTTTCGAGTTACGCTGCTCTGCCCACGCACCATATTTTCAGACCGAACGGAGTACTGGATTGGTGTTGGCCTAACCTCACATGTGTTGGTGAGCGTCATTGTCGAGGATTCTATGGTAGGGGTGGAATGGGCCAGTCACATTGGTGAAATCGTGACTCACTGTCACCTAGGTCAAGTATAGTAAATTCGAAAGTCACATGAAAAATAATGCGACAGTAACATCCAAATACCAGGTGGCTAATAAACCCTGCGCACTTCTGTAGTTAGAATGTACCGCACGCAGGAGTGCGGGCGGGCTTGCCTATCGCCCCTGTCCACGGCGCCTTACGGGCCGGGCGAGTAGGCAACCCGCCCGCACTTGTGCGTGCGGTACAGTCTACTAACTGCAGAAGTGCGCGGGGTTAATCAGCCACCTGGTATATGTGATAGTTTTCACAGGTAAAGGACGACTCAGCTCACTATCGACGAATCAGGAGGCGGCGAGCAGAAACTATGTAAAAACCAGGCGAACCTTTATTTTACTTCAACTTCAAGTGCAACTCTATTTTCTCTCGGCACGCTCTCGGCACGCAACTGGACGCCTGAGAGTATAGAGTATAGCCCAGGAATTCTAGTCAAAATAAGGCCCCATCACGAACATAAATTGAGGAAGCTGAATTTTGGTATACTGGTATAGAGTGAGATGCCCAGATGAATTTAAATTTTAATCCCCAGCCGTGTGCGGTGTGCAACTCGATTTTATTGAACAAAAACGGCCTAAATGCAGGGGTATGCGCTACTGGCCGCAGCTCCCGAACTATTTGTGCGAGAGAAGGCGAGGCAAATGTGAAAATGTTCGGAAGGGAACGTGGAACAAGCTCCAATCAACAGACAGTGTGCTCAAAAATGTTTTCAATCAAAACCTTGAGTCGAATACAAAGTTTTCAATTTCGTAAATCTCACATCATATCTTTCAAGCGGACGGGAAATCGGTGGAGCAGCCCCGACGAAACTTGCCTGGGCTATACCCCCTAGCCTGCTGCCCTACATAACCATTTATAGCCCTGGCAGTAAACTCATCACATTTTTAATTTTTACAACCGAAAAGGATCGAGGGATCCGCGGGGTTCCCTTTTTATTGGTAGTTGTTCTGTTCATGTCATAGGGGTCTCCTCCCTTCATTTCTCCCTCATCTTTGTGAATTGCTGTGACGATTGTGAGTGAAATTATAACACCACAGTTTTTGTGTGAGATAAGGGCTCGGACGGTCCTTTAACTAACATAGAGATTTGGCCAATAACACGCGCACAACAATAAATTAACTGCCTTTCGTGTTACAGATACTGCAGTTTGCGCCGGCCGGTTCAGAACGCTGCTTGCTTGCTTCAAAAAAAGGTGCGTGCCGATAGCACTGGCCATACAGGTCTATATGGTGCAGTTTTAATTTTCAGTAGTGATTTTTTTTTTAAACAAAATCGTGAAGTTCGCTCGGTATGACACATTTTTCGTTGCTACTCTTGAGGTGGCCTAAAAGGATGTTTCAAAAATCAATGAGCCGACTATAGTTCACAGTGATACTCGTTGCTGTTCGTATTACAGTACAGCAGCCTGTGTACCTATCGCCTGACCAAGGTCGTGGCACCGAGTTGTGATCTTTTGACGTTGACATTGCGTGCTTTGGGTGCCCTTTACTTTCACCTCGACTTTCGCTGTATTTGAAAGATTTTTTTCCCCTTTTTTTTTGTCGTCTGGATGTCAGCTGCAAGGTCAGCATCCCATAATATGTCTCCCCTCTCTAAAGAGTGTCATTTTTGTCGCCGTGTCAGCAACGCGCGTCAGCGGGTCGGCAACACAAAATGACCGTTCCTCGCACACCCTCCCGCGGCGCTCAAGGCGGCGCTCGAGGCAGCCAGAACCATTTAGCGACTGAACCTTCAAAACAAAATGTAGCTCCTGAAACCGACTACGATTTGTAGAAGTCTAATTTATAATTGTTTATGATCAAACTAATCAAAACGAAGCTAAGAATGACTAAATTATTTAGTTGTGCAATCAAAACTTCGTCCTCATTTTTTTAAAATTTCTCCTGACCCTTTTTTTTTGTGGGGCGGGACGGGCGCGACCTCGAACCACTAAGCCAGGTGCCGAACTATCGCGTTGGACTACTGGCCTCTATTATGCATGCATTAGGGGTACCAACGCATATTGTAACCGGAAGTAGTCAGCCCGCTGTCGGCTAGCCACAGGCTGGCTCCCTTACTTGTGTGACCGTCAAACGGATGGCACTGTTAAAAATTACAACAGAAAACAACTACAGAATGGGCTGGTAATTTTGAAAACAGTGTAATCCTATAGTTTGCACTGTGCTTTATTCTGGAGGAAATTTCTTTTCAAGCCATGGCATAAGTCCTTATCCGTCAAATACCAGTCGAACAGATTTTGACCGTAGTATAAAAGTACAGTACAGGACGATCTGTATGAATTCTGTTTCT
>NW_026267177.1:1403665-1411033 GCF_000697945.3 Frankliniella occidentalis
TACGCGAGAGGGCTACAGGAGGCACAACGAGCGAGAGGCACGCTGCCCCCCCCCACCCCAACCTTCACACCATGACGACAACCCTCTCAAGCGAGGCCGGACGGGCACATATGTGCGCACAGACTCGAGAGGGGCCCAGGCACGCCCCAGGGGGGATAGGGGGCATAGTGCTCTCTCAACTACCGTTTTTACCCACTTCAACTTCAACGAGGGGTTTTAACGACTGCTTGTTCATAGCGAACTGGAGCCACACTGAGAAAAATGTTTCTGTCCGGGCACTAAACGCGACTAAACGTACGTCTAATGCTCCCGACTATTGTCCCAGCTCAAAATAAGATAGTGACCTGCCATTGAGTTTTAGTGCTGTGCTCTAAATTTTCTTTGCCTGGGATGCTACGTTTAGCTCCCAGCGCTAGACGTATAGTGCAACGAAAAAACATCGATCTGGGGACTAAACGTATAGTGCTGAGACAGATTTTTTTCCCCCAGTGCACCCATTTCTCGGGTCACGCAGCAAGGCCGGATCCGGCCCATCCCCTGCGGTGGATTTCCCAAAATCACTCCAGCTCAGGGTTCATCCAGGCGCTCGATAGGTGTTATTTTCAATCACAAGATTTCAATCTGTTTAACGGTGTGGCGATGCGTTGTAGCGCGGAATGCTTTCTGGACTCCACCTCACCCTCGTTATATTTTCGTACGAGTTCCTACAATATTCAGTGGCGCTAGCTTCATGCGAGGCCTGGTCTGGGGCCTGGTCCTGGTGCCGGCCTGCCCGGCCTGCTCGGTCAATATCAGAGAGACCCACCCCAGCTTGAGTCACCGCGGCAAAATTAATTAGCCTAAAAGCTTGAGTTGTTATCTGATGACCCCCCTGCTGGCGTATGTAACTGCCGCGGACCGCTGGGGAGGGGGTACCGCCGCGCCTCGGTTGGTGTCGCCCTGGCCGCGTCCATAGGTTGGCCTGACCAATTAGAGGGATGCAACTACTGCCCCCACCCTTACGCATCATTGGTGACGGTGACCAAGGGCCCAAATCAAGTGACCAATCAGAACAGCACCCGGAGGATCAGCCGGACCCCCGGACCCCTACGGCCCCACGGTGTGGATGATCCCATGATCCCTATAAATAGTCCGCGATTGTCAAGCCGCTGTTTTATTATACCTGCACATTGGCGCTGTGTTGCACAACCCCGCACTTTGCATTTCTGCTATACCAGCGACGGGTAACAACGCGGGGTTGTGCAACACTCTACACCGGCTCGGGTGCTGCTGTTGAGGTCTGGCCGCGACTAGGATTCTGCATCACGTTCACCATGTTGGCGGGGCATTGTTGCCTGCGGTTCTGGTGTCGTTACGCTTGGCCCCCTTTCTCGCGCCATTGCCATCACCTATCACCAGCTGCTGCTGGGTCTATCACTAGTGGGTGCTCGACTTGCGGTCGCGTCTTAAATTTGGTTCACTAAATGTAGACACCACGGCAGGCCAGTCCGTATTGTGAGTACAATGGAGCCCTATTGCGCTTGACTGTTGACTGTTGTGCAAAGCCTTTGAGGCTCTGCCCAGCGCATTGCTTCCGGTTGCATCCGGCGCGGCACCCACGCACTCGTCTCGCCGCTGCCCTCATCATGGTGCTGTTGCGCTTATGCATTTGCACCGAGTCGTGAAGGCTGCAATGGCGCTGCATCGCATTAACTCTCACTAACCTCGCGGGCTGGCCGCTCTGAGTACTGCAGATTCCAATTGGGGACGTGGAAAGCTGGTACTTGGCTTGACCTTGAAGCCTCGGCTCTCGCCGGGCGCTCTGCTTGGCCTTGGCCCGTGCGCCGAGGAGGAGGCCTAGTGAAAAACAAGCCCATATATGGACATGAAATGTGCCCCTGTCCCCTCCACTAGGCCAGGTTATAAAAAGACTGCCCGGGCAGCTAGCTGAGCACCGACAACCCCTCTGCACCCAGAAAAAATGAAAAGTTAACAACCAGCGTATGGTTGCTGCAGGGGGGATAACCGTAAAATATGGTTGAGGCGACAACAGCACGTGTGTATCAACCAAAAATACGGTTTTCACCACTGGCAGATCGTTTTCTTTGGACTTGAAGCACTTCTGTACGCTTCTGCACCAGCCACCTCCAGGGTGCCTTGGCGGACTTGGCCGCTGGCCGCATCAACCCTGGACTGGACTCGGAAATATATTTTTTCCCCTTCTTACTTAAAATAACGACGTTTCCCTACTCTTCACGACGTCACATTTCATCAAAGAGAGACAAATACACCTACAAGGCCTTGGAGTTTTAAGCTTAAATATTATGGTGCGGCAAGGCCCTAACAGTGAATATATCATCTGTTGCTCCGTGTGTCTTGAATTCATTAAATTGTGACGTAAACTATGTGTGATTTAAGTCTTACTTTTTGAACGCGAATCGCTCCCCCATCCAAATCTGGTTGTGGGTGCAAGGGAAAGTGGACAGAAGAACCCGCGAGGCCCTGCTTGTGTATCGGGCGGAGTGTTACCCTGTGGTGCGACGCTCACGCTTTGTCCTTTGCTGCCGGCGCATGATACCGAGTGTCCCGTCTCTTATACAGGGTGGCCGCTCTGCCCCGTCATTTTGAAAAGGTAGACTAGCCCGCTTGCAGACGGAGAGGGGAGGTGAGAGGGGACTGGAGAGGTCGTGCGGGCGGGCTAGTCTACCTCTTTTAAAAAGACGGAGCAGAGCGGCCACCCTGTATGCCAGTATGGCGGACTGAATACACGCTGGCTCGCAGGCGCTGTCGGGAACGCGCAGGATTTCGCGCATCCTTGTGGAACCGCGGGGGATGCGCGAAATCCTGCAGCGTGGGTGCTCGCGGTTCCGCGGGGGATGCGTCAAATCTTTCGCGTTCCCGACAGCGCCTGCGAGCCAGCCCGTATGCAACCCGCCATACTGGCATGTAAGAGCCGGGACACCTGGTACACTGAAAACCTTTGAGTGAGGTGCCTTTCTCGAAATGAGTGAGACAATTTTGCCTCGCTCAATCAGAACGATGACTGTAGGGCTTACCCTATTTGAGTCATATGCACCGAATTCCCACTCTGAAGGAGTAAGATTTCCCTGACCTCGCCTAATTGCAGTGAGGAACATCACTCTCATAGGGTGAGGACCTGCAAATAATGACTCAAATTGGGTGAGAGTCAGATATCTATCTGACTCTCTCAGGAGAGAAAGATTTTTGGGGTCACCATCTCGCTCTCCTGAGAGTAAGATATCTGACTCTAGCATTTTCAGTGTACTCGCTCGTAAAATTGTCGTTGGATTTTATTGTCTTTGTTCACTTGCTAAAAACAGACTCTTGTGGTTTTCGGTTTAACGGTGTGGTGTTGTGATTCGGGATTTCGCGGTGACGACTTGTATAGAGTGTTGAACACAAGAACACTAGTGACCAAAAAAAATATTCAATGTTTATTCAAAATTAGTCACAATCACTCTAGTCTCCTCTGCATGGTCAGAGCCTACTCAGGTCAATTCTCACTGCTTACCAAGTCCAGCAACTGAAGACTCCATCTTTGTCTCTGGTGCAGAACTTCCACGCTTTCCGAGAGTATCCACGAGTACAACACGGCCGGGCTACACTTGGCGACTGAGATGCCCTTCTCCCCGGGTCCCGGATTTTATATAGTTTCGACTGGCCCCTCCCTCCGCCATGCGGGAGGGAAAAGAGGGATATTTCCCTCCTAGAAAACAGGAGAAGGGGAACCCTTCGCCTCGACAAACAAAATCGTAACACTGCGATTTATTTGACAGGACCCAGATTTTTAGTATCACCGTGGCAGCAGTGATACCAATACCTCGGGCCCCGAAAAACACTCGCTGCATCACGATCTGCATGTTTGAAATGGGAAGCCAGTCAACACGGGACCCACGGAAGGCATTCGCCTAGCCGTTAAATTAAGGTAATAAAACGAGGACCCATGGAGCCCCTTGGTCGCGTACTCTGATTCACCCAGCTGGGTCGTAACCCGCGGGCGTCGCAGACAAACAACAAGACGGATAAGCTAATGAAACCTAATGAGATGAAGTAATAGAAATAATATCAATATAATAGGTGAATTAGAAGGAACATTATTTGCTACTTGTTGTAGCTGCGCAGCAGCGTTACAACAGTGGCGACGCGTCCCCTTGGAACCTGGAACATTGCGCATTGCTGGCGCCTCCACTTTCCCTTCAGCGTTGTTAGGGACATATGACATACTTGCGGCGCTGTTCGACCGCTAAGATTGACAGTTGGCTTTCGTTTGAGGGTGCGGCGACGCGTGGTCTTGTAACTTCGCGCGGCGGCCCTGCGAATTACCAAGAAAGTACGCCTGTCATTCGCCGTAACGAACCTGGCAAGTTCACCCAATGCAAGCTCTCATGGCGCCTGGTGGGTAGGCAAAATCTTGTCTGTAGTGCAAGCGTGTACTTCGGGGTTGCCTACCCCGAGTCTCGCAGGCGCTAGCGCCGAGTTTCTGTAGTTTGCAGAATGAATCTAAGAAAAACGAACGTACTTTCTGGACGATCTCTTATCGGAATTGTGGCCGTGACCCCATTTCATTCCTCTTACTGCTGCACACTGCGAGGCACACTGTTAAAAGCTTACGGTGAATTTCACCGTAGCTTACGTTAAAATTCAATTTAAGCTTTTAACAGTGCACCGCCTCGAACACAGCTATCCCGGACGATCCTAGTAATCTTTGCGGTTAGTGGACAGGGCCCAAAGGGGGGATCGCGCCCGAGCGATAAGCGACGAGGCGAGGAGAGGTCCTCCCCGGGGGCTGCCGGGCTGGCGACGACGTGTCCTTACTGCAGCTCGGCCCAGGCTCTTATTATTGTATTTGGGATGACCCAAGGGCCAAGAGTGAGGGGAAAAGGGGGAAAAATCCTCACATTTCCGTCCAAGGTTTTACGAGGGCCCAGCCGGCTTGGACCAATGACACACCTATTTTATTAGACAGAATGGCATTCCGCTGCTGTCAACACTGTAAAAAAGATTGTTGTCACTTAACAACAAATTCGTTGTTAAGTTTTTAACTGATTCGTGTTGTTTTTAACAACCAATTTTTACAGTGAAGCCGCTACATGCTCGGCTGGTCAAATCATCTGGTGGCTGCGTTATCAGACAGACTCCCCCGCCCTTGCCCGCTCTTAAAAGGAGCCTGTGACCATACTCCCTGCCTGGGCCTGGAACCTGAAAGCGACTGGGCTCGTCTCAGTGTGAGAACACTGCACCCCCCCCCCCCTCTAGACCTCCACACCGAAGCGTGACGACAATTTTAAAATGTGTGATAAACTTTCCTGCTACAAAGTCTACGAACATTTACCAATTCTAGACGTCTTCGGATATCGAAAACGATCTATTTCATTATGCTAATAGACATTTGAAGATGTTACAGACAACTTCTAATCCCAGCACTAGTTTAGCCGATAAACGTCTTCTGGTAACATACAGTCTTTCGGACTGTGCTTTTCAAGGTCCAATAAGACAACAGCAATCAGTGAGCAGACCAACGGGTGGGCAGGCGGCCGTGGGGGCCGTGTGGTGTCGAGCGTCGACTCGAGGCCGAGCCGCTGCCGGCCGACCGGATCCGGAGTCCGCGAGGGGTGGACAACTCGTGAACAAATTGACGTACTTGGCGTATCGTATCGGGGTTGAGTCGTGCGTCTGCACGGCGGCACGCGGCAATGGCTACTGCCGTGGGCAAACAACAATGGTGCATGGGCCATTATGAGTTTACCCGTGTCTCTAAACTCTGCACAGGCTAATGAGGCCCTCGGGCAACCCCGCGCTGTTAAATTCCTACAAAGCATTCGCTTTGCAGAGCTGCGAAGTATTTTCCTCTTTTCTAACTACGAAGCATTTACTTGGCAATTACAAAGTGGTGATGCTTTGCAATTGCGAAGCAATGAAAACGCTGCAAAGCATCGCTTTGCGATTGCAAATCGTCACTTCGTAATTGATGGAGCATCACTTTGTAATTGCGAAGTAAATGCTTCGTAGTTACAAAATGAAATAAGTACATACTTCCTCCTGCATACTGGACTGGATGTCTTGAATAATAAAACGAAAAGTTTCCCAAGATCTCAGACAAAGTGTTGCGTCATCCAAAGCCGCAGCTCGGCCGCAGCTTGGTGAGGTGGGGGTAGCGGCCGCAGCGGCTCTGGTATATAAGCCCTGTCCAGACCAGCAGGCCTCAGTACGTAGGTGGATCTGAACACAGTCTTGTGTCTCTCAAGACTGTGTGCGGATATAACCTGCTCCCTGCTGCTGTGTTCCAGACGACATCTCGTGTTTTAGTGCTTCTATAGTGGTGCGAAAAGTTTTAAAACTGTATAATTGTTGTGCTTTGGTGGCTGATTACAGCCCCATCCACTTCTGTTTTCGTCGTTATACCAGCAGGGCTCCGTCCGAATTCTCATCAGTCCGGTCCGTTTCGTTTCCTTTCGTTTCTTTTGTGGGTGAGGGGTGTGTGAAAAGGTGGTCTTTTTCACCCCCTACCCTCAGCCACCCACAAAGAAACGAAAGGAAACGAAACGATCTGGACTGATGAGAATTCGGACGGCGCCCAGGTGGCTGATTAACCCCGCGCACTTCTGTTGTTATGCTGTGTACTGCATTCCTTACGTGCAGTATAACTATACAGAAGTGCGCGGGTTTAAACAGCCACCTGGTTCCGTACCGCAGGCTACAGGCAAGCGTGTGAGCGGGTTTCTTATGTCTCGTTATGGCGCCTTGCGGCCCGAGCGAGTGGAGACCCGCACGCACGCGTGCATGCGATGTGGTGCGGTGCGGTACAGTATTACACTGCGGAGGTGGGTGGGCCGAATCAGCTGCCGGCTGCAACGGAGATGACGTCGGTATTCGCTGGCTTGCCTATTGCTTACTTTGTTCGACCGTACGGCGCCATAGCGCCTGCGAGTAGGCAAGCCAGCATGCCCCGACATCATCTCTGTTATACCCGATAGTATAGCATGTGTGATCTTTGTAGGGAACAATAAATAAAACAACAAAAAACGAACTTTTGTGTTTTTATTTTAATGTTCCTAAGAATTGTGCCCAAACACTATACATCACTTTAGCAGGTAGCTGATAAACCCCACAATTGCTGTACCTCTGTATACCTACCTCATGCCTTTGTACGGGTGGGTTGCCTACTCGCTCGGTCCGTAAGGCGCCACGGCCAGGGGCGATAGGCAAAACCGCCCGCACTCCTGCGTGCGGTATTGTAGTACAACTACACAGAAGTGCGCGGGGTTGACCAGCCTTAGGTACCTGGTATAACTAGGTGGGGCATCTTTTTTGAAAGGTGGCCCCATCCCCCTGGCCCTTGCAAACACCACACTAGTGTTTGCCCCCCCC
>NW_026267177.1:1411083-1411874 GCF_000697945.3 Frankliniella occidentalis
GACACCGAGCAGCCCAACAGGAAGGACGTTTCCAACACGACCCAACTGGACTTCTGCCGCTGGGAGCCCTGCTGGACTCATCTGCACTCCATCCCGGGACTTCGCCTCAACCCTTATTCGAGCCTACTCCTCCCGTAAGTCGCTACGCCCGCGGCTGTTGCGACCTCGCTAACGGCGACACGCCTTGAAGATAATCGAGTAAGTCTAAAAGCGGGGCTCTGGCGCGGCCCGGGAAAGCACACCCAGAAAAACCGTTTCTTGTTTCAAGTAAATTTTTATTTGTTTCAAGTGCACGCTGACAGAAGATCAAATTTACTCTTGAAACAGGCTGATATTTTCTTTCGAATAGGAGAAAAATCTTTTTTCAAAGATTTTATTGTCTTGTTTCAATGGTGAATTTCATCTTGTGTCAGCGTGCTTTTGAATCAAGAAACTATTTTTCTGGGTGCACAGCCGTGACGCGATGCGGCGCGGAAACTCATAAAGACGGCGATGCGGCGCGGAAAGGCGAAAAGCAATACTGGAAAATATCTAACAATTAACGGTTTCTGACATTCTTCCGTTAGCCGCAATATACGCGACCCACTATGTATTACTTTGATTTTCGGAAAAGATTTTGCTCTCTATATAGTGGGAAAACTGCTGTCCAAATTTACCAGTGTCATTTTGAAATAGGGTTAATTTATCTTTGAGGCTTAATTATTCGTAGTACGAGAGGTCGATCTCTATAGTTTTTTTTATACTTGTCCCACAATTACTGATATGAATAATAATAGCTGTGTAGCTGATGA
>NW_026267177.1:1413706-1415068 GCF_000697945.3 Frankliniella occidentalis
TTCTCACTCTCTTTTCTGTCTCTCTTCTCACTCTGTCTCTCCCTCCTCTCCACTCGCATCCCGAATCCACAGGCTCCGCCTCTTTCCTCGGGCTCAGCTTCGAGGCAGCGTAGCCTTACCCCCACCCACCCACGCATGCGCGAGGCCGGACATTTCGGCGGCGATGCGTCGATGCGTGACCGGACCAATAATCTATCTAAGGTCTGCATGTCAGCGTGTCTCCGCGCCAGTCTTCAGTTGGCTACTGTACCGATACCAGTAGTGTGTCTCAGTTTGTGCAAAGTGCCCTCATCATTTGTTTGGATCCATTACTTGGACTAACTTGGATAACCTCTATAAACCAAAGTAAGAGATAGGATGGACTACCTTATTCATTCACGCACGAACTCGGCTGAGCGGTGCTTGTAAAACATCAAAAGTAGAAGTGATCCCACGAACGCAAACTTCCTTCTTTTCCTAACGCAGGCGCGATTCAGGTGGGGGGGGGGCAGTCGTCTCAAGGGAGCCGGGCGCGAGCCAGCGAGGCGCGAGCCAGCCAGGCTGATGATGCTGATGATAATCGTTGAAGCAGTGTCCCCCTCTACTCCCGCGGTCGATACAATGTTGCAGCCTGCCCAAAACCGGTACTGTAACTTGTCCAGCTTCGAGATACCAACGAGTGGACCGCGGGAGAGGGACACCCTGCTTGAATTTTTATCATCAGACCGGTGGGGCCCGGTGGGGCGCTGGGCGGCGCGGGGAGCGAGGGCGACGGGTCCTCCACTCTCCAAGTGGGTGTACAATGAGAT
Organism: Frankliniella occidentalis; assembly: GCF_000697945.3. NCBI lineage: Eukaryota > Metazoa > Arthropoda > Insecta > Thysanoptera > Thripidae > Frankliniella > Frankliniella occidentalis. The sequence goes on from NW_026267177.1 coordinate 1,414,495, forward strand.
GCGCGAGTATCCGCGAGTATTCGAAAGTATTGGCGAGCATCCGCGAGTTTACGCGAGTATTCGCGAGTTGTCGCGGGTATCTTGCGAGTATTTTTTCTCGTGTACGTACAACGAGTTGGCAAGGGGGGGATCCCCGGGCGCGTGGCGGGGCGTGGCGGGGCGTGGCGGCATGTTTGAGTTGATTCAAGCGTTTCAACCAAGCTCCTTTTTTAATTAGCGAACTTCAAACTTTACAGTACGCTTTAACTGGAGAACATGTAACTTTACGGGGGTAGGGGCTGCTATGGTGCTGCGTAGTATCATCTTCTAAAAATTAGTCCTTACCGTGCTGCAGAACTCTTGAACGCTCAAGTGCGGGGGGTTGCGTTCTCCCAAAAGGATTGCTGGACGGGGGGACGTGTTTGTGTTGCCTGAGTCGAGCGAGCGTCCTTGTGTGTGAGTGTGTGTGTGGGTGTGTGTGTTTGTTGATATGTATGTACGTGCGGGAGAGAGGGGGACCCCCCCCCCCTCGCCTCGAGGCTTGTTGGTGCATCTGCTCTAGGACCACTTGGCGTAAAGTACTAGGCTCGACGGT
>NW_026267177.1:1415118-1429243 GCF_000697945.3 Frankliniella occidentalis
AGGGACCCCAGGCTCGAGGGGATGCCCAAAAGGGACCCCAGGCTCGAGGGGATGTCCATTAGGGATCCCAGGCTCCTCAGGCGAGAAAACCTCATGCCGTACCGGCCCCAGCTTCTGTCATTGAGCCCTCCGCGAGAGCAGCGCCAGTCAGAGCGTCCTCAAGAGCGCCATCTCACGCCGCCCAGGGAACCGGGTGTGAAGAGGGGTCTCTTGAAGACTCCCCCGCACTCCATGAGGCTGCAACACCCTAGTTACGGTGGTGGGGCAGGCGTGTCTCAGAACTTTAAAGAGGAGCGCACTCCTAAGAAGGGCCTCCTGAAGACGCCCCCGGACCACATGCGGTTGTTACCCCCTCTCAAACATGATAGTGACGGCCCGAGTGACCCTGACGACGACCCGCCCCCGAAGAAGACACGTACCCTTGACATGAAGTCAACCATCAAATTTTCCCCCGAAGAAAATGAGAGAGAAACCGATAACAGCTCGGAAGATGAACATGCCCACAATACCGCAGGGCATAAGAAACGCATGCTTCCTCCGGCCACCAGCGTGACTAAATACGAGGCTCGGTCTCCTCTAGATCAGCAGGACGAGGAGCCGAGGAAAACCTACGACTCAGGTAAGTGTTTCAGGGTGCTCGGGACGCTGGGTTGGGCTAGCTAGAGTCCTTCTAGATTGAGCTGGCCATTGTGGCACAACTCAAGACAGAGGAAGGGAACTTCAAAAATACCTACACGATCAACGATCAGCTCTCTATCAAAACTCAACTGTGTATTAAAGAAAGACCCCCACCCCCATACACACAAAAACAAGTTGTATTAGTAAATGGACATACTGTAATGTCAGTGTTTATATTCTACAGTATTAAGGTGGCCCAACTACAGAGCCTCGCGGTTAGTCAAGTCAACGAAAGAGCTCCCACCACCCATCATTTCAAATTGCCAATATGTAGACAGCTTGGGTTTGATAGATGGAACTAGGTAGTTCAGTTACGCATTAAATATATTTTTACAAATTTTGAAGACATGTTAGAGCTTTTTTTTTATAGCTGTACTGAAAAATGGTGGGTCCTGATGGGTCATCAAGGCCCCAAAATGTCTGCAAAATTTGTGAAAATATATATTGTATTACTAAAGTGCCTAATTTGCCGGGGCTGTATCCGTATTAGCAAAATTTGAAATGATGGGTGATGGGGGTACTGTGTTCCAGTGTATAGAACTGTATTTACTTACCCAACTAATGTTTGACATACAACAGTGTTTGTGGGGATTTTGTATCTAACATTTGTTTCAGCCAAGATGTCAGCAAGTTCCTCACGAGACCGATTACTTTCCACCATTTGTAGTTGGAACCCAAAATGGATCTTGGTAACTATTTTAACTCTACTTAATGTAAGTTATATTGATTGTATGTTTTCTGCTGGTACCGGTATGTCTAATATCGTTTTTCCTATCATGCCTAGATCCCAGAAAAATCAAAGAATTTTCCTGATTTGTTGAATAATGAAGAGAAATACATGTCAAAAAAAGATTTGGTACAATTTTCTTCTAGTCATGCATACTGCAAACATTTTCAAGATGGATTATTCCTTGACTTGTGGAGTAATTTATGTAAAATTGTTTTACAAGCAAGAAAAAAAGGGCGAGTCTTGTAAGCTTTTAAATTTAATCCTATGTATTATTAGAAGTACGTAGATTTATACTTTCATTGCTAATGTCAATGTTCATTACCTTCCCTTGGATCATGTAGAATTACTGCTGAAGTTGAAGGGGAACCTCAAGAACTACCATTGCTAGGTAACATTAAAAGAAGGACAATCATCTGTCACTGTAAGTAAGGAAGACAACTTTCTGAGTAATTTGGACTGTTGGCTGATCCATAATTTACTTTTCTTTCCTCTCTCCCAACAGGTGGCACTGCTAACAATGATGAAAACAAAATTTTCAAAAAAAATGATGTAGTTATTGTTCATTCTGGCAAGTACCTGTATTTTGCTTATGTGGTGGCAGAGCCAAAGACAAAGTGCATATCAGACAAAGTAGAGCTTCCTAATTATTTGCGTAGTAAGTTTGTATAACACTATAAATTATTGATCAGTTATTAGATTGAAAATATAACAATTTTCTCTTTTTTCTCTTACAGAAGATCGTCATGGCAAAACATTCACCCATAAATGCACCTTTCCACTTATGGTTGTTGTGCCAATTGATAATTCTGTTGATCCAGGAAAATTGATTTATGTAAGTTGCCTAATTTAACAATATGCAAAGGTTGATTTTAGTGGTGTTTTTTTTTGTTTTTTTTAAATGCCTGATTTTTATTTTTTTTAGATTGAGAAAGTTAAAAATATTAGTGATGATTTGGAGACAATGAAAAGTTTGGAAACTTTTTCAACTTTAAGCTCATTGAGCACTCTTGTAATGCAGCCAATATATTATCCTTCCATGAAGACAGTGGTCGCAAAATATGTATGTATTTTCTGCCACGAACTATTTGGTCTTATTGTATTTTATAATCTACTCATGTGCATTTTTGTTTTCTAAATTCCAGGAAGCATTATTGGATAGAGAGCTTAGGCCTTCTCTTTTGTCATTAATACAAGACATTAAAGGTAATGAAGCCCCGTCAATAAATGTAATTGAGGGTGGTCCTGGAACTGGAAAAAGCCATCTGGCTGCAGTACTTGCAAAAGAGTTGTCAAGCCCAGAGAATTATGTAATTCTTACATCAAAGTCCATCCATGAGCTGAATACGTTAGCCAAGCTACTTTGCGGCAGCAAGCTCAAAGTAGAAGATAGTAAAGAAAATAATGCTGTTGATGCTGTATGGTGTGGTAGTAAACGAAGTAGGGCAGAGTGGGACAGTCTTGAGAAAATTAGTTTTGATACATTAGTAAAGAAAAGTGACTCTAAAACCGATAACACTATTTACCGTTTAAATGAGAAAAAAGAAATTCTCAAGAAAGCAATTCACAAAGAAGAGATTGCTATATGTAAACTAATTGCTTGTGGCAAAAGTGCCGAAGCTGCTTCTCTAAAGACTTCATGCGCTAAAAAGAAAATGGATCTTTCTTTGAAAGAATCTGAAATAGAAGAAGCAAGTAAACCAGTAAGTGTTCCAGGCATATTTTCATCTTAAGTTCGACCTCTGGCTTATGCCATTCTATTACTTCAGCTAATACTTTTTTTTTCTTTTCCTCATGATAATATTTTGAAAGGTTTTGAAAAAATCTCCCAATCCATCTGAAATTCTTCAAAAGTGTAATATTATTCTGACAACGTTCAGCCCACCCCTTTACTGCCTAGAGGCATTTAAAAACATGTAAGTAAAGCATGTAAAATTGTCTTTTTTAAAGTTTGAAATCTATGTCTATCTCTGTATTTTATGTCCAACTGACTAAATATGTCTTTCTCTTTAAAGGCAAAGACAATGTAGGCGTGTGGTGCTGATTGTTGATAATGCTTCGGAAGTAGTGGAACCTATTATTATAAGATTAATACGTGCCTTTAATGTGAGCGATCTGGTGCTCTTTGGTGATACAAAGCAGCATGTACCTTTTGTGCCATCTGAGGTTTGTCCTTCCTTCTTGGTTGTATCAATTTGATATGAATTTAGAATGAATATACATGAAATTAATTTTCCGTTTCAGAGAGCTCGGAATTCTGGTTTGGATGTATCCCTCATGGAACGATACTCAAGAGCATTAAGGGATACAGAATTCCCTCCGAAAAGTAGGCTTTTGACAAGGCAATTCAGGTTGCACCCTCACGTCATGTCTCCAATAAATAATCATTTTTATAATAATACAATGAGCGAAATCGATCAGAAAATAAGGACTCATGCATTCCAACCATATATTTGGTTTCACTGTTCATATTTTTCTCAGTAAGATTCCTATTTTCTTTTTTAAGACCCACTGTCAAATTATATTTGTTTACATTTTATTTTTTATTTTGAAGGGGCGAGGAAAGGTTTCGTCAAGAAGCAGATTTTGCTGAAAAATTGCTAAGTGTTGTATGTAAGATACCACCTTATAGCTCCGATGATCAAAAGATTAGATCATATCATGTACAAGTGACTTCCCTTTGCCCCAATGTCTCCAAAATCCTGAGCAGCAGTTCAAAGTAAGTATACAGGTTTTGAAGGATAATCAAAAATAGGTATGATTAGTATGTGATTGCACAGTTACATTTCTTCTAATTGCATACTTACTTTCAGATCTCACCTCCCATTTACTCCATCTAATCTCCTCAGCTCTTTAGAGTTTGATGTCTTAATATTATGCGTGGGAAGTGCAACAAGGGTGGCAGCTCATAAAATTATTACTCCATGGACACGGGCTAAAAGATCTCTTTTTGTTTGTGGGAGTTTTGATCATCAGGTATGTTTTTATTTAATTGTACTTCTGTACTTCGTTCTGTACTTGTTTCTTACCATAGCAATAAATTCATAACTAAAATTTAAATTACAATCTTAACTTTTTTTTTCTTGCAACAATAACTTGCAATAATAACAACTGTAACTCCTTTTCCTAGTCTGTCCGTGGACCTATGACTCATCTTTTAAGAAGGGCTCAAGAGAAAGGTTACTTGAAGGAGATAACCAGTGCACAAATAACAGAAGAAAAATTAGAAGAAAAAATTAAAAAATATTAGATGAACGCCAAAGTGTGTTTGGTTTTTTGGGGCGCATTAACCTTGTGAGAATTGTTCACCATTCTCACAAGCGTTGACTCAATGCAATCTTTTTAAGAGCATCAACTTATCTAGAAGTGCCAGAATTAAATTAGTTCTTCCCTACTCCCTGCCTTTTATGTCTTTTAAATTGTATACTAACATGTATCTTTTCCCTTTAACTAAGTTGTATTTTGGCACTCTAGAAAATTATCTTTTATACAGAAATATGCATATGAATTGGTAGTCATTTCCTTTGCTCTGCTGAAACTGCCACTTAACTGTTTCGAGTCTGAGTACAAACTCCTTACATCTTTTTTTTTTCTTTTTCTGTTCTCCAAATCTATTGTGTGGGGTGAGGAGCTTAAAATGTTAGCTTTACTTGCTGCTTTTCCTGTTGTACTATACCAATTGTGTAAATTGAGTACCATGGATTAGGCTATTAACTGCACAGAAATTTTGGAAATTCTATCAGTTCATTGCATGTGTATAATTCTTTTAGTTTAATATACCGGTAGTTTAGATCTCAAGAACCCAGTTAATTAAGTGCACTACTAATATACCATGGATTTTAACATTTTATTATGTATTTCAATTGCCTGCATTTTTTAAGTGTTAGAGTTGGTTCTTGAGGGTAGTTGTATATGATTTTAGCATCATAATAATCCTAGTTTTATTTTTTTAACCAATACGATTATTAGGTTCCTGTTAATTGCTAACACCTGAATAAATGTTTTAGTGTTTTAATATGATGTTTGACAAAGGAAATAATTACTTATGTTTAAATGTCTGTCAAATATCAATGTACAAATCAAATGCATTTGTAGGTGTTGCAATACTCAAAGTAAAAACTTGTACTTTGAATAAAACACTGTGTTTAATTCTATGTAATATTCATTCCTTGTGTTGAAGGAAACAAACATAACTGATATGTTTCCAACAAATACATTTTGTGTTGTAAATACATTCTCTCATTTCTTAAATGTAATAAAAACAATGGTTGTATAACATTTATTAAATAACATAGCTTAAGACTCTTATATTGATCTCAAAAAACAGCTTCCTTCCTCAACAATAGGTACATGGTAGATTCCTATTGGGAGTTTCCAATTGAAAGTTTTTTCAAACTTTTAATTGCTTTGGTTTCAAAGTTTGACTACAATTCACTATTTACACCAAGATTACAATATTGGACAAAGAATTCGAACATGTATGTGAATAAATCATATTTACATTCTTGCTTTACATCATGTAAACTTCTACATTCATACATACATATACATGCGTCCTGCGCATATAGAACATACAATATGTACAAGATGAGTATTTTTTTTTATCTTTACATTTTATTGGATATTGTTTTGGTAATGGAATTGCTATAGCAACTAATCTGAATTGTGTTTCGTATTAGGCAAATGTGTGCTGTATGCCACCCTAGGAACACAGCAGAACATGATCTACTGTGTTCTTATCACTACATACCATTTTTGGGATTTGAAACAACCAGTCCTCTCAGTTAATAGCAGCTTTGTGTCATGGAATTGCATGAGAGTTTTAAGTATTAAAAACTTAATGATTAAGGCCCTCAACTTGATTTACTTGAAATGGGGAATAACCACAGAGTTACCGTTTACAATATCATTGACATGCTCATGTTACTGTAATAAGAACAAAAATCACTAAGCTTCAAAATGCTTAAATATTTTTAAAAGAAATGTTGATTTGAAAAGAACACTTGCCATAATCTCTTTTGATGGATCGTTCAGAAGAGAAAAAAATAATCTAAAAGTACCTATGCAAAATATACTTTCTTTTTTCTTAAGACGAAAATGAAGAGGCAAACAGAAGTGAAGAAGATAAAGTAAATTTACCAGCATCAAGTCCCCATTTACAATTCATGTCATTGTTAAAATGGGATGTTTATAAAGCTTTAGGTTGATCAATTACCCTGAAAATATTTTCAAAGATGAATAATATGAAACCAAATTTCACAATTTCTTCCAAAACCTAACTTTTACATTACATCAACAATAGAAAAATAAAAATAAGGGTTTGTCAGAAAGACACGTCAATCAGTAGTCATACTTAAAAAATCCATTGTAATTGAAATGAAGAACAGTGCTCCAGTTAAAATTCACTCATTTGATTCAATGCTTAAGACCACAGGGCCTGTGATTCCGGGGAATTTCAGAATCTCAGTGAGTCCCCTAGAAATCAGACTTTCTCCCAATGGATTCCCAGCAAATACATATAGAGCTTGTTGCTTATTTCTAAGGAACCCACCTGATCTTTGAGACTTTTCAAGTACAAAGGAAACTGCCAAAAACTGCTGGGTATCTCAGGATTTGCTTTTACCCAGTGCGAAGTAAAATCTCAATATATTTTAATATTTTACATGGATGTCATTTTAAAGGTGAATGTCTTATTTGACAAACCTTTGATACACAAACTGGAGTTACACAAAGTCCAAAAGCAGTTGAAATTATATTGAGATGTTTCCAGTAGGGTCATATTTCAGTTGCACATTAAACAACAGGGTTCAATTAAACCACAGATAGAATTAGAAGTAGAACAAAAGAGAAAGGAAAACCAATACAGAAAGTTGACAATTCTAAGCATGCCATTAACAAGGTAAGAGTTTCGCCTGGAACTTGAATAAATGTGCGTCAGGCAGATCTATCTTGTGCAGCCACAGATGTCAGAACTTGTCATTCTGAGGGTTCTCACCAGAGGTCTCTTACAACTTCCACCTGAAACGTGATGTAAATGTGATGTTGAAAGAATATTCAATCAAATTTTAATTTGAGAGTGACTGATTGTGCGTATAAAAACAAGAAAAGAAAACTCTACTAGATCACAATGTGAGGAGGATACGCAAGCAATTACGAAGTATAATTATAATTATGACATAAATATATACTTCATGTCATTAATGACGGCTATAAACTAAACCAGTTCTAAATCTCGATGTTATACAGGTAGAGTAGACGTATACAAAAGATAAATTACAAGACGGTACCTTCCAGCATAGCTTGAAGTGGACACACAGAAGCAAAACACAAAAATGCAATGACATAGCTATTTTCTTTTGTTCATAAGGCTAGCTTTTGTTGCAGCAAGGAAAAATCAGTCTTAAAAAAACAACCAAGTATGTTTATTTATTGAGAAATCCCACATAAAAATTTCATACTTCATGGTTGTTGTATGAGAAGATTATTAGCAAAAAAAAAAAAGCAACACAAGTAACACAGTTCCAGTGTGAGATAGTCAAATTTGCAAGAAGGTGCAGAGACTCCTCAGGTCAAGGGGGTATCTCTGAACATTGTCCTAAAATTTGTTAAAAAATTGAAGTTTGCTACAGAATTATTCTTTAAAAAAAAGGGAAAACCTACTTTTAGCGTCTACTGAGAATAGTTAACAAATGTGTGATTTCATCCTGATGTGCTAATAAAACATTGTCCAAAAATTTTTGAAAAGAGGCAGGCTTTTCAGTGTATAGTAACTTGAGTAGAACTTAAAGCATAATGCAATGATTGGAAAAGTGTCCTCACTTTTCTTGCCTTTTGTTACCTATAAATATTAAAGTATTCACACCAACAGGTGAAGTGCAAAATTTTAGACCAAATTAAAGATAGACTCAAACAAAAGCCAAATTCTAGTGAGACTCAAACTGTACGAAATTAGTAATGCTTCAATACCTCAAGAGACTTCAGAGCAGATATTCATCAGCTACTGTCTAGCTGACCTCTTTTTGTTGACTCAGATAATAGGTGGTAAGATAAAAAATGCACATGCAGATTTCCCTTCAAACATCACAATTGCTTAGAAATGATTGATTATTTGTGATATAAAAAGAGCAGTAAACTTTCGAGAGTATTATTGCATGCTATCACATCTAATAAATTAATGATCCTACCCGACCCGCAGGAGGAAATAAAGCTACCTTACAATGAATACCGATTTCTTTCCTAGACAAAAACATAATTTAAAGAAACATTAAGTTAACCTCAAACACCATCTCAGCCAGAAATGCCATCTCTAGATAACGTCTAAAAGACATCTAAGGTCCAGTTTTTGACCACTTAGACGTCTAAATGATCAAAAAATAGACCTTCAAAGCCGTTTAGAGGTAGCATTTCTGGCTGGGTTACTGCAAGGTAAGTAATGAACAAGACTGGGAGATTTTGTATGGTTGTTGGTGAACTGATATTTAGCACAGATTTGTATAAGTCATTTCAATAAAACAGGATATAATATTTTTTCATTTCCAACTTAGCTAGGATGTTTCTCATTTAAATTCTGGCAAGTTGTCAACTTACTTGGGGAATATGAAAATTGGCTTAGCATTTTCACTTACCCGGTTCCCTTTTTTCCCCCCCTAAAATTTCCGGAATGTTCCAAAAGATAAGATACTGTCTGTGTAATTTATTACCCGTGCCAAATAGAGACATGTCCACAAAGGAGAGAAAAAAAAGAATTCACTTGATTGTTTGTTAGATACATTGACTATTTCCATACTAAATCACCTTGGCCAAAAGAATATTTTCAAATTTTGTTTGAATTTTAGGTTTCTGCAACCCCCCCAGGTGCTACCTGTCCATAAACAATTTAATGTTGTTTATGCAGAGGTTTATTTCCAGAGGGTTACCTATGATGCATAAATGAAAATTTGTTGGTGAACCAGTATTGAGAGAGAAGCCTAAAGTTTTTGCAAAAATTTAGCTACCACACTAAAGTAATCCAATCACACTCCACAGAAATCATATAGATATTTATCACAGAGTGGAAAGCTGGTGGAGTCTTTCTTCTCTTTCAAACAAAGCAGTCATCAAAATCAGTCAAAACAAGAGCAGGACAGGCAGTGGCAACAGCAAAATCTTTTAGATACATGACAGAGATAGATTGCTAATAATGAGATACATAGTAGTTAGAAAAAGGCACAACCATTCATATTTTTAATTCTGTGGATTTAAGCATGAATTAGAGCCCAACATAAAACCAGATAATCCAAACCCAAAATTTACAATCCATAAAATTAAATTAATACCTGTGAGAGGTCACAGTCAACAGAGACTACAACATTTAGAGGAGTCCCCAAGATGAATTTGACAAAAATTTATTCCTGCGCAAACCTCACTTACTGTAGTGGTTGTTGCGTGCAACCCTAAATTTTGATTTATGTCACTAGGTGCGGCTACACGTTCACGAGTGAGAGAACTACAACTTTGTGCCTTATAAAGACGACCACGTCCAAACAAAGGAAGGCAAAGTTTGCGGTGCATTTGAAAATAACGTCCCAAAAGCCGCATCTTCTTACCTGTGCTATTTTTAGTAGTTAATGATTTGCTGACATTACATACATTCTCTTTTTCTTCTGCAGCAGACTGTTGCTTTGATGTTAACTTAGAACTCATTTTGATGCCAGGTGTAGCTAAAATTTCTGGTTGATTTTGAGGTTGTGGTCTTGGTTGATCTTCCCTTACTCCAGAAGAAGGCTTTAAATTTAAGCCTCGTAAAATGCGTGTGCCAAGGCTTTTAGTTTTTGTAGAAGAAATTGTAGAGGCAGGGGAAGAACCAGAGGCAGATACTGGTTCTGCTTCTTGCACCTCTGTGATACGATTTAAAGATTGACTCTCTCGTAGCCTTGTTTCCCTTGCCCGTCTTCGCCCAACTCTGTGTCCAACAGACCCAGCACCACATGATGTACCTCCACTCCCTCCACCACTTCCACTACCTGTCCCAGAGGAATTTCCTCCATTGCCGTTATCCCTGTTATTTCCACCAGTTTTCTGATTTTGAGAACTTTCTTCATTCACATCTCTACTACCTGATCCACCACTAACACTTCCCCCTCCACCCCCACCCCCACTCCCTCCACCCCCTCCCCCACCTGGGTCTTGTGAATCACTTGAGTCATCATGAGAGTCTCTTCGTGGTGGAAAGTTTTTTAACTTGTGAGCTCGTTTCTTGCGACTCTCACTATCATCATCACTTGCATCCGAGGAGCTACATGATGCAGTTCTTGTCTTGTGAAACTTACTGCGTCGCTGTTCGTAACTTGTCATTGTGCGCGGACTTACTCTTCCTGGTCTGCTGCTAGGTAGGAGAGCTGGAGCTTCATTCAAATGGTCAACTGTTCTGAAACCACCTTCTCCTTCTTCAAAAATTTCGTTCAATAATGACCCAGATGATCTAAGGGATTGCACAGGAGAAGGCAAACTTTTATAGCGTGGCGACACACTAGGAGTACCTGGTGCATGGAGGGGAGTTGGAATACACACTGTCGATGATTCTTTTAAGATTGTGGTGCGTAGTTTAGGGGTGTCATCAGTTTGCTGTGAAATAGTTCCCTTCAGCGAATCTTTACGGCGTTCAGCCTCCGCAAGGCGGTCTTTGACTAACGCACTAAGTTTTCCTTCAGAGCGAGATCCTCGTCTATTGAGAGAGCAAGCTGAAGCAATATCATCCGAACCACTTCCTGCAACAATATCATCTTCCTCTTCGTCCTCTTCCTCAGCAACAATACTGCACTTCCTTGATCGAAAATTCTGCAGAACATACAGTGTTGGTAGAATAAATGTGATAAGGATAAACTGGGACAGAAACTAAAAAGCAGGCAAGACATATAATATACCTGGCCAGGGACATCTCCAACAGCGCAAGGTGAGGCAAGCAAAGATGGATTCACAGAGTTTATTGGGGACTCCAGCTCACCCTCTACCACTGGGGAAACACTTACTAGCGGGTTATTACTGCTGAAAAACAAACGGTCTAAGTAGAAGCATTGGAAGTGCAAATACTACAAAATATGTAATTGACATCAAATTACTTTTTTCAGGGGTACATAAATTGAAACATTTGGGTTGATCAGTTACAATGAAAGTTATGGCAACTCAACTTACCCTTGAGAGCTATTCAATGTTTTACTCCGTGAAGCAGGTCTCTTAGGAAGAGTGGCTTGTCGCACTTGCTTGAGACGACGCTCAGCAAGCAGAAAATATGTGGCTGTGATGTAGTTATACTCATTTTTATCAAGAGCTCTGCCGTAAAAAAAAAAAAAAAAAAAAAAAAAAAAAACAACAACAAACAAAGCAATTGAGTAAAAAGAAGTATAATAAAAATATCAACAAAAATGTGATAATACATACTCAATAATCTCCTCCTTTGTAGCAATATTACCATTGGCCATTTTCTGAATTATTACTGCATGATCGTCATCTGATACCTGCTCCCGGGATACGAGAGGTAACAATTCAGATTGAGGTTCAGATGCTTCATCCATTGCAAGCCAAGCATCATGAGATATTTCTTCAAGAGTTGCTCTTTTATCAGGCTCTCTCACAAGCATTCTTGATATCAACCTACTCATGCAAAGTATTTTGTCAAATATAAAGATGTTTCAGATGATTGCAAAGCACTGCAGCTGTACCTAAAACCTACCTTTTACAGTTATCAGAGACATGAACAGGTATTGTGTATTTACAGTCCATAATCATTGTTAAAGTTTCACTATCATTAGCCTCTTGAAAAGGCGCCTGACCACATACCAGCATGTATAAAATTACTCCTAAAGACCAAACATCTGAAAAAGACAAGATAAAATTACTATACTACTTTAGATATATTAAGAGAGTTGCAGTCATCAAGAGCAAGATCACGTTATGTATATCCTTACCCACTGCAGGAGCATCATACGAATCACCAAGTAAAATTTCTGGTGCTGAGTAAGCAAGAGATCCACATGAAGTTTCTAGCTTTTGGCCAGGACAAAAGCGATTACTGAAGCCAAAATCAGTCAATTTTACAATGCCCAAAGTTTCAAAGAAAACAACATTTTCAGGTTTCAAATCTCGGTGGACTACATGTAAGCGATGGCAATAATCAATAGCGCGAACAATCTGTCTGAAGTAGTTTCGGGCAGTCTCCTCATCCAGCCCTCGGCCTTCATGACGCATAATGTAATCATATAGATCACCCCCATCACCCAATTCCAGAATCAAGTACAGTTTTGTATTGGTGTCGATCACTTCATATAAACGAACAACATTAGGATGTTGTACAAGTTTCATACAGCGGACCTGTAACCATGACAAACATTACAACAAGTTCAAAGTTACCCTTCAATTCAAACGCAACTTTACTTTCCACTTTACCTCCTGATAGAGGTGAGCCCTCGACACATCATCCAGCTTGTTTTTGTCAATAACCTTCACCGCCACTTTCTCGCCAGTGAAGACATGCCTGGCTAGCTTCACGACGGCGAAGTGTCCGCGGCCCAGGGTCTCCAGCAGGTCGTACATACCCGCTATCTTGGAGCCTGGCTCCACAGTCGCACTACGAGGTCCGATGCGATGCATGTCTGCGCTGCAAAACGTACGAGAACACATCAAGAATAAAAGGTCAGAATCAAACAGCCACTTTCTCACTCCACCTGAAGTACCAACAGCATAACGCACGCCGGGTGAATCAGTGTGCGCGCGATGGCGCCTGGGGTCCGAGCGAGTAGGCAAACATTGATGCACCCGGCACACACAAAGGGACACACCTGCCAGTAGATATTACATCCGGGGCCCAACACTGTATCTATTTATCCAATCCATCCAGCGCAGCGAAGGACCACGGAGGGGAAGGACCAAACGGAAACCGCAAACGGGGAGGTAACGAACCGGAAACGAACTCGCGGGCCTACCCGGCCGTGCCGTGTACGCCTCACCCGCCTCGCGCCTCGCCGCGGCCGCGCGACTGGGCATGAGCGAGGCTAGCAGCCGAACTGCCGTCGCGACGCGAGGAGAGCGCCGCCAGGCGGCCGGGCAGCTGGGGAGAGGGAAGGGGAAGGGGGAGGGGCTAGTGACGCCCGCGATCACCACGGACCCCCTAGACTTAAGCCCCAGCGCCTGAGAATAGAAATCACCCATTCAATTGGCCAAATGGCCGCCTCCAGAATTTGATCATTGAGTCATCACGTCTGGGGTATGGCGGGGTGGCAGGCCAATGTTCACGCGCCTCCGACAAGGTAGACGACGCGCCGCGCAAGACTAGAACGCAGTCCACGCAGACCCCCCCCCACACACACACCGGTGACAACAATGACGACATACCCGCGAAGAGGTATTAATACCGTCGCGCCCAGCGCAGCGTTCGGACTCCACTCGGAGCACTGTGCTAAGCGCAACCTGCGGCTGCCCGCCCGGCCATCTCGCACACCTGCGGCTCCTACGCACTATTCGCGCCGCGCGTGTAGCGCCTAGCCGACGAGGCGAGGCGGCCAGGCCAGACGCACCGGCCGCCGTAAGTGTCCAGTCTGCGCGAGGGTGAGGGCCGCCCATGGGGCCGGGCGCCTGGCAGCGCGCAGACTAGGCCACCCGCCGCTCCGCTGTGCGTCGCGGACGGCTCGTTGCCTACCCGCGCAGGCGCTCGGCCGCTTGGCCCCGCGCAGGCTATGCCACCCGCCG
>NW_026267177.1:1430985-1449467 GCF_000697945.3 Frankliniella occidentalis
GGCGGGGGGTGGCGGGGCCCGGCCCCGGCCCTCCGGGGTGGAGTGGCGTCGCGAGCGCAAACAAGAGGAGCACTCGGCTACTGCGCAGCACCACGCCACGGGGGCGCGGCGGGGCGCGGCGAGACGCGGCGGGGCGCGGCGAGGCGCTGCGGGGCGGATACTCTCGTTCACACCCCCGCGGGCGCGCCTCAGACACCGGCGGGGAGCGCGCCCTACGCAGCCCCGGCCGTCACGTCGTCAGCCCAAGGACGGGTCGGGCCGGACAGGCGCGGCCACAACGGCGTAATAACCAGAATCATTGATGCGGCACCTCGGTACGCCTCGGCCCCGGCCGGCCCGGCCCGCAGGCTGCATCGACCACCGCGGCGCCGGGACCGGGACGGACATTTGCATGTCTGAGTCACACTGGCCGGGGCTGGGCCGGGGCGCGAGGTGGGCGAACGCACGTCCACACCTCTTCCTCCCCAGCGGCCCCGGCCCCCGGCCCGCTCCTCCTCCTCTGGGCTGCCGCTCCAGCAGCTCGACGTATCGGCACGCTCCTTCACAATCAATGCGGGGGCGGCGGCGCCGGCCGAGGTTTGTGCCAGCCTCAGGGCGCACCCCGGGCCACCCTGTGGGGCACCCTACCCTGGGGGGCACCCTGGGGGGGCATCCCGCGGGCCTGCAGAGCGCAGGGATGCGATGCCGGGCCGCTCGCGTCGGCCTTGACCTCGATGCGGTCCCGGGGCCGATAAGACAACAAGGGCACACCGGGGCATGCTCCGCCAAGGGATCCTACATACGGTCGCACGCACCACCGCTCTAAAATCACACTTGTTTTCTTTGCCGATATCGTTTCATCTTCCATCCGAACCGGTCCGTTCCGGCCAGCTTATCATCTCGTTACGTTACGGTGTTACGGTGCGCGAGCTGCCACCCTGCCCTGCCCCCCTGCGCCTGCATGCATGGCGTGCGGCAGGCCCCGCCCGCCGCACCGCACCGCACGGTGGGTGCGGATGGTAATGGTCCAACGGGGCGAGCCGGCGAGCCTCGGGGGAACCTTTGGCTCATCAGCTGTCACATCTGGTGGCATCTCTCACAATGACCCGGCGGCACCCGATGGTGAGCGGGGGAAGTGCAGCAGGGCGGGGAAACCGCAAGTAGTCGATGGTGGGAAAAGGGGGGGGGGGCGAGGGGAAGGACAGTGCGGAACCGGAAGGGGGAAGGGCAGGAGGGTAATTACATTCATAGAGAAAAAGGCGGACAAGGCGAGGAAAAGAGCTAGATGAGAGAAACGACAAGTTACTCCTCCTCCCTCTCCCCTCCCTAGCTGCGCCTTGGGTCGACGCCTGGGCTGAGCTGGGCACCGACATCGCACCGGAAATCTGGGCAGGGCGTTGCAGCCAGCACAAGCGTTAGCGCGGCGCAGCAGCGGTGCAGCTTCGTTAGTATGCGCTAGACATACTGCGCGATAATCCGGTGCACGGGCCGGGTGGGGCGTACACAGCCACAAGCGACGGTAAAATAATTGGGCTCAGCCCAAGTAATGCTTTCAGAAAAACAAATTTACTGTTCCAATTCGATATTCCTAGGTGGCTGATTTGGTAAACTTGACACGGTCACACAAGTTGCCGGCACAGTTTTCAGAGAAACACTATAACATGTCGGAAATACTTTTCCTAGCTATAAGCCTTACAAATTTTTGTGGAGCTTCCACATCGTATTTGATTAAACAACAAAACTAAGATGCTCAAGAAAGAAGATAATACCACTTTAAGGGGACGTAATGTCCACACTTTGCATACTTGGACAACAAGCTGATGATAATCGTTGGTTGGTCTTGTCATGCGACATGAAAATATCAAGTTAGGGACTTTAAAGCTAGTGTGGCTGGCACACAAACGAATGTCAAAGATAGGACTGACTGAAACTGTGTCAGCAGGGTGGAAGATATCATATTTCAGAATTATGCACATTGCGCTGAAGAAAGTTAATAGTGAATTATCCAATGTTTTCCTCATAAGTTAAAAACCATAACCTTAAAAAGATTATGCACATATGTTTATATAGACTGCTTACAGTCCGTCCCTACTAAGAAAATTCGAAATATAACTCTAGATACTGTTTACAAGTTAAAAAGAGAGAGTTCCCACCCAACTCGGCTGAATTTTAATCATTCATTCATATTCATCACAATGGTAGGATTCACAACTGGAGGAACTAGTTGTCTGCCCTAGAAGTGTCAACTGCACTGTCACAAGAGGATTTACACCCTCAAATCGTTTACATATGACACAGCAAATGCATTTAATGATAGGAAGTACCAAACAGAACTAAGCAAGATTGAAAAATAGCCGCTGAGATACAAATATAGCTCGCATAAATCAACGAAAAGGAGTGGCAGATCGACATACATTAACCAATATAACTGGAAATGGTTGAAACAAAAGTACTGCTTCCCAACATACCTTTGTCTACGCATCCGTCCAAAAAGTTAAAATTCAGAGTAACTGCATTCTTATAATCACTGTAAGAAGTGCATTTTCTTCGCTATATCAAAGCGCCGTTCTGAACACTCACTGATCGTCAAAACCCATGAGGCTAGTTTAGTTATGAATGTGTTCTTAAAGGTTATGGCGCTCACAGCCTTCCTGAATTGATCTGAAACTGAGAAGTTTGAATGGGAACAAACTAAACACGACACCGTAGGGGGTTGGGTTGGGGGGTTGTTTGTTTGTTTACGCTGTTTATTTGCCACCTTGTTGACGACAGTGGAAAAAACGTCAGGAATGTAAAACTAATTTCGCGTGCGAACGATGTTACTAGCGTGTTGTGACATATTACAAAAAAATTAATATTTTAAGAGAAGTCAGCGCTATCATCAGGTGCCATCCTGAGGTGTTTACAACTATATCTTGGCTCTTATTGCACATAGTATATGTCGAAGTTACCAAACAACTTCCCTTGGAAACTATTTAATGTTGATTGATGTTCCTTGAGTGCCCGTGAATGTACTTTCTTCCTGAACTGAGGGTGTTTGCGGACTTGATTTGCTCATGTACGTTGGCACGACATTGGCCGCGAAAAATCGATCAAACATAAATGAACTGCCGGACGTGCTGCATTCCAGAGCGACCTGCGTTATTGAAATGTTATTGATTGAAGTCTGAAGTGACATTGATAGCTCTGTCCCGGATCTTTTACGGCCACGACATCATTATTTCAGAACAATGCGACTTAAACATTTAAGCACAATAATCCCTGCACAGGTATGTTTCATGTGGAAAAGATTCGAGATAGTTCGTAGAAAACGCATTGTGCAACTAACAGCTGTGATCCTCTGATTTTACAGGATGGGGAGGCTCGAGTTACTGCTGTTGCTTGGGCTCCTAATAATTTGAAACTTGCTGTCTGTACTTCAGACAGAATTGTGTTATTATTTGATGAAAATGGAATAAAACGTGATAAGTTTCCTACCAAGCCATCAGATTCAAAGGTATATCAAATTTTGTTTTGCTTCTTGTTTTTAAAAAACTAGTCAGCTTATTTTATGATTTGTCTTAATTTTACAGTTTGGTAAGAAAAGTTATTCCGTTAAGGGCTTAGCCTTTTCTCCTGACTCTACTAAAGTGGCTGTGGGTCAGACAGACAATATTATTTATGTCTACAAACTTGGAGATGAGTGGTATGTAGTACGACTTGAAATTTGGAAGCTTGTACCTTCAAAGAAAATATGACCCTCGGTTTATTCATACTCCATTTTTCTTTTCAGGGGTGATAAAAAAGTCATATGCAACAAATTTCCTCAACAGTCTGCTGTCACATGTCTGGTATGGCTGGCAGATGGTCCTATCATTTGTGGCACTGCAGATGGAAAAGTACGAGCTTCCCATATCAAAAGCAACAAGACCCAAACCCTGTACACAACAAACTCTTATGTGGTGTCCCTTGCCATGAAGTAAGAATCTATTTCGTCTATAACAGCATAGCTTGGAAATTAAATTATAAGTTTAAAATAAGGATTTCTTTTTTTTTCAGTTCTCAGGGTACAGGATTTTTGTCAGGTCATGCTGATGGCACCATAGTTCGTTATTATGTAACACAAGAAGACAATATGGAGCAGCAGGTTGAGTTGTAGTGACATGGCAGTCTTATGATCACAGGAAAGCAGTTACTAATTGAAATTTGCTTCATCTCCAGGGAAGAGTTACAACACATCCAGTCCCTCCTTATAGCTTGTCATGGCCAATGGGATCTGTAATTGCAGCTGGCTGTGATAAAAGAGTCACAGTTTACGATCGTGAGGGACGAATCAGCCATCAGTTTGATTACAGCAAGGATGACAATGAGAGAGAGTTCACTGTAGCTTGCACAAGCCCAAGTGGACAGGCAGTTTGTATCGGCAGTTACGATAAGTAATAAAACATTCTACTTGCGTTTTTCTCCATTTCTATCACATTTATTTTTGAAAATTAAAATTTTTACCATGGTTTATTGCTAGGCTGCGATTATTTTCATGGAATCCTCGGAAGCAATCTTGGGAGGAAGAAGCTGTCAAAGATATTCCAAATCTTTACACTATTACTGCTATGGCTTGGAAGAGAGATGGATCCAGGGTGGCCTGTGGAGCACTTTGTGGTTCTGTGGAGATGTTTGAATCAGTCATCAAGTAAGACTTCTTCATAATGTCTTTTGCTTCTCCCACAAATTGCATTGTTGCTCTTGGTGGCTTTCTCCTTGCTGTGAATCTACATATGTTTGATTGCCAATTTTGTTACCTTTTGTTTAGACGGATGCTGTGGAAAAACAAATTTGAAATGACTTATGTCGGACCAAGTCAGGTGCTTGTAAAGCCATTGACCTCAGGTTCTAGAGGAGTGGTTCTCAGATCACAATTTGGATATGAAATAGATGATGTTCGAATTATGGGAAGGGACAACTATTTAGTTGCAAGGACGCCTAAAACACTTTTGTTAGGTGATCTAGAAAGGAACCTTCTTAGTGAAGTAAGATAATCCCTTGTTATTTGTGGGTTTTAATCTGATCCCATTTTTATCATTACTTGGTCAGGTTCTATATACACTTACTTTTTCCCTCAGGTGATGTGGCCCAACTCTGGTCGGAATGAGCGGTTTTATTTTGATAATCCAATGGTATGTTTGATTTTTAATGCTGGGGAATTAAGCCTTGTAGAATATGGCAACAATCACATTCTAGGATCAGTTAGGTGGGTTACTTTTAAAAAATATATCTTTTTCTGTTAATTAAAAAAACAGTAGATCTGTAAATTTTTTAAAATGTGCTTTCTACATCCTTCTAGGACTGAGTTCATGAACCCTCATCTGATCAGTGTCAGATTGAATGAAAGAAGGCCAGAAAACAGTACTGAAGACTGCAAAATGCTTGCACATCTTCTTGATTTGAAGACTATTTGTATTGGTATACATTGTGCTTTTATTGTTCTACAGTTCTAAAATTACTTTTTAAATCCTAGTTTTACTTAAAATGATTTGTATTTCAGTTGATTTGGTGTATGGTGTTACTCTGTCTCAAGTAACTCATGATTCTAAAATTGATTGGCTGGAACTAAATGAAACCGGACAGAGACTACTATACCGTGACAAAAAGATGCGCCTAACTCTTCTGGATATTAGATCCGACTCAAAAACTCTTATCTTAAGTTATTGCACATTTGTTCAGGTAACATTCCGTGGTCACATGGACAGATGCTACTTAACTTCTTAACTTTCTTCACAGTTCTTTTGTCAGGTTTATTTTTAATTCTTATTCCTCTTCCAGTGGGTTCCTGGCAGTGATGTTGTTGTTGCTCAAAGCCGTTCTAACCTTTGTGTTTGGTACAATATTGACCGACCTGATGGTGTCACACTCATAATGGTGAAGGGAGAGGTTACTGATGTTGTAAGGACAGATGGAAAAACTGAAGTAAGCACCTACAGAGTTTACTTTGTTTTTGCATCATTTGGCATCATATTTATTATTTCCATATGTATTTTACCAGGTTTTAGTGCTTGAAGGACATTCCCAGCTGAGTTATGAGCTTGATGAAGGCCTTGTTGAATTTGGTACTGCTGTACATGATAATGATTTCGGACGAGCAGTTCTGTATCTTGAAGGCTTACGAGACCGTGCTGTTGCTGAAGGAATGTGGCAGAATTTAGGTGCAATAGCTCTATCACAGAATAATTTACTTGTTGCGGAGCGTTGTTATGCAGCTTTGGGTGACATATGTCGAACTCAATTTCTAAGAGAAACTAAGCGAATTGCAGATGATTATTCAAAAGAGACAGGTAAGAATTGTTTGTCATACAATTTTCAGTGTAATACATGATGAATTTCGTTCCGATTAAAATACCATTCATACAGGTCAAGATTGGATCACCTGCCCAGATCTTTGGGCAAGGATGGCAATATTGAATAATAAGCTTAAAAGTGCTGAGGCAATATACTTAGAGCAAAATCAAGTTGACAAGGCTATAAATATGTATCAGAAAATGCATAAATGGAATCAAGGTACGTATGTAAATGGTTTATCACATTAATTTATTTAATTATATCTCCATCTTAAATTTAAAATAAAATTGTTTCAAAGCACTGGCGATTGCTGAGCTAAAAGGTCATGATGGCAAAGAAGAGCTTGCTTCAAAATACCTCTCTTGGCTAATTGAAACAAAACAAGACGACAAAGCAGGTGAAGTTAAGGAACAAAATGGAGACTTGGAAGAGGCTTTGCGACTTTACCTGAAAGCAGGGTTACCTCTTCGTGCTTCAAGGTCTGTGTGATCTAAGGAACAGTTCCAAATACTATACCACTAGCTAACTAATGAATTCTGGAACAGACTCTTGCAGAATAATCCCCACCTTTTGTCGAATGATGATCTGGTGTCTCGTGTATCATCTGCTCTTCACCGAGCAGAATTGTTTGAACAAGCTGGGCAACTTTATGAGAAACTAAATCAACCCCAAAAAGCTCTTGATTGCTACCGCCGTGGGCATGCCTTTGCACGCGCTGTTGAACTGTCTCGGCAAATTTCTCCTTCAGGTCAGAAATCTTTTCTGTACAGCTATTTACCTAATCTTAATTATTTTACTTATTAGCTGAAGATATTTTATTATTTCCTTTGTTTACAGAAGTTGTAAGTCTTGAGGAACAGTGGGGTGATTTCCTGGTCAACTCACAGCAACTGGACGCGGCAATCAATCACTATATTGAAGCAGGTAAAATGAGCAAAGCACTTGATGCTGCAGTTGGCGCTAAACAGTGGAGAAAGGCAGAACAAATTATCCAAGTAAGTTCACATCCCTATATATTATTACGTGCTTGTAATTTCATGCACTCTACACTATGTTACAATTTCCAAGTTTTGTATTGTTTTCTTTGCTCACACAGCACTGTAATTACATTTGATTGCAAATGCACTGCTTTTAACTTGTATGTTGTTGTGCTTTTCTTCTCCGAGCTGAAACTGTGTAGGTTTGTTATCAAAATAAATTGTATTGGCAGCCTTTAAAAAAAATTTTTTAATGACGGTGTGTCATTGTCTGTTTATTGTGTTCTGATGTTCAAAATGTTTAACCAGGTGATTAAAGATAATAGTATTGTGGAAAAATATTCTGTTCTACTTGGACAGCACTTTGCTTCTGTTCAAGATTACAGCACTGCTGAAAAATTGTACTCTCAGGCAGGCATGTACAAAGAAGCTGTAGAAATGTACAACAAAGCAGGTACATGCTGTTAATGATCATGACACTTATGTCTTGCTGTCTTACTCTTTGAATCTTTTATTGATATTCATAAGATGTCTTTCATTTTTCTAAAGGGCTTTGGGAGAAAGCTCACATGATTGCTAATCTCCACTTGCAAGCCAAAGAAGTAAATGAAATGTACACTGAGCAGGCAACATTGTTACAACAACAAGGAAAGTTCCGTGAAGCTGAAAAGCTTTTTATTTCCATTGAGCAACCTGATGCAGCAATATCAATGTACAAGCAACAAAAACAATATGACCAGGTATAGTTTAAAAAATATATATACAGTATTCAAAATGTGGGTCAATCTCCTTAAAAAAATAAAACAAAAAATATTTATGGTATGGTGCTGAAATTTGTTGTATTTCAGATGATGAGGTTGGTTTCTCTACATCACCCTGACTTGGTCCAAACCACTCATTTACACCTGGCTCAGCAGTTGGAGGCAGAATCAAACTATCCTTCTGCAGAACATCATTATGTTCAGGCTGGGGATTGGAAAGCTGCTGTTAATATGTATAGAACAGCTCTCATGTGGGAAGAGGCATACAGAGTAAATTTATATTTTTTTAAAGTTTACGTTTCTTTAAAAAGACAAATTTTGAGAAAAGCCTTTAATCTTTGTATCAAACTTGACATTTAAAATCTTTTTATTTGTAATTCATAGGTAGCCAACCAGAAAGGTGGAACAGCTGCTGCAAAACAGGTTGCATTTCTGTGGTCAAAAAGTCTGGGTAGTGATTCTGCTGTGAAGCTATTAAATAAGATGAATATCCTTGAGGCTTGCATTGATTATGCATGTGAAACTTACCAGGTACATTGTTTTTCAGAACAACCTCATCTTTAATCTTATAAGTACTGTATTTTACACTTACCCAATTACTTTTCATTGATTTGTAGTTTGATTTTGCCTTTGAACTCTCTCGACTGGGGCTTAAAGCACATTTGCCCCAAGTACACTGCAAGTATGCCATGGCTTTAGAGGATGATGGGAAATTCCAGGAGGCAGAGGATGAATTTGTGAAGGCTGGAAAGCCAAAGGAAGCTGTTTTAATGTATGAAATTATTACCCAATGCAAAAGATTCTGTACCAATGTTTATTAAATAAGGAGAAATTTGTCTTAACTTCTCCCTATTTTGTAATTGTTATTTCCTTAGGTATATTCACAATCAGGACTGGGATAATGCTGCTCGCGTTGCTGAGTTACATGATCCAGGTAGTGTTTCTGATGTCCTAATCGGACAGGCCAATGATGCATTTGCTCGAAACAATCTCCCTCGTTTTGAATCATTGTTGTTACGTGCACATAAACCTGAATTTATTGTTAAACAATACAAGGTAAGAGTGTAAACTACCTATATGTTCAACAGGGTATGTTTTAAATTGTTTAATCAATTTTTTTTGTAATGTACCATTTAGGAAGCAGGCATGTGGGTAGATGCTTTGCGAGTGTGTCGAGAATATCTACCTGTGCGCCTTCCGCAACTTCAAACAGAATATGAGCAACAGCTTGGGAGTTCCACTGGTCCAAATGACATCAATCATCTAATGGCTCAGGCTAAAGAGTGGGAAGAAAGTGGTGAATATAAGACTGCAGTTGATTGTCTGATTAGAGTATGTAAATTTCATATTTCATATGCAATCCACTTTATTCTTATTGCATACAGTAGCTTTCTGCAGCAAGACTTAAATATTTGCCTCTTTTTCTCTAGGCAAGTTTAAACGCTAATGATTCATCTCTGATTATGCGCTCTCTCTCTGATGCCGCAGAGATCACCATGAAATTTCTTGAGGGTAACCAAGCAATGGAAGCAATTCGTGTATTAGGTACTTCTGAATTTTTGGCTGATCTGTAATGTGTTCTTAATTTAATATTTGGTTTTGTTTCTAAGACACCTTATTATCAAACATCTTATTTTAGGTCCCAGGCTTGTTGAGATGAAACAGTCTAGTCTTGCTGCGCAGTTATATTTATCTGCTGATATGAGCCGAGAGGCCATTGATGTACTTATCCAGGCTGGAGATTGGAATAAAGCAAAGAAAATTGCCCGAGAATATGATGCAAGGTGATACTAACTGCCAAGAATTTCTGTCTATTTAATAGATGTAAGCCTTCCTGTTCTAAGATCGTTGTCTCTCTCTCTCTTTGGATAGTTATGAAGCGTATGTTGAGGGGAGGCAAAAAGATTTGCTTCGTGCGCAGGGCAGAGTTGATCAGCTGGCTGATGTTGATGTCATCAGTGCTCTTGACCTTCTGGCTGAACAAGAACAATGGGATAGATGTCTAGAGGGGGCCTCACCGCATGGACCTCAAGTACTCCACAAATATGTAGCTCTCTATGCATCTCAGCTGATAAAGGTTTGTATGAGACTTTATGTTTTTTAGTTTAAATTAATTTCATTATGTAACTATAAGCTATAAGTATTATTTTCTATTTTTTCAGGAAGAGCTTTCATTAAAAGCACTTGCTCTATATGTGAAATATGATACCCCAGCTTTCCCTCAAAATTACAACATTTATCGCAGAATAGCTCTAGATTTATTTAGCATGCCTGGTCTTGATAATGTGGATTCGTTTACAACATGGAAACAGCTTCGCTCAATGTTGTTCAGTCTGGTAAATATTGTTGATTTATTTTCTAGTTTCTTTAAATACATTTATGAATAATCAGACCATTTATTAATATTTCAGACAGAGAGTATGAGGACTAGCACAGAGGGGGGCACTCAAGTTCATCAGGAGTTTGAGACTCTATTGAAAATAAGTCATTACTATACTCTTTGGTCAGCAAGCCGAGCAAGCCCTGCAATGGAACAAATAGCTTTCAAACTAGCTACTTCTTTACTAAGGCACTCAGACATTATTCCAGCAGACAAGGCATTTTATGAGGCTGGGATGGCCGCAAGGGTAAAGAAAAGCATAAAAACATTGTACTCCAATTTGAAGTATTTTTAAGCTACATTAATTATTGTTGATTTAATTGAACTTTATTGTATGGCAGGGTGTTGGAAGAGAGGATGAAGCATTTGTGTTCCTGAATCATTATTTAGATGTGTGTGAAGCAATTGAAGAAGGCAATGCAGATTTGCTTGATCATTCTGACTTTACAGAAACAGATTTTCCTCAAGAAATTCCCCTTCCTGCTGCACCATATTTAAGCCCCCAACAGCATGAAGAGGTCAAGGAATGGGTTCTTGCTATATCAATGGACCAAAAAGTTGACCAGGTATAACTTTTAACAAAAAAAAACAAACAGACATTTGTGTAATATATTGTTATTTTCCACAAGTCATTCAATAAATCTCAAAATTGTGATTGCAGGTTCTTCCCTTGGATGACCGAAATCTGTATGCATCATCTCTCCGTTCCAGCAATAAGGCAGAACCTGCAGCTTTTGCTTGTGTTGTCACTGGGTACCCTGTATTAGGTGTTGGTTCTGCTAGGGTAGGGAGGCACCCCCAACCTGTTGAGTTTCAAAGACAAGGCTGTTACGCAAACCAAGAAGACTGGAACAGTCTGGTGATGGCTGCCAAGTTAACAGGTTCAACCTCATCTAATTTTGCTGATGTTGTTGATTTTGTCAGTGAGTGGTGTGGAGGGAGCAGTAACAGTACTGGAGCAGTGAGCATGACAGGATTTTCTTTCAGATAGAAAGTTATGACATTTGTATTTTACTCTAGTCATATTGTTCCCGATTTTCACTTAAAATTGTAATGTGAACCATGGCCAAGTGCGTTGTATTTTTGTCTTTTTTAGTTGGTTAAGATTCAGTTAGGTAATCAATCTGCACCAATGTTTTGTTTATTGACATTAAAATGTCAAAAGTTTATTTTCTCTGTTTTTGTCTTTTTTGATGTTTTTTACATTTTACACAGTATTATCAAAAACAAATAAGTATAACCAAGGATTATTCAAGTTTCAAATGTTTACGACAGTTGACAATTTGAATTCTTAGTTATCAAAGGGAAGCAAGTACAATTTTCACAATCTACTGATATTGAGCAACAACATGAAATTGAATTGGAAGAATTGATCTTTGGAAGTAAGATACATCATCACAGAAAAAGTTTATTGTTAGAGAAAGAGAGAGAGAGAGAGAGAGAGAGAGAGAGAGAGAGAGAGAGAGAGAGTAGTGACTTTGGTCGATCTTTATGACCTACATTTTAAAAAATATCAACACTTTTTATACTAATTCAAAGTAATTATGGTACCTACAAATATCACGTGAATGGTTTTTGCTTTCAGTCTGAAGGTGGCCCAGTGTCTCATATTGAGCCTAAAATGTCATCAATCTACCTACCATTATTCTAGACAATTTAGCAAATCTTTGGAACCTACTTCGTATGCTCATTCAATCAAATGCCTAAGTGTGGATATGTGAGTGGTGGGCTGGATTGAGGGAGGTTTTGTTTTGGGGTGGTTAGTTTGCAGGGAAGAGCTGGTCGTAGGTGAAGTGCTCCGTGATCCTATTGGCGACCTCCAGCAACATGTTGGATGCAGTTGCGTCGATGATGGGTTTGATGACCTTGATGAATTCCTTGTTGTTGGCGTTAATAGCCTGGTTCACCGATTCGCCTGAAAAGAAAATGATTGTATTAACCGGTCAGGGTCCATAGTCTTGTGGTGGTGCGCGCCTCCGGAGCGAAGCGGGCTGCCTGTCGCCCCCGTGTACTCACTCAGTACGGGGTCGTTGCCGAACAGGTTGCCGAGGTAGATGTGGTAGTTCGACAGTGCGACGTCCACGTCCATCTTGTCGAACTTGATGTAGCGCTGGCCATTGCGCATCTCAATGTGGCCCTGAAGGGTCGCCTCGCCGTACACGTCAGCTGCAAAAGTGTAAACGACAGAGGTCAGTGAAGGTGGTGGACGTAAAGGGAGGCGCATGTGGGTCGCCAGGGAACTCACTCGTGTTGCCTGTCATGGGGCCGCGGGCCTTGATAGGGAGCGCCAGGACGTTGACGTTGACCTCGTACTCGCCGTTGAACTTGATGACGGGGATCTCGATGCTGGCGCGGAACGTGTTGGTGTCCAGGTCGGCTCTGCGAGAGGACGGAGTATGGGTGAGCTCACGGTCAGTCGGGGACAGCCGACGTCCGGCGGGGCTGTGCCCTACTCACTCGATCTTGTGGATCTTGAAATCACTGACGCCCCTCGCATCCACGTTGTGGCCCAGCGCCTTGAACCTCGGCAGGCGAGAATTCTGCACAGGTGTCACGTTGATCTCTCGAAGATGCAGTGGCTCCAGGCCGGGTACCTCCAGCTCCGGGATACCTGCGCCACTCGGACGGTTAGTCTCACGCCACCAGAGTCGCCTCTCTAGATGCACTGGGCGCCATGCTCTAAAACGTACCGGTCTTCAGCTTGGGCCTGAGGTTCTCGATCGAGTCCTTAATGCAGGGGATGAGATTGGGGTCGTTCCTCTTGCAGACCTTGATGTAAGGCGCTGCAACAAAGACAGGACGTGGCATTGAGAACAAGAAAAAGTACCCGAATTCAACCAAATGAAAGATAAAAAATTCTCTTGGAGAAGGAGACTACACCCGGCCCCTCACCCGGGTCCCATACCCTACACTGTCGTGATTCCTACATGACGTCATCCAAAATCCACTCTACACGGTTTGTTATTATTTTCGCGTCAAAGCAGGTGCCGGCGCGTCTGACGCAGGTGTGGGAAAGGTTGACGAGTTGCCTCGGGCGGGGTGGCGGGGCGGGGAGCGCCCGGGCAGTAGGCAACCGCCAGCCCCCGCTGCCCTCCGCCTGCCTACCTGCCCGGCGGGCGCTGCCTGCTGCCGCTCCGCGGGCCCCGCCGCCGGGAAGCTGGGGAAGCTGCGGCGGGGCTGCACGCGATAGGCTCGCTCACCCACTTCCTCAAGGTGGCGTTTGGGAATTTGTTGAAGAAGCGCGTGCCATTGTTTAAAGACGACTCGGCGCGCTCCGGTGCGCACGCGGGCGTACCAGGGCCTTGGCGCCTTGGCGCTGGAAGTGCCGCCGCGCGCGCCGCTCGACCAACAGTCCGATCCTGTTTGCCCGCAAATCCGAGGTGCGCCGGGGGCGACGGGGGCGGCGGGGCCGACAGGAGCTACTGCTCGCTCGCGCCAAGGCGGGGTAGTTCCCATGGTTGGGGCAGGTCGCGTTAGCTCGGCTGGGTCCGTGGACCCAGGGCCGCGGGGCGCATCGCGGGGCGCGGGGTAACGTGGTGCGGAGGTGTGAAGCGACCACCCGTCCGAGTGGGTGTTGCGCGACGCGGCCAATCTGAATATTACAGGAAACGCGCCATGGAGCTCCTGATGGACACGCGTCCGCTCGCGCGCCCCGTTGCGAGCGAGGCGGGGCGCACGACGAGCGGCAGTCTAGTCTAGTCGCTGGCGCCGCTGCCCCGCCGCCCCGGTCTTCCGAGGAGCTCGAGGGAGCGTGCGTCGGGTCGGGACTGGGACTTGCGGAATATTCCATCGGACAGGAGCAAAACGAGACGCTCGGTTTTTCGCGCGCTTTGTTGATGTCGTGCTGCTGTTGATGGTGAGAGAGAACACTCGCGCTGATTGGCCTTTGTCTTTTCCCAGGAGGCCGTTGGGAAAAAAATGGGGTATGTTCACCAATTATCGACAGCTCTGAACTGACGACACATCAAATTGGTGCGGCCAAACGAAATGAACGCCTTGAAAAATAAACCAGCGATGCCCAGAGCCCGTTTAATCGCATCTCACTGAAAAGCTGAAAAGCATCAAAAGCATCGACGTCACGCCTCAGTATGACCGTGAACTTGACGCGGCTGTTCTAGGAAACGTATCGAAGAGATGATTACACTAGATGCTCTAGACACACCGCGGAGGCGGGGGAGCGCTGCGCCGGCCCTCTGGGCTCGGGCCGGGCTCCGGTGGGAGGAGCAAAACACTGTTGTTGGCACTCGTAATGGAGTTCCGCGAGCACTGAGGAGGAACCACCTCTTGGGGGGATTCCCTCAGGCACCCGAGCACGAGAGCTCGTCGCTCATTGCGTCCGTCCAAAATATTACGCCTGACTTGATATGACCAGCACACATAGACAAGTCGGTAAATATGCGGGAAAATGCTGCCCCCACTGCATATCCAGGCGACGTATGACAAAACATTCTGACAATTTTTTTTTTGAATATTTTGAAAAAACTGCTAAATTATTCTAGAAACTATGTTCAGTGCCACATTGCGTTTCACTTGATACATCGACAACTTTAAATACTTCATTCGTTTTTTGTTAAATGTGGTCCATGAAAAGGAGTGAAAAGTAATTTGGAAGAAGAAGATGCAGTTTGAAAATTTTCATTCCACAGCAACGAAAATCAGTTTGGCAGTTAAAATAATTGCACTGGCACTTAAAATAGGAAGTGACCATTTGGATTACACGTAAACAGAGGATTTTGCGCGGTAAAATAACGGGCATTGCCGTTTGCCGTGGAGTCCGGGTTCGTGCGGAAAGCGCTCCCATCGATGGCGATTTAGCCGTCATTCCGTGCCTGTTTTGCAAACTCTTATTTTCCGCTCAGACAACCGCTTTCTGCAAGCAGTGGCAGGCTCTTTGCCAGGGAATGTGCAGGAAAAGTCCGAGAGGACGACTTTGATGACTCATGTTACGGGCATGGCGGAGAGGAGGCAGGAGCGGTAGATGTGCGTCGGAAAGGCAGAGGGATTCACCCGGATTCACCCGGTCTTCCAGGGAATTTCCACCACAATTCCACAAGTCTTGTATCGCGCCCGGGATGGTGAGAACTCGCCTCCCGTAGGAGCGGAGAAAGGGACGGGGGAATAAGGGGAGAGAGGCGGAGCAGGCGGACGTCTGTTTTGTTTTTGTTTGTCGTTTTTTCCTCGATTGAGCGCGCGTCAAATGCGGTAGATGATGATTCGCTCTCCGCGTAGTCGCGGAGCCGGCGGCGGCGGGCGCACGCCCAGCTGGACGATTAATTCAAGCGACCGCGGCTCAGCTGGCCGGTGCGCGGGGCTGGCGCGGGGCTGGCGCGGGGCGGGTGCGCATCGGTCTCGGTGCCCAACACCATCGCGGCGGCGGCAGGACTCGCGGCAGGACTCCCGATTTAGGAAGAGGGCTTCTGTACAGTTCTGCGTTCGCGCGCCCGGCGCGTCCACCACGCCGCCGCGGCCTCGGCTCCTACATGTCGCCGGCGTGAGGAGCTCTCTCATCAGGATGCACTTGTGGACCGTGATTACCGAACCTTCTCCGCCCCCTCCTCCTCCTCCCCCTCCTCCTCCCCGCCCTCCCGGCCCGCCGCGGCAGCCCCGACCTTCGCCGCACTCGCCGCCGCCGTCCCCTCCATTTTTCACACGCCTAGTAGTGACACGCGGCAGAGTGGTGCTACGAAAAAATACTGCACCCGCGTTGGCGGTACTTGCTTTCCGGCGAATCGCTCTGACTGCCTGGTTTGCTTGGCCCGGCCCAGCCGTTTTTGCCTGCCGACTTCGTGCCGCCGCCGCCGCCGACTGTACGCCTGCCTATAGTCCTGCTTGCCCCACGAACATCCCATTGACGATGGGTTTGACGCACTCCCTGCCATTCTGGGTGGCTCCAGGACAAGGAAGACCAACAATGTGGTACGTGGTACGCACATGCGTCGAGAATGGAGTGGAGAAGCTGGGCCCCGCTGCCCGCGTACCCCCGTGTTGATGGCCAGGAAACGTCCAGAGAGTATGCCCGTGTTGTTCGGATTCATTCGGAAAATGACGGTAGCTCGGCGCCTGTGAGACTCGGGGTAGGCCAGCCCGCAGTACACGCATACACTGCAGGCAACATGTTGCCTACCCATCAGGCGCTATGAGAGCTTACATGGGCTGAACTTGTCTGGTTCACAATGGCGAATGACAGACTCACTTTCTGTATGATCCTCCCAGCACGCCGAGCACGGGGGCGTCATTCGGTGGCACTCTACCCCAGGGCCAGGCGGCCATGCGCTCCCCTGACGACTGGTTCAGGGTGGGGGCATCCTGTTATCATTTTGGTCGCGGGGTGGTGGTGACTTTCGCTCCCCTCCTCCTAGTGCACGGGGGGCGCTCGGTACTCACGGATGGCGAGCTCCTTCTGCTGGGCGCGGCCAAGGGCGAGGACGGTGGCGAGGACGCCGAGGGCGAGCAGGGTGGCGGTCCTCATGTTGGTGGCGTGCGTGTGTGGATGCGAGGATGGCTTGCCGGCCAGTGATGCCGCTCCGGGCGTCCCGCCTGCCTTTATAACAGCGCGTGCCGGTGCGGCGGGCGGCGCGCCCGGCCCGGCTCGGCGGGAGCGCCGCCCGCGGGTGGGCCGCCCGCAGCACCGCGCGCCGCGCCGGGCCTGCCCACCCACCGGGCGCGGCGCAACCGGGCGCAGGGGAGGAGCGAACTCTAACCCCTGCATCGCGTCGGTTCTTCGAAGAAATAAAATATTCCGACGCTCCGGTCTGGTGGAACGCAGAACAGCTGCACATCCCGTGTGCACTGTGCTCCCCGGGTGTCCACCGCGATGCACACTCGGAGACGCGCGCCGTTGCGGGTGTCGCCTTCGGTGACCACGAATTAGCATTTCCCTCGTGACGCACGGACGGAAATTGTGCTCTTGCTCGGAGGCGTTTGGGGTCCGGCGGCCCGGCGACCTTTGCGGTCGGTCAGCACTGCTGATGGATTTTTCGAAAAAGAAAATTCCACCGGCAGCGAAGTGTTTTGCTCGCCTTGATCGCGTACGCGTTTGATTACGGCGGGCGCCTTGTGATCCAGAAGACCGGGTGCGTCGCGCGAGGTGCCGTTTGGGGAAGACCCGGCCCGGCCCGGCCCGACCCGACCCCCCGGACCCGGAGGCGTGGCTGCTCACTCAGCCGCACCAAACATCCTGATGCCGCTGCCGTCGCTGATGCTGGGCCGAACAAAGTGTTCGCGACCGGTTCGAGCGAGGCTTGGCTGCACCAGAAACCCTTGGACCAGGCAGACGCACCGCCAGTGATACCAATCTGTATGCTGTCACTGCCAACACCGACAGCGGCAAACCGCATTGATGCATGTCAAAACGGGAAAACGGTAACGTTTTCAAACTTATCATTTTGCACCTCAGACCGTCGCCAAACAGAAAAACAAATCGTTTAAAATGTTGTCCGGGTTGTGCTTTTTTTCTTAGTAGTGATTACTCAGTGACGTATGTCTTCTAAACTCAAGCAATTGAGGTGGAAGAGAAAGATGAATTAATTAATGGAAATGTTGGAAATAAATTTTAACATTTGCTCATTGGACATAATTGTAGGGAGAAAGGTGTCTAGATTGAAAATTCAGGACAACATGTTGTGCACGAAAGTGTCACGGAAGGAACGTTTCTAGAGCCTTTGAACTGCATTTGATTTTCACAAGTGTGATATTTTGGGGCGTCTGACAATCCGCTATAGCTATGCCCCATGCTCCGAATTTGGCACTGTTCTGTAGCTATTTGCAGCAATGAATAATTAAGGAGAGGTAGAATTTATTAACACCATCAGGTGCAAAATCAAACTATGTATGAGAAATTTGTAATAACGCGCAATCTATTTAAACCAAGATTGAACTTCTAGTCTTCAGTAGAAACTCAAAGTAGGGGAGCCACCTCATCATTTCACCAGCACACACATGCACAACAAACACGTTGTTTTCACGATGACCTCACCTCACCGGTGACATCACGGTCACGACCTCGGAAGTCATAAAGAGATCACAATGACGTCCTCGTGAGAACCACGTCTTTCTTAGGTGAACTCCAAAAAA
>NW_026267177.1:1456597-1460435 GCF_000697945.3 Frankliniella occidentalis
CCGCCCCGCCCGGCCCCCCGCGAGGAGGGTGAGCCATAGAGCATCGGCCGCCTGGTTGGTATGGCCGGCGAGTCGCGGCGGTTCGCGTGGGACGTCTCGTGCTGCCATCGCTGCCATCGCTGCCATACGGCACGGGCCGTGAGCGGTGTATCTAGTAGTGAACACGGTGATCGCGGACCCAGTGACAACATGTCATTTCCTTCTACCGCTCACGCTGAGGCTGCGGCAGTGCGGCAGTGCGGCATGAGGACGTGGACTCGGGAGTTTCTGGGAAAGAAGAGCAATCGCCCAGGATGAAATGTGCTTTGCCGCGTCGCAAATCGACTTTGATTCGACGCGTTGTCCCCGCCTTTCATCCCGCCGGACTCGGTGCCGCTGCAGCCCGAGAAACCAGGCGCAAGTCAAACACGCACAGCTGCGGCCGGTCATCTGGAAGACTCGACTTTTTTCAACTTGGAGAGAAGAAAAACAAACGTAGAGAGACAGGTGGAGATTGGAGAAGGGGAGAGGAGGAGAGGCGGATAGCAAAAATAAAACATTGTCGGACACGGCGCGGCACGGCGCGTCGCGTATCAAGCTCTCCACACACTCGCAGCGCGGCGGCGGGTCCGGATGAGCGGCGAGCGCGCGGTCAAACAACAAGAAGCGGGTAAATGTCTTGCGGGGTGGGAATCCCTGCTGGAATGATGTACCTTGTAGAAGCTGCTCCAAAGGTGGAGGTGAAAAAGAGGAGGCGAAAACAGAGGAGGAGGAATCGTAGCTGCTGTCCGACCATCACACTAACTCGAGTAATCAGAGAAGACGGTTCTATTATTCTGCCCCCCCCCTTCCCCTGTTTCGGAGGCACACGATATTTCCTCGGTACCCTTCTTCACCTTGGCCAAGTTCCTCGCACAAATAACGAGCAAGGCTAAACTAGAGTCTAACCGCAGGGCGACCAGTCCAATCCTTTCTTGTCCCTCCGCCACTGGTCCAAAAACGGTCCAACCAGGTGCGATTGTAATTTTTAAAAACCCTCATTGATTTTGGAGACTGAAAATCGGGAAGGATGAAGAAGGGAGAGACTTACATAAACTTGTGTTTAATGTATTTATTTGTAATTTGTTTTATTTGATTTTGAAAAATGTGAAAGTAGGGATCGCTCAAATGATGTCATTTTTGTGAGTTTTGAGAAAACGGGCTCTGATTTATCCTGAAAGTGTCAGTATACGGCGATAAGGCGGGTGGCCCACATTGAGTTGCCTCCCTCACCCTTATTTCAGTCCTCAACATTCAAGATTGGACTGCAGCCGTCCTGACAAAGGCACCACCACATTCGAAGTTCTCAGGTATGACAAAAATACGCCAGGGAAAAAGAACTGTACCGTAACTTAGGAATGAAATCAAAAGACGGTAGCAGCCCAAGGTGGGCTACCCGGCCCACCGCTAAGCACTGGCCCACCTGGGCTGCCTACACACACAACGCGCGGGCAGGCGCCTGTGCAGCTCCTGGTAGGCCACCCGCCTCGCCGCCGTGCGCCCGCCCGCCCGGACGGCCTACCCACCGGGCGGGCAAGCGCCTGTATAGCTCAGGGTGGGCCACCCGCCCAACCGCCGTGCGCGGGCCGGCCCGGGCTGCCTACCTCACGGGCGGACAGGCGCCTGTGTCGCTCAGGGTGGGCCACCCGCCCTACCGCCGTGCGCGGGCCCGCCTGAAGATGCCTACCGAACAGGCGGGCGGCCGGGCGCTTGAACAGCTCAGAATGGGCCACCCGCCTCACCGCCGCGGCTTCTCGCACGGGCTCCGCGGACGCACCAGGTGGGGCGGGGGCGCACCAAAACGCCGACTGAGTGTTTTAAAGGCCACATTGGGCTTGGTTTCTTCTGTTATTGAAGTCCGACCCGCTTCAGCGCGACGCGGTTCGCGGTGTTTCTCAGAGTGTGGCGCGGCACGCAACGCGACCCAGAACAAGCCGAGCAGGCGGCGTGCGGCGCCTGGCGTGGCGGGGCAGGGCGGGCGGCGGCCGAGTCAATCTCCGTCCTGTCCATACCGCCGTTGCCGCGCCGCGCTGGAGCGCTGCCAGGTCAGGCCGACTCAAGGGAGCGATTCAAATCGACTGGAACTTGGCGTGACGAGAACACTGATCGCGCACTGAAGGAGGGCGGGATACCGTCCTGCGAGTTCCCCTGCGCACACCCTCAGTAACTCAGATCGTAATCAGTCGTGTTACTGCTTGATCTTCAGGTGCCGGCGACGACGTCACGGTGCTGGACGCGCGTCACTCCGTCGTGTTTTCACCCCACCCCTCGTGCGTTTGCCTCATTTCTCCTCACGGCGATGTCCAGTATTTAAGAGCTGCCACTTGTTTGTTGGCGCAACGCATCATCATCATCTCTTTTCAAATATTGAAGTAATGGCGCTCTGTATTTCCATCGTAGGGACTAGAGGAGGGGGCGGAGAGTAGCCCCCCCCCCTTCTCCACCCCCGGCCCTCTCCCAGGCAACCGGTCGGATCAGTCCAGTGTAGTCCACTTGATGCAAGTCAGCAGTACTGGGTCAGCCAGCGGCGCTCAGCTCGGCAGCCGCCTCTGCGGCCGCGCTGCTGGGGCCAGCAGGGCCAGCTGGGGAACAGCCCGGGCAAAGCTCATTCATTGCAACGCCCAGCCATGGCTGAGCTGGGCTCCCTTTTACGGTGCTTCCCTTCGACCGAAGGATTGTAAATGAAACTTGGAAAGAGGCGGTTCAAAAAATGAATAAATATAAACCTGGAGCTGGAACAACTGTGACAGAAGACACCCTACCAACTCCAAATGATGAAACTTTGTGCACGGCCCCACATAACTGGTCTCGCGTGTCAAGATGACACCACCCGACGCGCCAGAAATCACACGCCACATGTTGTTCCATTCCAGAACTTTTTGTTTCTTTGGAGGTGTCCTGTAGCACACATTGTCCATTGGACGGCTGAACATATCCTTTTCGCCCAGCAGTCGTTATGGTCAGTGGGTTGCTGGCTGAGTGAACACTGGGGCAAAAGGGCTCCGCCCCCCCCCCCCACTCTCTCTCTCTCCCCGCTCGGTGTAGCCCGGCGCAGCTCGCTGTGGCCCGCACCGGCCCGCGCCGCCGCCTCACAGGGCATTGACAGTGCAATCGCCTGCAGTGTGTTAAGAAGTGAAGAAACAACCTTGGGGCCGGATGGCATACTGGCGTAGCGCAGGTACTGCTAATGGCACCCCCAGGCTTGCCAGCCCCGTCCACACAGAAATGGAATGGTGGACTAAACGATGTCGAAACATTGTCAAATCAAGGTATTTTGCACCCGACTTGTGTCCATCAGGAGACCCGACCCTGCCGCTTTTCTCCCCTTCGACACTTGACATGTCGTCTGCGAAGCAAGTGTTGCAACTGCTACGCTGTATGAATCGTTTATTCACCTGTGATTTTTATCAATCCGCACGCGGTCGGACTCGCTCGAAGGTGGGAGAACTGGCCTGGCGAAGCTGCTGTCACCACAGCGAGAGGTATCCGCGGTGGCCCGCGGCCCGTGGCCTGCGGCCCGCTTCACTCCAACTCTTCTAACAAGAACGGCTCAATTTTTTTTTCTCATGTTGTGATAAAAGCGGCCTCACCCCCGTGCAAAGGCCACGCGCACCACGCATACGTGACCACATTCACTTTTTCCCGATAATTGCTCTGCTTTGACTTGCGCAACGGCTGGTCCACGCCGGCCGCCAGTGGCGCCGCCGCCCCGGTCCCGTCCCGAGGGAGGCTGTCGTGTCACGTGCGCTCGCGGGAGCGGGGCTGCGGGGGAGCGGAGGAAGCGCTGCACGCCCCGGCCCGTCGCCGGCCCCGCCCCACC
>NW_026267177.1:1460485-1464470 GCF_000697945.3 Frankliniella occidentalis
CCCCCCCCGGTGTACCGGAGAGCAGCAGAGCCCGTCTCGCACAGTAATCACGGTCGCGGCCGCTCGCTCGCTGGACGCAGGACGTCTCGTCTCTAACGTCTGCACACGACGTCAAAGTGCTGCCACCGGCCGCCCCCTCCGGCCCGGGGGTTCCCCTCGCGGTTACGGCGGAGGTCAAGGGCGTTGCGGACGACATAGCCAAAATTTACGGTGGCAGTCTATTTTGACTTGACTTGTTTTTTGTCTTTTTATTTTCAAAATGCGGAATGATCTACGATGTGGTAATCTCTTGTGGTAACCACTCGCGCTCACCGCGCGAACACCCGCCTCGCGCATGGCTCTCCTGCGTCCGACTGCTGCACAGATAAAGCCAAAAAGCCTTCCTTGTGAAACCGTTGCGAAATTTTATTTCTAGCTACTCACGATTTGGCAAGCTTACAAACGGAAATGTTCGTGATTACACAGGAAATGGTTTGTAATCCGCCGCAGCCTGTGCTTCGCAAGGTATTAACAATGCGATGTTCAAGGGCCCATGCGGAACACTGCGTGGAAGAGGAACAGGGACAGCCGGCCCCGGCTGCCTTCAGCTGCCGCGCCGAACACACACGGTTTGACTTTAATTTCCAATTCAATGCCTAGTTTCCGTCTGTTAGCCGCTCGGCCTCCCTACGCGCGAACCGTGGTGCACTCGAGTGCAGCCTCACGCGAACAGCAGCGCCCGCCTCACGCCACGCCATGTCGGACAACGCCCGTCTCGAAATGACCCGGCCCGCGGACGGTACTGTACAAAGTGAGAAATTTTGAGAAACGCATACTTCCTCCCCCCTGTCCATTAGCATAGCGCAACAATTTTCGATTCGCGTAGTGCGTCAGAAGTTTACCTTGCTTCGGAGCCAAAGTGCTCCAATATGTAATGTAACGTAATGGATGAAGATTCTATTTATCTTTTCTGTATCGACTTGGCTCATGTCGCCGCGGTTTCTGTGAGTCACTTCATTTTCTCGGGTGGCTTGAAGTGAGTTACGCTGTAAAATCAAGTATGATGTTACACTGATGTACAGTAGGACCTCACACTTCCTACTTGATGTAGAACCAGTGCCTTACTTTAGATAATGCTATGCTATCACGCCGAGAAACTACGAGTTACTGGTGAGGGTTTTCATGAAAAAGAAGATAACGAACATAGCCTTCTTCTGTACCATAACAAAACCTCAGCCTACCAGATGTGGCCTTTCTGGAGCTGGTCGCACGAGAGAGTTCTTCAAGGCCTTGTGACGATCTGGAAGAATACGATATTTCTCACATCCCTCTATTTCGTCAAACAGCTCACACCATATTTCCTAGCATACCAACTTTGTTACTACTGTTGCCATATCCACCGTGCCTCGGCTTGGCCCAGCCTGCTCGCTGGCTCCCATCCCTCCTTCTGCCCCTGTGGAGTAGGCCGCCCATGCGACGGCCAGGTGCGCTAGGCAGCCGCCCTGCCGGCGTAGCAAGCACAAGCAAAGGTGTAGGGTCTGGGTCTGGGGTCGGGTTGGGCAATAAATTCAAAACAAAACTTTGCACTTGCATTTCAGACAAGTGTTTGCATTCAGAACTTTAGAGTAGGATTTGCACAAAGAATGGTTTAGATAGTCACCGGAAATCGTTCGAAATCGTTAAGAATGTGATAACTAGTAAAACGCGCGGTGTACAATATTTACCACCCGACATGAACCTACCCGTGATGCCCCGGCTCCGAGAGCTTCGCAAATATCGCACATCGCACAAGGTAATAATAATTACGCCATCGAAGGACTTTGCTTTTTTATTTATTCAGTTTCTGTATCATAAATCAAACTTAATGCGAATCGCGCTCTAATAACAGCCAATCAATTTCGTAACTTAGTTTAGAATATCACAATAATAGCAACCGGATCTGCGGTCCGCGACGCGGCGCACGCTTCAGGGGAACATGTCTTCGATGGGGAGGTTCTTGGCGATCATGTTGGCCCACTGGAGCACCTTCTGGGCAGCGGCTCGCTCGGCCAGCGGCTCGGCCATCCACGCGAACTCCTTGGACCGGTCGTTGATCATGTTGAGCACCAGGTCCTCTGCGCGCAGAGGAAAGTTACAGGGAGATTAGCTGCCAGAATCGCTCCGCGTGGCTGGGCAGGCGCAGGCAGCGCGTACTCACCCAGGATCTTGTTGTCGCGGAACAGGCCGTCCATGCGCAGCTTGTAGTCACCGAGCTTGACGTCGAGGTCTATCGTCTTGAAGTTGTAGTACGACTTGCCGTCGCGCTTGACGATCTTGCCCTCGAGCACGGCGTTGGCGCGGATGTTGGCTGCAGCGGGGTGTCACAAGGTGCGTTAGTGGGCTGACTATAGGCGCGGGGGGCGGAGGGTGGCGAAGAGGTACTCACTGGCGTTGCCATTGACGAAGCCCGCGCCGTTCACCCTCATGAAGGGCGTGGGGATGTTCATGGTGTACTGGCCGGTGTAGCGCACCGCGGGGATCTCCACGCCGATGTAGAACGTGTTGCGGTCCAGGTCGGCCCTGGAGTTGCAAAAGAGCCGTTAATCATCTGAAAAGCGACCGAAGCCAGCTACTGCCAGGCGAGCACCGGCGGATCCAGGGGGGCGCGAAGGGGACCGGTGCGATCACTAATTACAGGTGGATTACTGAAATTCGAGATGTGTTCCCCGAGGAGCCACACCGTCGAGACGGAGGCGCTTCACGTCTCCCACGACCCCAAGCGCGCAATATGTACGGCGTGCCTCCTATCCTAGCCGCTGCGCCAGGAGTCGCGGGTAATGGTAATGGTCCATACAACCCATTACATTACGTGCAAGTAACCAACCACTCACTTCTTGTCGGGCGGAAAACTACCAGCCCACTGTGCACCTCCCATCTCACCACCACGTTCCCCTCGACTGGCCGTGGCCGCGTGCGGGGTGCGACGGTGACAGGTGCGGGACAGGGCGGGTGGTGGCCTTGGGGGGCGCTCGCGGCGGCCAGGGCGACGAGGAGCTGGTCTGGGGCGAGAGACAGTCGCTCCCCGGGCCCGCGCGCCTACCCACTCACTTGAGTCTGAAGACGCGGAAGTCCTCCAGGCCGGTGACGAGCAGGTTCTTGCCGACGATTCGGTAGGAGAATCCCGGGCCCACCACGACCTCGTCGATCTTGAAGGGGCCCATCGCTGGCACGTCCAGCTCGGGGATGCCTGCGTCATTCCGATTGCCGCCGGTATTATTGTGACGTTAAAACACTAACGCGATGTCGCCGGCTGCGGCGCCCAACCCTTACCCTTCATCAGGCGCGGGCGGAGGTCGTCCACGGCCTTGACGATGCAGTCCTCCAGATTCGGGTCGCTGCGGGCGCACACAGGGATGAAGTCGGCTGTAAGCACAAGACCAGCCGGACGTGAGTCACGCGTGTCCATCGGTCACCCAGGGGGGGTCGAGGATGCCGCGGGGCGGCGCCGGGTGGCACTCACGGAGCTGCGCGGCGGCGGCCGCCACCAGCACCGCGAGGAGTAGCACCTGGGACAGCATGTTGGCGGAGACAGTGGCGGCGCAGGATCCGCGCGCCTTATATGAGGACCTTGTGCCGACTGATAGCCCGGGCCGGCCGAGCCTGACCTTGGGCCGGCATTGCCAGTGCCTCGGTGTGCGCGCCGGCCATCCCGCCGGCCAACCTCTCATTATACCGTGTCCACCCACCCGCCGCCTCTACGTGCCGCGCGTCCCGTCCAGGGCGCCCGTCCAGGGCTCCACGCCTGCTTCCCTGAGCGTTCACCCCACGCCCACAGTGAAGTCCTCAGCCCTCACACCCTCCTGCTCGTGCCCGCCCCGCGCCCGCCCCGCGCCTGCCCTGCACCCCGCCCTTCGCCCGCCATGCGCCCCCGCCTTAGGAGCCATACCCAAACCAGCCGACTGATTCAGAAGAGCGTTCAGGTGGCGATGCCCCACGAGTGCGACAAGGACGGAGCTATACGGAAGGT
>NW_026267177.1:1469701-1471015 GCF_000697945.3 Frankliniella occidentalis
TCCCTCACCGCGGCGTGGCGCCAGGAACCCGCGCAACGGCCTTGAACTTGACGTGAAACAGGAACGTCCCCCCTCCCTCTCTCCCCCCCTTTCTCCCCTTTCTCCCGGGTGCGGAGCGGGCGCTTTGGTGACGCAATGCGTGAGAACCTCAACCACCCGCTGCCGCTGCCGCTGCGCCTCGCCTCGCCGAACCTCTACAAGTAAAGGAGCGCGCTCACTCCTCGCGGCGCAGCCCAGCCGAATGCTCTTGTATACATATATATACCACTTTTGGAGACGGCAACATCGGAACTTGCACACATTTACTGACAACTGTATCCCGTGTCGTAGGACCGGCTACATAAAACAGGGGCGTGGGCTGTGTCAGGGGCGAGTTCCCCCCATCCTTCAGGCGGCTAGTAGATCCGCGGTGAGGCGGTAGGGTTGGGGCTGCCCGACACACCAACCCCCTCTGCAGCCACGCAGCCGGCCGCACCTGCAGCGCGTTGCTTCAGAGCAGATGAAATGGAGGGCCCGAGAGGCCGGGAGGGCCCAGGCCAGGAGTTTGATTGCGGCGTCGGGGAAATGGAAGCAGCGGTCCTGCCGCGCCGGCCGCGCCCGCACGCCCCACTCGCTCTTGCGCGAGGAGAGTGTACGTGCAGATCGGCGGGCAGTCGGAGCGATGCTGCACTTCGATCTATGCCCCGTGCAATCCCCGAGGGCCATCGGGAGCGCGGTGCCCGGGTGCAGCTCAGCGGGGCCCAGCACCTGCCGGCCGAGGACTGCGGGGTAGGGTGGGGTGGGTGGGGGGCGGGGTGGCCGCCGGGACCGGGTGGGTCGTTGGTACTGGTGTGCTTGCCACACCGCGGGGCCTCGCCGGCCCGGGCCAGGGCTGACCCGCACAAGTTCATCAGGGTGCCCCAGCTGCGGCCCAACTCGCCGGATGAGGCACACTCCCGCCTGCTATATTCAGGCCGGCGGGAACGACGCGAGACTTGTTCGGAAACAAACTTATGGATTGAGTTCATCTTCAGGGCTGACCATCTCATTATTTGTGACGGTCGCTGGCGCCCGACCGCGGCCGCGTCCACACAACGCTGTTGGGAGCGTGTCCAGCGGCACTCGCGACGGAAACGCTAATGGCCTCTGCTCTGTTTGTGCACGCCACTCGGAGAGAGGCCGGGGCGGAGTGAAGAAAGCACCCTAGAGGAGGGGGCGGAGAGTAGCCCCCCCCCCCTCTCCCCTTCTCCACCCCCGGCCCTCTCCCAGGCAACCGGTCGGATCAGTCCAGTGTAGTCCACTTGATGCAAGTCAGCAGTACTGGGTCAGCCAGCG
>NW_026267177.1:1476355-1478182 GCF_000697945.3 Frankliniella occidentalis
CTCCAGCGCCCGGCAGCGCACCCCCTTTGGACGACACATGCCTTGTATTTGATCACCGAGCCACTGCGAGCCACTCCCCTCCCCCCGAGCCACGCCCAGCCGGCCCGGCCGGGCCCCAAAGTATTAAATAGACGCGGTGGATGGCGCGCGCTGTAGTGCACACCACTCCAGCGAGTACGCCACGCTGCAGCGCGACGCGCCGGGGCAGCACCGACACCGCGTTATCACCGCCCCAGCAGCGGTCAGCAGCGGGTCAGC
Source organism: Frankliniella occidentalis (assembly GCF_000697945.3). Taxonomy (NCBI): domain Eukaryota; kingdom Metazoa; phylum Arthropoda; class Insecta; order Thysanoptera; family Thripidae; genus Frankliniella; species Frankliniella occidentalis. The sequence goes on from NW_026267177.1 coordinate 1,476,614, forward strand.
AGTGTCCAGCAGCGGGTCAGCAGCGGGTCAGCAGCGGCCAGCACCGCGTCAGCCAGCCCGGAGTATGGCCACCCACGCCACCCGCAGTGGCGCCGCCGGCCTCCGCGGCCGCCTCCTGGTCGCCGCCGCCATCGTTCTCCTCTTCGCCGTAGGATTAATTCGCTCAGACATCCGTAAGTGGAGCCCAGGACGCCAACCTCCTCGTCGCCGGGCTGTGCCTCCCCTCGTGACCGTGCATGTATCCCCCCATGCCCACGAACGTTTCGCCCTCTCTAGTGTCACACCCCCTATTGCCTGATATAGTGTCCCCCGGTGTCACCTCCGCGGTGCACTCGCCGGGTGTAACACCTACGTTGGTGTGCCCCGGGGGCCGACCTACGGCTGCCGTCTGATTCAGGAGAGTGTTTAAGTTGATACCTACCCCATGAGAGCAACAAGGACGGGGCTATGCGAGGAGAGTCCATCTTGAACGCTCTTCTGAATCAGACGACTGTGGCCACGTGGTGGACACGCCATCGCATCAACGTGCCGGTCAACCCCTGCGATGGCGCATGGCGAGGCGTGACTACTTGCTTGCAGCGTTGCGGAGCCCCCGCACGGTAATCGGTCCCCTTGGCGACGCTAATGATAGCGCCTGCAACGCGGTGGGTAGGCCAGCCCGCCAGGCAGCTGTGCGGAGCCAGCGGCCCGCCCTGAGCACATCGGTGCAGGGGCTTCGCGCGTTTGGCCTCTGAAGTCCTCTAGCCCCCTCACTTCTCCTCGGGAAACGCTAACCGTGGCGGCGCAATGCGGGCAGCCGCATCAGCCGGCCACCACCATCCGCACGGGCCCTACTGGCCAGCAGCACCAGGGGCGTACTAAGGGGGGCGGAGAAAAGGGATGGGGGGGGGGGTGGATCGAAATTTGCTTAAATACAGGGGTTTTGTTAGTCAAATTGCCTACCTTTAGGCACCTATTTAGTGGACCACCGGGGCGATCGCCCCCCCTCCCCCCGCCCCATAATACACGTCTGAGCAGCTCCTGCACCCCGTGCTACCGAACCACGGTGCGTTGCGTGAGCAGGACTAGGGGGGAGCGCGGTGGGGGAGCGCGGCGGGAGCGCTTGGCCAGCGAGCAGAGCGTGATTCCATTAGACTGGGCGGTGCATATGCGGAAGGCTCGCTCGGCGCATGCTGCGGAGAGCGAGTGCAATGGGACTGGACTGCGATGGTAATGCATGCGAAAAAAAATTACCCACCGACCCCACTAAAGTATACGTATCGATGTTCTTGAGCAACGCCTTGCGGTTCGGGAGACCTGAACGCAAGAGCCAGATCTATGTGGTTCTAGCCGAGGAATGGTGTTCTTTGCATGCAAATGGGGAGGTTTACCAAACCAGTGGCGCTAGCTCGAGCTGAAGGTATTTAGAGGCGTTATTTACCCGCCGGGCACGAGCATTTATGCAGCGCGGTATAGAAACCTCTGACGACAGCTTTCGGCAAAGAAGCTGAGCAGTCTTTAACCTTGAACTTGGCGTGGTAGTTGGAGCTGTATGGAAAGGGGAATGCCGGGGAAGGTAGGGTCTGGAGG
>NW_026267177.1:1483283-1486562 GCF_000697945.3 Frankliniella occidentalis
CGACCGCTTACACCCTGCATAACCACATCATTGACGCCCCGCCCACCCCAACTTGCCCGCACAGAGTCTCACGCCCCACGTACGAGTGATTAGGGTCCAGCCCAATGGCGTCTGAAAGCGTCTGCAGTGGGGGAGAGAGGCTCGCTCCCTCCTCTCTTCGCTATTCCTGGTTTTCGGACACCAAGGAGACATCCCAGGCATACTTTGCCGGCCCGTGACCGGATCTAGGGCTCTGCGAGTAATCGGGCGCCACCATCATTTCCGGTTTCTTTCTAGATTACATAGGATCATTTTCGTTTCGAGATTCGTCGGAAAACCTCATTTGTTCATCAGCCGTGGTATTACTGACCTATATTACCGCCCTTTTACTGACCTTGCAGGTGTGCGTTGTGCGCGCACTGACCCTCCTCTTCCCCCCTCCCATCCAATTTTCCCTCTATACAAAAGGTCAAAGACCACAGCATACCACCATGCCATCGAAACGAGCAACCAGCCGACGACGTCCTTGCTTTGTAGAGGCAGTAATCCGTCGTACGTTATTGTTTACCGCTGCTTTCCCCGCAGGTGATGGGCGGCTCCAGCGTGCTTAACTACATGATCTACAACCGCGGCCACTACCGCGACTACGACCAGTGGGAGCTGCTGGGCAACCCCGGCTGGGGCTACCGCGACGTGCTCAAGTACTTCCTCAAGCTGGAGGACATGACCATCCCCGAGCTGGCGCGCGACCGGACGTACCACAACGTGGGCGGGCCCGTGTCCGTGACGTACATCCCCTGGCACACGCCGCTGGCCAGCGCCTTCCTGGAGGCGGCGCAGCTCAAGGGGGGATGGCTCAACGACTACAACGGCGCCACGCAGACCGGCTACTCCTACCTGCAGGTGGGTGCCGTCGACAGGCCGGGCGCGTGGCGTAGGCCACCCGCTGGCGCGCGTGCGCGGCGGGCCGGCCCACCTCGCGGGCGCCCCGACCCGACACGTTCTGTTCCGCTGTTCCAGGTGACGATGAAGAACGGCACGCGCTGGAGCTCCAACCGCGCCTACCTCGGGCCCATCCGAGACCGGCGCACGCTGCACGTGTCCAAGCAGAGCGTGGTGACGCGCATCCTCGTGGACCCTGTGACGCGCGAGGCCACGGGGGTGGAGTTCGTGCGCGACCGGCGGCGCCGGGTGGTGCGCGCGCGCCGCGAGGTGATCGTGTCGGCGGGCGCCATCAACTCGCCGCAGCTGCTCATGCTGTCGGGCATCGGGCCGCGCGAGCACCTGCAGGAGAAGGGCATCCCGCTGATCCAGGACCTGGCCGTCGGCTACAACCTCATGGACCACGTGTCGGCTGGCGCCGTCCTCTTCCTCGTCAACCAGTCCGTGTCGCTGCGCGCCGAGCGCATCCTCGACTCGCACGACGACTACGTGGACTACATCGCCTACCACACGGGGCCCATGTCCATCCCCGGCGGCTGCGAGTCGGTGGGATTCGTCGACCTCAAGGACCCGCAGAACCGCGACGGCTGGCCTGACCTGGAGCTGCTCTTTAACTCGGGCTCAATCATCTCGGAGCCCACGCTGCGGAACAACTTCGGCATCGACGAGGCGCTCTACCAGAAGGTCAGTGGTCGGCGTGTGGCTGTCGCCAGGCTCCCGTCCCATCCCGTCACGCTTGCCCTGAGCCCGACCCCCTCTCACACACACAGATGTTCGCGCCAGTGGAGGGACGCGACTCGTGGATGCCGCTGCCCATGCTCATGAGGCCCAAGAGCAAGGGCCGGGTGATGCTGCGCGACCGGAACCCGCTGCGGAAGCCGCTCATCTACCACAACTACTTCCAGTACCCGGAGGACCTGGACGTGCTGGTGGACGGCGTGCTCCGCACCATCGAGCTCAGCGACACGCCGCCCTTCCAGAAGTTCGGCTCCACCCTGCACAAGACGCCCGTGCCGGCGTGCGCCAGCAAGGGCTTCGGCACACGCGAGTACTGGTGAGTCTTTCGTGGCGACCCCTAAGACCTCTTGGTCTTGGTCCGCCTCTTGGGCCACCCCATTGAATCACCCCTTGTGTGACCCATTGGGTGACCCCTTGGCCACCTTTTCCCCTCCCCCCCTCCCGATCTTGAGCCTAACGCCTAACCCCGTGTGCCCGCAGGCGCTGCCACATCCGCCACTTCCCCTTCACCATCTACCACCAGTCGGGCACCTGCAAGATGGGCCCGCGGTCCGACCCCAACGCCGTGGTGGACTCGCGGCTGCGCGTGCACGGCGTGGGGCGGCTCCGCGTCGTGGACGCCTCCATCATGCCCGAGATCCCCGCCGCGCACACCAACGCGCCCACCTACATGATCGCCGAGAAGGCCGCCGACATGATCAAGGAGGACAACGGCGCCCCCATGTAGGCCCAGGGCGCCTCGTGAATACGGCTGTGAACCCCACCGGGCCGGGCCCGCCCGCCCCGCGCTCCCCGCACCGGCCGCACCAGCTCTGAGCGCTGCGATCCAGAACTGGTGTCATTTGCTAAGTGCTTGGACTTGGTGCGGGTGCCAAGTGCTCCTTGCCCCCAATACTTTTGAATTTACGGCGACATTGCACCTGTCTCCGCCCAGCCTGGCAGTGCGCCTCGCGTCCCCAACGCTAGTCAAGGGGTCTCCGCGAGGCTTGGTGGCCCGGCTCATTGACTGCAAGTAGATTAGACATAGATAAGTCATCGCTCTCATCATCTCCCATGTCCTTTCTTGGCAAATTACTTACTTATTATCGTGATTAACCGCTCGCCCTTTGTAAATATTTCACTGCTGTGTGGTTTGGAATTTCTGAAAAATTTCAGGATCCTCTCAAGCACAACGACTTGAGAGAACAGTCAAATAAAACATCCGTTTGACGAAGTCTTGTTCATTTTCTCTCGACAAAAAAATAAAAAGCCAACAGAGACCTTTATTTGACAGGCCAGCCGAACGCGTATTTGTCTACAGTGCGTATAGACGCGGCCCCCCGCGCGGACGTCCTCTACTTCACGGCGGTCGGGTCTCAAGGGGTCGCCAAGCAGCTCCCCAGCCTGGGTCCGGTCCTCCTTGATGCACTACACACGCCGCCATCCGTGGCGCGGCAGGCGGCGGGCGGCCCGCGGGGCCCGGGGCCCGGCCCGGCGCGTCCCGACAACGGCTAGCGACGCAGCGAGCATGCGGAGTCCATCCCGCATGCCTCTCTCCCGTGCCCCGCCCCCGCGCACGGCCGGGCATAGCAATGGGGAGGACCACGTTGCCGATGATGGGAGGGAGGAGGAGAGAGAGAC
>NW_026267177.1:1486612-1489880 GCF_000697945.3 Frankliniella occidentalis
AGGCCTGGACAGCAGTCTGGTAGTGGCGCAAGCTACCAGCAGGACCAGCAGGACCGACCGAATGGGACCGGAGTCGGGCTAACTAACGCAACTGCTCCGGGCCGGGGCCGGGGCCGCCCGCGGGCCTCGCCCATAGCCGCCGAGCCGCGGTGCAGCGTCCCGGCCGCGCCGGACCGGGCCAGGCCGGGGTTTGTTTTGTTGTCCTGTCCCCCCCGCCGCCCGCCAGCGCTTGCCCTTGACTCTGCCGCTGACTGAGCCGCGGGGCCGTGATGGTGAGAGGGTGGGAGGGGACAATAAACGCAACAGTCATTAATGCGATCGCCTTTGTGGTTCTGTTTGCAGCCGAGTACATAAAGGTCTGCAAGAGATCCGATCCGAACGTGAACAAGTGTATAAACGCGTCCATCAACGCCCTGAGGCCAAAGCTGCTGAAAGGTGAGCCGCACCGTCGGGGGAGGCGTCCGTCTGCCTCAACTGTTCCAGCTCTCCCTCCCGTCCCCCGCGCTAAAGCACCCGTCTGATGCCAGGTATCCCCGAGCTGGACGTGCCCGGCGTGGACCCGCTGCACCTCAAGGAGATCCGACTGTCTCGAGGGCCGCAGGGCGCACGACTCGACGCCACCATCACCAACATCAAGGTGTTTGGCGCCAACTCCTTCATCATCCAGGAGCTCAAGTGAGTGTGGGTCGCGGTGCCCCCTTCCTCTTTTTACCCTCTCCCTCTCCCTCTCGCCGTAGAGCCCCGGATAAACCTTTTGTTTTCTTCTACAGGACTGACCTCGATAAGAACATATTCGACTTCGACCTGCTATTGCCGCACCTCCACTTTATTGGCAGCTACAAGATCGCTATGAGGATATTGCTCCTCAATATCCACGGAAACGGTGGACTCACCGGAAACTTCAGTAGGTGCACGGTATTCCGCCCGGGCTAAATACCTTATGAGGTGTATCAGAGTAGACGACGCATTGTTGCGGGCTTGTACACCCTCTCAGTCTGCAGGCGTCTTACAAGAAGAGGGACTAGGCAAACCCAGAACCCCAGAACACTGCTGCGTCCGCTCGGCATATGACCCGACCCACATTGCGAAAATTTGTGGTTCCATTTCTTTTTTCTGACAACAGCAGAGCTGCAAATGACATTAATTGAAGTAATCGCTACAATTTGACAGCAGTTTCGTCATTGAGGTTCACTTTTCCCTATTCTTAAACTTTTTTCTCGGCCTTTGCTCTGCGCTGATAATTACAGTGTTAAACCGGTACACACTTGCCAGTGAGTACCGGTAAGTTGCACTGAGAAGTGGAACCCGGTTGAACACTTGATTTTTCAGTGCGTGTGAGTCCTGTGGACCGCGGAGTAAGCGAAGAGTGAGCCTTGTACTTCGATGGCTTCCCCGCTTCACTTCGTTGAGTCCGCCTCCCTTCTTTTGTCCCCCAGCCAACTATGCCTGCAAGGTGAAGATGACGGGTCAGAAGATCACTCGCGGGAAGGACGAGTACCTGATGCTGGACCGAATGAAGCTCAAGCTCAAAGTGGGTGACGCCCAGATCGCCCTCTCCAACCTCTTTGACGGCGACCCAGTCTTGGGTAAGTCTTTACGTCGTGTTATCTCAATGCTACGAGACGTGCGCCGCCCCGGTAGGCAACCCCTCCGGCACCTCCTGCATACCGCCCGGGCCCGGAGGGCCGTTCCACTCGCTCTGCCCCGCTCGACAGGCAGCCCATTCGACGCTCACCCCGTTCTCTGCCGCAGGTCCCATGGCCAACCGCCTTATAAACGACAACTCGCGGGTGTTCCTCGACGAGATTCTGCCCACGCTGGAATCATCACTCGCTGATCTCTTCACCGACATCGCCAATAAGATCACGTTAAAGTTCACGTACAAAGAGCTTTTCCCCTGATGGACATCTTCCACTAGGCCTTATATCAAGTTCCTTAGCAGTGTGTGGGTGTGAGCCCAATGAAGGAGTAAGGGCTCAGCCAAAGTTACCAAATTGATGACTGTTGACGTTAGCATAAATATTTGTACCCGTATCATACTAGAGAGAGCTAGAAAATCAAAACTTCTCCATTTTGTCTTATGAGACTGATTCCCATAAACGCATATCGCAGTTGTAAACAGATACGAAACACAAACGAACGAACGTAGCTGGAAGAGCTAATTAATGGCTGATGTGAAACGTTTGGTGTGAAAGTGAGATACATCGAATAAGAACAGAGAAAAGAATGAACAAATAGAGTGTGAATGCGAAACCATCAAGTCATGCATATCGTAGAGTACTGGTTGTTTCAGGCGTACGTACCGGTGCGAGTGGGTTTGTCTGCCCCCTCTGCCCGTAGGGCGCCATGGCCTCTTAATGGTAGTGTGCAGTTAATACAGTTCGTGAGCGTGAGTAGCTCGTTCATTGTGGTACATAATCATCGCCAGCTGGCTGGTCAGTCGTCTTTGTTTTTATATTTGATGTCCTGTGTTCTGTAAATAAAGTTAATCTTCGTTTACTCGGCGAACCCTTTATTGGTTCGGATATTTCCCCACTGGCAACTGGCATCGGCGTTCCGGCAGTATGGGAGCGGGAGTGCTTCTCTCGGTCCACCAAGCACACGCTACTGGCAGTTGGGTGGCCTACCCAGCAGGCGGAGCCTAGAGAGCACGAGCAGAGCACACCCATCGCATACGGAGCAAACGGCACGGGTTGTGCATAATAAGGATCGCGATCTGCCCTGGGAGGGGGTCGTGGCAAGGGGGAGCTCGCAATTGCGCAACTCAGCATCCTCTGTGCGTCGCCGACGGTCGCCGATCACTTGTTGGCGCTCCCGCCAGCCAAGGCCGTCGTCCAAGTGGTCTCTTTTTGTGGAGGGGATGGGAGGTGGCATCTACTCGCGCACAAAACCGAACGCCGAAAATGAGAGGAACAGCGACCACTTTTGGGATGCGTATTCAACATGCTGCTCAGAGGGGGGAAAGACCTTCGCTGCTCTCGGCTGCCGTCCGGCCCGCGCTGACTCAGCTAGCGGCAACAACAACAGAAACTGAATAGGATCGTTTAAGGGGAAATAAAAACGAAAGGTAAACGAAAATCATCGTTTGAGCGGCCCGGCCGTTTGGCGCTGTCCAGGCAAGGCCACGCAGCCCCTGGCGGAATATTCATCCGAAACAGACTCTGCTGCGCGACACGCGGCCTGTGGCGCGGCGCCTCGTCGTCGCGGGGCCCAGGGAGTGCGGTAGTAGTGCTCCTTGACCCGCCGGCAGCTGCCAGAGGGGCCGGGG
>NW_026267177.1:1497995-1500206 GCF_000697945.3 Frankliniella occidentalis
GGGGGGGGGGCAGAATGTCAAGGGCAAGGAAGAGCGCGGGCCCATATCACCTACACGAAACCAGCCTTTCGTGAGCTGATCTGCTGCACGTGCACAATGCAAATTCTCCATTATGACGGGTATCGGTTACCGGCACTTATCGAGTGGCCGCAGAGTAAGTAGTATGTTAATCACTGCACGTCACTGAGCGCACGTCAATGTTTTCCAATTTTGAGTGTTTTGTATGCATAGTGTTATTTGTCCCGAACGGGCGGAGCGGCCTTGGGCTGTCTTAAGCTCGTTCCATTTTGACAGCGTGGACACTTGTACAGTGTCGCGGAATTGGATATTCGATAGCGCAGCAGTGGCTATGGCGTCTTTACGGGCGAGGGGAGGAAGGCAAAGCCGCTCTGGAACACCCGGCACCTGCCCGGGCGGGCTGCACCGTGATGAGCCGCCTATAAAGTCGCGCAGGTGCCTGGCGGGCCGGGCCATGCGTGATGCACCGCGGGTCTAGTTCCTCTTCGCGAGTCGCGGACGAATCGGAGCTCCGCCCCTTACGTCACGGGCGGTGTGCGGTACAGGAGCAGGCAGTCTCACTCCCACGCCACACGACGCCCTATGGGCCAGCCGGCGACACTCTGCTATGCACATCTCATCAGATTTATGTTCCAGTCACGGCCCCGACTCACGTCCACGCCGCGCGGTCCAGGGCCGCGTCGCGCCGACACTACAGGACACTGTTGTTGGCTCAGATCCTTGGCCGGCGAGCTCAGTGCGCTCGCTGTGCCCGGGCCGGGCCGGGGAGGGATGTTTCAACAAGCTCTCCGGCGGCGTGCCGGCGTTGCCACCAGCACACCAAGTGGGCCCGCTCGCTGGGCCCGGGGCGTGTCACTTCGCGGGTTTGAAGCGGGTGCGCTCCGGCGGCATCCTGGCGACATTTTAATCAGCAGAGTGTTTGGGAACGGGGGCGACACCGCGGCCCATTGTCCCCCGCCCCGCGGCCGCGCGGCGGGTTCGACTCCTCCCGGCGCCACCGCCGCCCGCAGCCGCCCGCGGCCAGCCACTTTTGCGTCGGTTTCATCACACTGCAACAACACACCGGGCCGGGCCGGGCGGGCGGAGGTGTCCTCTAAGCGATCCATCAGGAGGAGAGGCTCGCCTTGTGATTGTCGCAGCCTTCCCCCTGACGGCCGCCTCGTCCGCGCCCAGCCGCGCTGATCGGAGGCTCGATTAGTCACCTGGAGAGATGCCTGCCTGCTGCCCCCCACCGCCACCCCTTTCCACAGGAGGCGTGAGGGCTGCCAACACACGCTGGGACAGGTGCAAGGGGCGTCACCATGACCACGGCGCTACACGTGCTCGCGCCTCTGTTTGGGTCCCCGGCGGCCCCCGGCCCCGGCCGCACACAGGACCGCCGCCCGCCCGCGCCGCACCCGGCTAGCGGCGTGACGTGACGGTGCGGAGCGTGCCAACCCATATGGCCAACCTATTCAGCTCTCCTTCTCCGCGTGTTTTTTCCCTCCCTCCCTCTCCTCCCCTCTCGCTGCACAGGGTCGAGTCATACTACTAGCCGTTTGCATCATGTAGGCAGGCATGCACTAAACGAGCGTTTAATTGAATCGCAAGCGTGTTGCACGTCAGGAGATTATGCCCGGCAGAGCCCGGCCGGCACAGCCCTGGAGAGGGAGCCCTTAACGTGCCGCAGCCGCCCGTGATGGACCGGCGGGAATGAAAGTGCTTCGACGTGCTGCTGGAGCGGGAGGGAGTGACCGCCGAGGGACCTCCACCCGCCGCGGGCGCGCCGCCGCTGTGTGGCCTCCGGAGGGGGCGGCGGGCGGAGGCGGCGGCGGCGGGGAGCCCGCCGGGAGCTGCGCCGGGAGGAGAGCGTTCACATGGCCCCGGCCAGGCCCAGGACAGGCCCAGGGTCAAGTTCATATCATCACAATGGCATAACATTCCTTCTCTTCTCCCCCTTCGCTTCCACCTGTCGACTCACTCTCGCGCTCGGGCGGGCAGGAGGAGGCGTGGGCGAGCAGGCGTGTACTACAACTCGCCGACTTTTTCTCTCACTCACTCACACACACACATTGCCCGTGCCATACTGTCAGGTCGAATGGGCAGCCTACTCATCTGACTTCAGGCGCTGCGGTGTCTGGCCTCGGCAGTCTGCGCGCCTGGATGGTAGGCAGCCCATTCGACTTGTGTGCACTGCCGTGGCCGCATGCGGGC
>NW_026267177.1:1500256-1504335 GCF_000697945.3 Frankliniella occidentalis
GGCGGGGCGGCGCGCGGTCGGAAATTAAAGATGCGTCGTGCATTGAGCATGACCGGAGCGGAGGGGCGGGTCGCTCCGTGGAACGTGATTTACATGAATACCCCGCTGCAGCTGCAGGGCCTTTTCCCGCGTGGTCCGCGCATCATTTGCAAACCAACTTGCACCTTTATAGCGACGGTGACCATGGACGCCGTCAAAGCTTTGGACGCCCCGCGTTAACAAAGCCGCCATGCTTCCATGCGAGGTTGCGGGGCGCGGCGGTGGCGGCGGGTGTCTGGGCCGCGCAGGGAGACGCCCTGCGGGTACGGGATCCTTGGGCCCTGCATTTTCCTTGCCGACAATTAGACACACCGCCCAGCCCGCCTGTTGTGTCTGGTCCTCACGTAGGCGGCCACGCGCCCGGCCACGCGGTGACCGCACTCGACACGCCCGGCTGGCACCTCCGCGGGGTCGGCCCCGGGGCCTAGGTGAGGTGCCGCGAGGCGCGGGCGGGCAGCGGGCGGGGTGGACCCAGGGGGGAGGGGGGGGGACTTTCTTTCTCCGCGAGTCGGATCATAATTGAGCGGATTGCATCACTGTTTTGGGCGTTTTGCCGCGCTTCGCCTAGCCTAGCCCCGCCTAGTGCGGCGCGGTGTCCCGCCAAGGTCGGGTGCGGCCGCCGAAAACGCGCGGTGCGATGCGTTGCCGGAACCCTGTTATTTAAGTAGAGGTTCGCCGAACGCGGCCCCGCGGGCCCGGCCCCACCCGGCCCCACCCGTCCTGGTCGGCCTGCCGCGTACCCTCCGCGTTTAGGGAGGTCATGACTAGCACGAGCATGCTCCGCCGGCACGCCACCCCCACTGTTATGCAGTGCCGCTTCATTGACACTCACTTAATGTTAATTTTAGTTATAAACAAGCGAGTCGTCGTTTTATTTTTTCATATAAAATTATGTTATGTCTGTTGAAGTTGGCGTAAACCTATGTATATAACCATGTGCAAAGGTCATGCAAAAATTGAAGGGCCATCTTACAGACCATCATTACTTAAACAGACCACGGATCACATTCGTACAATACATCGCTTTTTAGATCATACACGGCCCCTGCGAGCGTTTTGTTCGCCATCGATGCACTCACAGCGGTGTCATCCTAGGGCATCGCCAGTCGCCTCTCCACGCTCGCTTCGTACTTGACCTTGCGAGCGCGCACTCTCCCGTCCCACTCGACGGCGAACCCTGCAGTGCCTGCAGCCTGCAGGGGCACCCCACCTACCCCCTCTGCCGGCACGCTGGCTGGAGTACCTGACTGCAAGCACGTACCCGCCTGGCTGCAACGACTGTCTTGAATTTTCTGGAGAAACGCTCGCTGCATTCCTCCAGGTAAAATATTTCCAGAGATTCCGAAGTTCCTGTCGTAGGTGGCGGGGTCCGGCAGTGTGGGGCGGGAGCGGTCGACCTCCCTCGCGGAGTTGTCAGAATAGGACGCCCCACACTAGACGAGTGGTGTCACGGGCCGCAGGAGGGAAGGGGTGGGGGCACAGGATATCCCTCCTCAAAGCGCGCCCCGCGCCCGCGCTTGCGACGGGACGCGACGGGACGCTGCGCCTGGGCTGCGGGGGGAGGGGGCCGGTGCCTTGCGCCGCGCTGCTGCTGCGCCGGCCCGGGCCAGTCTGCCCTCTGCTCCAGGTCGCGCAGGCCGCCGACGCCGTGCTCCTCCACCCCGAGTCCGTCGGCGTGCACGTGTCGCGCCGAGTGCCACCGCCGCCACCTCCAACGCCCACCGAGAGCCGCCACCGCCGCCGCCATGTCGCGGCCGCCGCCGGCGCTGCTGCTGCCGCTCGTCCTCGCGCTGCTGCTGGCCGCCGGGGCGCGCGCCCAGCGCGTCAACGCCAACCGGCCGTCCATCCTGGAGGCGTCGCTGCGCTCCTTCTTGGACCTGACGCGCCAGGGCCGCATGGAGCCTCGCGACGAGCGCCAGGTGCTGCCCGAGTACGACTTCATCATCGTGGGCGCGGGCACGGCGGGCTGCGCGCTCGCCAACCGGCTCAGCAGCGTGCAGGGCTGGAAGGTGCTGCTCATCGAGGCTGGCCGCGAGGAGAACTACATGATGGACATCCCCATCGTGGCCAACATGCTGCAGTTCAGCGAGGCCAACTGGAAGTACCGGACCGTGCCCTCCGACACGGCGTGCCTGGGCATGGCCAACCGCCAGTGCAACTACCCTCGCGGGAAGGTGAGGAACGGCGCACGGCTGCTCCGCCCATCGTGTACGACATAATGTCACGACGCGTGCGCATCTTGTGGTGTACATAGTCTTCCCCGCGACGACGCCCGCACACTGACAGCGAGGTGTGTGTCACTGCTCGTGAGGCTTGCGGCCCCCTCGCCCCTCACCGGAAGACCACACTGACCACGCTTCACACAGAGGTGCAAACGACACCTCGTTACGAAGGCAAACTTGTAGTTTCTTGTTTGCCAGCGGCTCATAAAAGCCGAAACACGCTACATTACGACCAATAAGCACACAACAAATTTCGTAAGTTGCCGGTCGGTGTACGGGGTGACAGACCAGTGCTTCACTTTATTTTCTCACTCAATTTTGGGAAAAGGGGGTTGGAGCTTCAGTTCGGTGGTGTCGTTCTCGGGCAGCAGCCCTCTCCCAAACGGAATCTGGCCGAGGCGCGATCTATTGAATACGCTAGGTTGCCCGGAAGGACGGCGACTTTTGTCACCTGCCGCAGTAATTTAGGCCACTTCGGTCACTGCTGGGCCTTGATTTTCTGTGTCAACCTGATCTCTCACTGTATCTTTATCGCTAGGGATGCCCGTGAGCTGTGTCGTGTGCATCGGGGCTGGCATTAGTCTCCTGTGTCCTGTGTCAGATGGTCAGATGCCTAGCCCAGCTATTGCTAATGGACACCCCCGCTGACCAGTCAAACCTGCCGTAGGTTTGGAGACGTCGGAGGACCACTCAGTCTCAGCAGCTCACGACGACCAGACTACAAGTCGATGGGGGACAAAAGTAGAGAGAGAGAGAAGAAAAGGCGAGAGAAAAGACAGTTCGAGAATTCCTTTTTATGACAGGGTCCCGGCGTCTGGATTCCCAACCATCTCTTCCCTTTTCAGTTCTTTTTCACATGGCCGGATGTGCTGGGTGCGCTGCGCTGCGGCGCTGACGCGCTCGCCCCGGGCTGCTCGCGGAAGGCCGCCCTGTGCAGCATAATTTCCCCCAATAGGCACCGCAGCCGAAGCGGACGACCTCCTCGGCTAGGCTGCTCGACCCTGGACCCTGGGCTGGGTGTGCGTATGATAAGATTCGAGAAACACCTGTGAGCTGTTGATAAGCAGGCCTTTTTACTTCGAGTGCACTTGTCCTTCCAATAACTTGTGCTAGTACGTAATGGTACAGTGCTATTTTCCGGTAAAACTACACCGATCGGATGGCCTGTCGCTGACGCACTCCTCGTCTCGTCCTTCGACCGGCTAGAGCTTTATATCGTCCCGACGCCGCACATGCGAGCCGCGACGGGCGCCACCGGAGTGCGAGAGACGAGCCCTAAAGCCTGATCCCTTTCGGTGCCCGCAATTTCCGAGTGGTGAATAGCCCATTGCACGCCGCGCGACACGGCAGTGACACCAGTGTCGACACCAGTCCTTTACACAAGCTCGCGTTGACCCTATAAACCTCTTTTTATTTTATTTCAGTTTACTAATCCCCTTTTCCGCCACACTCGCGCGTTTGCAGCGGTTTGCAGTGAAGGACTTCCAGCAACGCCAGCCCAGACCGCGGGGCGGCGATTGGGTATACCGCGTGGTGCCGCATGGGTACAATGGCGTTCCCATAGCCGGCCGACACTGAATATGTGTGTGTGTGTGTGTGTGTTTGTGTGAGCAGGGCGCAGCATCGAGTGCGCATTATTCTCGATCCTCACTTTAATTCCTTTGTAAGGATGCAGCCGTCGCCTACCCTTGGCTCCGTTATTGTGCCTGACCCTGGATCAACAGTCAAAACGTCGTTATGCCGGTCAAGATTGCTGCGCGGCGGCGACTCTTGTGTTGTGTCTCTACCGTGCATTCAAGTCACCCACCCGCCTTCCCC
>NW_026267177.1:1510898-1528590 GCF_000697945.3 Frankliniella occidentalis
GCATTTTAGTGCAATCCTGAGCACCCGAAATTCTAAATGAGCAGTCACAGCGTATCAAATTTGATACGAATTAAAATTTACCACAACGCCGAATTCAAAGGATGGTTGGCATCGCACGGGCAGGATCACTAACAAAACCCGGATCATGGGGTACTCCGCCAAGACGAAACCGGACCCCAAAGAAGGAAAGGAAGGCACGATCGCTGCTCCTGTTTGTTGCCCTGGGTAGTCGTCACTGCACACCGGGTGCGGTCACCTTCGGCGGCGCCTCGGCACAGCGAGACCGAGAACAAGTCTTCAGTCCTTCTCGACGAAAATTTATACAACTTTACAAGCAAGTTGCCAAGGGGTCCACTCGTCCGACAGCTTAAAAATTTGGCTAAGAGTATTTCTCAACATTGAAATCAGCGACCATACCATACCCTCCAAAACTAAACATCCTACTGTCGACTGGCAGTTTAATCGTTTGATCCGAGAGATCGAGAAGGTTCGAGGGTGCTAGAAGTAAGAGAGCCATACGAAGAAATTAATGTGATTGAGACGACATCAGTATTGAACACTTTTGGATCCGCAGCCCGCAGAAAAGCAAACCGGACTCTTTCGGATTGGAACGGGGCACAGCGGACTTTACCAAGAGGTGGGCGTAGGCGGAACAGATTGGACTCTTTCGGATGGAAACGGCGCACATCGGGTTCTTCGTTGGAGGTCATCCTGAGACCATACTGTACATACGGATACTCAGCGAGAAATGTTTTCGAGGCGTTCGTCGATTCGATGTTGTAGTGGCCTAAAGGAGGACATTTTCGGCTTCGGCGAGTCTAACGCAGCACCGGGGGATTCAGAGAAGACGCAGAAGCGAGCGGGTTTGCCTACTCGCTCCGCCCGGAAGCACCGGAAGGCTCCATGGCTCCTCAGATATGCAAACCCGCCCGCACCCGCGAGTCTTCACTGAATGCTCCAGTGGGTACTTCGTGGCGTTTACAGGAGGGTGCAGGCGGGGTCGATGACTCGCATCTATCCACCGAAAATGCGACAGAGGCTGGGCGTAAGAGGGATGACTGGCAGAGAAAGACAACAGGGGAAGGAAACATTTCCGATGCCGGGCGGGGGGAGGGGAAGGGGATCGGGATCCCGGCGGCCCGGCCCGGCGAGCGGGTGAGAGGGGTGAGGAGGGAGGGGGCGGGCGAAGGCGACGGCCGAGGACTCGCGGCCCCTCTCCCGCTCCCGCGCCCGGCCCGCGCTCTGCCTGCACCGCGCCGCAGTCTGCCGGCCCGGCAGCTGGTGGCCGGATCAGACTCGCGCTCGTAGCGCCCTTGACCCGCTCAGTAACGCGCCGATGCATTGCGCGCCAAACATCAGGCTCAGCGAGCTGCCCTGTGTCGCCCCTGCCCGCTCGTGACCATCATCATCACCACCACCACCACCAGCTCGGGTAAAAATTTCAATTGCTATCCATATGTGCTCCTGGTCCTGCCCCTGTGCGTGGTCGTGGTCGTGGTCGCCGCTGACGTGAAAAGCACGCCGCCGGGCAGCTGATGGCGTCACGCCCTCCGCCCCCCACCCTTTCTCCCCGGATTGTATGCTCTGGACGGGAGTAATCGCGGACGTGAAGAAAAACAGGGCAATTACTTCATTTTGTTTTGCTGTCAGTGTGGTGGACGCCGGTGGATGCCTCGTCATGCGTTGGGTCTCTCTGCCGTGACGGTTATTTCAGGTCAGACGTGTTATCAAGTAGTGTGTCGGCGCTATCAAGGCCAGGCCGGGAGGAGAGGGGAGGGGCGGGGCATGGGGGGCGGTGACCGCTGATAAAACTGCTTCTAATCTCAGCTTTTCACACTTATGCTGCATCATCCTGCTGGAAGTCGGGCTATTTCCACTGCGAGTTTTAAAGAGTAGTTTGAACAATTTTTGCATTAACGAGCAGAGAGTGCAACCATCACGCGAAAAACTTCGCTCGACGACTAGCACCGAGACGGCGAGTAGTTATTCCGATAGCTTGTCGAAAGACAAAACCAGCGGGGGGTATGGTAATCGCGCGATGGAAAGTGCCTCCTTATTTATGAGTGACTAAATCTTCGCGTTAAGAAGGAAAATTCCCACAAATGATCACAAAGCTAGAAAATCAGGACATGACAAAGTAACAACACTTACTTCCGATCTTCTTGATTGTCTCTGACGGAAGGTGCGACAGTGAGGTGAACAGTGTCTGCGAAAATGGTACTATACACGTGACCGACGTGACACTAAGGGCGGCGGGAGAAACTGCTAATGACTGGTAAGGCGCCGCGCGACTCCAGGAGAAACTGCGGCTGCGGGGCGCGGAGCCCGCGGAGCTCCGGATAGCGGGACGTCGACCAGGATGATGAGGAACGAGGCGTTCCTCCCGCGGCTCCCCGGCCCCCGCCCGGCCAACTCACCGCACCTCAAGGTGGTGGTTACGACAGCGGCATGGAAAAGTGAAAAGAAAAGTATATGAAGGAACAACACTTTTGAGGCACGGAGACAGAGGGCCGCCGACTGACTGGGCCCGACTCTAGTAAGTACGTCGGGTCAATCCTGACCGGCCCCCTTTGCTGCGTGTGACACCCCGCTCCGCGGCGCCACCAGACACAATAGAAAGCACTGCACATTCGCATATTCAGGAGCTGCGACCTGTGCGCGGCTGACGTGACCATGACGTGACGTTACCTCCGTTTGCTCAATCGTCCCGCCCTCGGGTCGCTGATATCGTTACCGGTCGGATGGAGGAGGGGGTGGGGTTGTCGTGTGCGCAGGGGTGCAGCAGTTCCAGCACCTTATACCTGTAGGCGGCCGTCTCGGCGACGCTTCAGTCAGCGGGGTGACCCAGTCCGTGAAGCAGGTGAGAGACAGGCCGCACACCTGCGGGAGCGCAGTTAGTCATCTCGAATGTAAACACTGGCACGTGTGTTTGCGCCGGGTACACAACCTGGCAGTAAAGTGAGGTGGTCAGTCGATTATGGCAACCGCGAGGTTAAAATCGCCGCTTTGTGGACAAACTCTCTGATGCGGGGCCCGGCCCGCGGCCGGGGGCGTTGACATGGGAGTGCAGTCGCCGAAAATGCGCTATCAGCTGGCGGCTGCAGCAAGGGCTCCCGGTTCAGTGTGATCAGCGAGGCAGTTAGGCGGCTTCGTTCCCAACCACACAATCGTTTCCCCGCACGTCACCGTGTCCGTGTGTGTCCTCTCAGCCCGCCGTGCCGGTATAGTGAGACTGGCCTAAGTTCTCGACTGAAGAAGCACAGGCGGCATAGAAGTTTGCGGGCGAGAGGGGTGAGGAAAATCGAGACGGTAGGCTGGTCTCACTATATGGGTCCCACTCCTCGCCACCGTTCATTCATGCTGTCCTTTCATCCCCAGGATGCCGCCCAACGTGAAGCGCGCCGTACCGCTGAGCGGCGAGTGTGACTGCGGCCAGGAGCACGACCCGGACCACGTCCACGAGCATGACCACGGCCTGGCCGCGGCGCCCGCGGGGTCTCGCTGGCACGGCCTCGGCTGGGCCTACCCCAAGGACAGGGACAAGGGCCTCTTCGCCACCGTGGACGGCTGGCTCGCCGACAGGAGGCGAATGGACGGCGCCGAGGGCCTCTGGCGCGTGGAGGACAACCTGTACGACCTGACGCCCTTCATGGAGCGCCACCCGGGCGGCAGGCAGTGGCTGGAGCTCACCAAGGTGGGTGTGTGGAGCAGTGCGGGCCAGGCAAGCGGCTGTTCCGTCCGTCCTGACTTTACCCTCCCGTTGCAGGGCATCGACGTTACCGAACTCTTCTTCTCGCACCACATCTCCGAGACGGCCGAGGCCCTGCTGCCCAAGTTCCTGGTGCGGCCGGCCGCTGCTCCGCGCAACTCGCCGTTCACCTTCCACCGGGACGGCTTCTACATGCAGCTGCGGGAGCGCGTGCGCAAGACGTACGAGAACATCCCGAAGCAGGTGAAAATCAGCGACGAAGCGGAGAACGAGCCGGTGGGGGCGACGTCGCCAACCCTCTAGAAGCTCCCTCACCTTGTGCATGTTATCGTGCTCCCAGGTGCTGCGCGATGCCGAGCAGCGCTCCGAGAACATCGTGGACGCGCTGGCCGTGTCCTCGCTGCTGGCGTGCTTCCTGGCCGTCCGCTTCGGCAGCTACTTGATGGGCGGCGTCGCCGGGCTGCTGCTGTCCCTCACCTGCTCCGGCGCGCACAACTTCTTCCACAAGCGGCAGAACTGGCGGCGGTACTACTTCGAGCTGAGCTTCATGTCCTCCCGGGAGTGGATGGTGAGCCATGCCATGTCGCACCACGTGTTCCCCAACACGTTCCAGGACCTGGAGGTGACGTTCTTCGAGCCGCTCGTCGCCTTCCTGCCGTACCCGCACAAGAACGTGGCGGTGCGCTACCTGTCCTGGGGGTACTGCGCCGTTCTGTACGCGGTGCTCGGCCACGGCCAGTTCCTCAAGAGGTGCGTGCGTGGTGCTTTGGGGCCGGGCCGTATGAGCCGCGGTGGTCTTGTTGGCCTTCTCTGACGATCTGCCGTTCAGGTTGCAGAGCCTGTCGTTGGCATGGACCGACGCGGTGGCCTTGGCCGTCCCCGCCGCCATGCTGCTGAGCGGCGCACCGCTGTGGGACCTCTGGCTCATGTGGACCTGGGTGCTGGTCGTCAGCAGCCTCTACTTCGCCATGCAGGGACTCTCGGCCGGACACCACCATCCCGACAATTACCACGAGGGCGACGCCTTGGGGTGAGTCTGCGCAAACCCACTTCCCTCCCGGCTCTTGATTTGTCATCAAATTGCTTAAAATTCCTTATTCGTTATTTGAGCAGAGTTTGAAACCTTGCAGTTTAAGACAGTAATTCCAAATTTTGAATATTTCGTTGTGGTCAGTAGTTAAGTAGGTACAACATAAACACCCGTTTTTTAACACGCTTGTGTTCGTCGCCTGCAAGCCGGAATACACTCCCACAGTCTCTACCAGGTCTATAGTTACGCTATTGATGTTCGCAGGGCTGACAACGATTACGGGCTAATGCAGCTCGCAGCTACCGGCAACTGCACTGGTTTGCGAGGCCGAGAGTCTCTCTTTTTCTCTCTGACGCATTTCGGGGACCACCGTCTTCATCATCTGTTCCCTGCCGTGGACCACGCCGTCCTACCCTTCCTGGAGGCTGCCCTGGCTGAGCACATGATCCAATACCGTCTGAAGGCTGCCCCCATGACGACCTGGGAGGCCCTCAAAGGGAAGTACCTCCAGATGGCAAGAACCACACCCAACTGGAGGCCCCCCATCAACCTCCATCAGTGACGCCAGGGTTTTTGAAAATTTGTGTGCTGTGCGAGAGCTACTATGTGATACCATGAAAAGTTTTGTACTTACGTGATATATTACTCTAGTATATTTAAGGAATGACTGAAATCAATCATATTGAAGATCTTTGACTTTTTAAAAGATAAATATCAATGACCAAGTGACTTACAGTATTTGACATTTATTTTATTTAAAAAAATACTACAGCACTTCAAAATCACAGTATGGATCTGAGTAGATAAAAACAAAAGTTCACCCTCAATTAAAATAAATTAATATAAGTCAATCAATGACATTCGCTTCTTGTCAGAGAAGGATTCATTTTCAACATCCAATCAACAGATTCAACAAGAAGTGGCATGTTGAAGTGTTCAGCAATGCTTCTGAAGGTGGAAAGGTGGAGACCCAAGTCTGATTTGGAAAGAAGAGTGTAGAATTCACCAGCACAGCTACAGTATTCCGGCATGTTTTCCATTTTAATCTAAACATGAGAGAGAAACAAGTAAACATTTAGAAACTACTGGAAGAGAATTACTTGTAGTAATACCTAAATGTAGCAACATCAATTCAATATGTACCTGAAGACACTTCTTACACTGCAAGTCCTGCAATATGCAAGCCATTACTTTCCTATTTATAGTATCAATGAGCATATGCTCTATTTCAGTATTGTCATAGCTATTATTGCACATAGGACACTTCCAAACAGGCCTGAAACATCAAGGTGAAACATCAGCCAAAAGAATTTTGTGATTCTGAAATACAACATCATAAGACAAAAGTGCTGTACAGACCTTCCCTCTTCTTCAGCCCGGTAATTATCTTTGCATAAATCAACATCACGGCAATGGTTACAACCTTTGCAAATGACTTCTGGTAGTACAAAGGAAATACAGGGATCCTTCCATTCTGCCAAATCACTGAAATTTCCTACTTTGATTAATCTGAGAAGGTTTTTCCTAAGAATATCCACTTCTTCTGATACTGATGTGTCAAGAGACAAAACCTTTATTTTTTCATTAAAAACAAAACAAAGATAAATAAAACAAGGTTAGATTATAATATACATGAAAAAGACCAGCAGTTACATTTCATTTGCCTCCTTACCTTACACACTGCTTTCACAAATTCTAAAGCAGGGTTGATTAATTTCAGATGGGCACCAGGTAATTGAGGGAAAAGGGAAGTCTCATCATAGGGCTGACTAGGGAGTTTCTTGTGTATTTTTTCTGTTATGCTTCAGGAGAAAAACAAAATAAAATATTAAGGACAAAATCCCAAAGCATCCCACTTTTTGTATTTTTTAAAAGAAAAAAATACTTACTAAAACAGCTTTTGAGCTAATTCATTTGCGATGAGGTCTTTTGCATATTCCGCAGTTGAAGCATGGACTCCTAAACCCAATGGTTTGCTTTGAGTTTGACTTTGTGATCCTGCCCTCTTCTTACGAACTGGAGTTTGCCCATCTGGCACAATATTTTCTTTCAGATGCAAGAATACTTTCATAATGTAGCCAGCAATTACTGCAGAGAAGTTGTCCTGACAAGCAGCATCTTCTGGAAGATACTCCATTAGATTCCAGTTCATCACAATCTCTGGCTGAGGGGAGTAAAAGGATCAGATTAGGTAATGTGTGTCCCTTTAAATATTTAGAATAGCCAACTAAAAACAAACTTACAGTGTTGTCTTTTTCTTCATCTTCGTCAAAGCTGTTGTCTTCAGCACCATTTTCCAGATCTGTCGGTAATTTACCCCTCACCCCAGCATGATTTGCAGGATCAAGCCACAACAAATATTCCCAACACTGCTGATATGTGATTTGAATGCTGTGAAAAAGTTCTTTGTTGTGGATGCTGGTCACAATGTATTCAACATATCCTAAAGCATCTTTAACATTCTTTTTCTTAGTACACAACATCACTTTGTTAAAGTTTGCATAAATAATAATAGACCCAAGCCGTTTGAATTCTGCCACCAGCTGCATGAATAGCTTCTTCATTAGGTTGTGGAGAGTACGTCGTAGGGCTGGATCATACAGCAATGCATTAGGGGATCTTATCCAACGATAAAAATGCACAATTTGAAGGTCAGCAAATTCGTTTTTGTACATGGTCACATCTCGCAGCCATGCATTAACCATGGATCTCAAAACTTTAAATGCAGCACTACATAAAGCAGTTTCATCATAACTGGGTAAAACAGCTGTTTGTCCAGAAATCATGTCTTCCAGTGATGCTTGTGGCATTGCATCAAATGCAACACCAGCTGTGGTTCCTTCAATATCATGTACATGGTGAGACTGTAGAAGTGTATTCACTGCAAGACTGTCTATTTCTAGGTCTACACATATTGTTGAATACGCATTAGGTGCATTAGAGATAACATTTGAACTTTCTTCAAAATCAGTGAGAAGCCTGAAAGATTTAGGCAGAGTTAGCACATATCCCAACAATTTAAGCAAAGTTCCATTAATTTCTAAAAGATAGTACCTGTTATCATCAGCTTCTCTTCCACCTAGATCTGGCCGGTCTGAGTTGGAGCACCACAAAACAA
Organism: Frankliniella occidentalis; assembly: GCF_000697945.3. NCBI lineage: Eukaryota > Metazoa > Arthropoda > Insecta > Thysanoptera > Thripidae > Frankliniella > Frankliniella occidentalis. The sequence continues at coordinate 1,518,756 of NW_026267177.1, forward strand.
AGTTTTGTTTTGTGAGATGCCTGGCATAGAATAAGTCTGCGCCAAAAAGAGTAGCATCTGCTGGCAAATTTCCAAGAGGAACATGGAAATATCTACACTGTTCAGTACTAATGGTCAGCACCTTTTCACAACTCAGGTAGTGGCGAACAATGGCCTTTGCTCCGACTCTTTGCCAATCTAAGGTTGAATACAGATTATCTGCATCTGCTAAACCATGAATTGCCATTTGAGGAAATTCACCAAGACCTGGCATTAAGGAATTCAATGTGGGAAGATCTGAGAGAAAAAAAAAGAAAGAAAAAAGTGTCAATAGAGATAAAAACAAAGAAAGAAAGAATCACTTTTTATAATAAACAAGGCAGTTAGAAAAATACCATGGATAGATTGGATAGCAAGAAGAGATGGTCCTTTCTTTTCATCTCTATATGCTTGCAAAGCATTTTGGAGAAGCCTAAAGACTTGTTTGATGTCAGTTTCAACACGAATTTCAAAATTAAATTCTTTTTGTGGTAAAGAGGTCTCTTCATGACCACGTGCTATTTTAGCATTACGCTCCGTGTTATATAAGGAACTCATATTAGGCATCTGATTAGTACGGACAGTATCAAGAACAATAATCAAAGATTTCTTGGTTGGAGGTAGGAATAATCCAAACATAGCTCTGGTTCCATTTGGAATTTGATGATGATACAAGTACAAGTGTCTGAGGGGCGCTTCCCCTCCTGATGAATCAAGATATGATTGCTGAGATATGCTCCGGAATTGAAGTTCATCAAGGTGGAAGGTATCCGGAACACCAAGATGAGCCATACTTTTTGCAACTCTTCTATCAACTGAACACACACAGCCAAGTTTGATCAATGCCCGGAACTCAAGAGTCATCTGAGTCTCATAAATTCCCTCAATATCTGGAGTTGATAAGTCTGCCATTAACTCTTGACTGTGCTCTCGAAATAATTCTTCTGGCACAGAATATTCATATAGATGAAATACTGGCCTTGACCTGGGGAGAACCCTGTTACATTTCTTCCAAAGTGTGGTAACATTACTTTCAGGGTCTGGCCTAGCCAATCGTTGATTCACATAAAAAATTCTAGGAACCTTAAGCTTGATTTGATGAAGGTCATGTCCTACCAAGGCCCAAAGTTTTAGGATTCCTGGTTGGTTTGTCTCAGCAATCTATAGTAAGCAAATACAGAATACAATATAGCAAAGTAAGAACAAAAGAGGCAAATACCATTTATGGAGTATGAATTGAATTTACCTGTACAATTTGCCATGGCGTATCCAGAAGAGTGCGTTGAGTTCTTCGTAAGAACCCACCTAAAGTTGTAGATGATCCTCGTCCAAAACCTGGGCGTGCGACAGCGACTCCTTCTCCATCATCAACGCGAGCACGTTTTTCAACTACACTGCGTCTGGCTGCTCGTGCTTCAGCTTGTAAAGCCCATTTCTTCTTTTGGTACTGAATCCATGCCATTCTTTCTTCCTGTACAGAAATAATACCAAAATTAGTTTCATATTCATTTTGCCACTTATCATGAGAAAAATATTCTAAAAATTACTTTTGAGGTTCCCATTGACGGCGGAGGACCAAGTGCCTCCCTCCAATCTTGAGAAGTTAGTGAAGAATCCTGATTAGAGTTAGGTGGAGTTTGCAGTCTCTTCCTCTTATTGCAAATAGGTCTGCCTCCAACTGGGCTAGTTCCATCATTCCCAATGTCTTCCATGTCAATTACTTCAGAACCAAACAAGTCTTCTGATCTGGCAATACCATCTTCTTCATCACCTGTAGCTTCAGGTTCTTCTTGTGACTTTTCCTTTGGTTTAACTGAAAAGAGTTCAGTAATTCTGCGCTGCTTCAGAGTGTCGTTTTTCTCCATCATCTTTTTGTGTAACCAATCTGGATGTCTAACACGCGGCACAGGATTGGCCACACCTTGCATAGCAGCTGGTATTGTGATAATTTTTTGAATGGTACCACCCAGTCTTTCAATATAATAGTTCCAGTCCAAAACTTGACGAATGTCAATATCTGTGATGGAAGTGTCCTTGAGCCACTTTCTTAAAAAGTGCCGCTTGACACTTGGCTCAGACTGAAAAATTGCCAGAGGTATAGCTCTTTCTGTAACAGGTGAACCTTCTGGCTTTCTACTTATGATGAACTTGCAGGCTAAGCCTGCATCTTTTACCATTTGATCACCAAGGAACTCTGCTAGACGTTTGGCTGTGCTTATAGAAGTTGACTTTTGGCCACCATATTCAGACAGTTTTTTTGACATTGATCGGTTTTCAGATATAAGATCAAAAAGTTCTGAGTCCGGCAAATTAACACCTTTGCTGTAGAGAACATCCAGCCAATAATCAGCAACTTTTGCAACAGAATCATAACATTCCTCTAATGTTTCTCCTTTTAAAAATGCATCAAAAACTGATGACTGAAATATTTTTACAAGTTGAAGCTCTCCTCTTCTTTTAACTTCAAATCCTTTAAGTTCAGCCAAAGAGCCGTCAAGATTGAATACAGCATACCTTTTCTTCAGCTTTTTGCCTTCTTCTTTTGATGCTGGTAACACCATAGCCTGATACGGTCCATCAACTTCAAAGAACACAGAGTTTTCATTCCTCACTTTGTATTCTAATTTCTCAGGGTCAACTAGTTCATGGTATTGGTCGTTAGTAAAATGATCTTTGACCATATAATTGAGAATAGCATTTGGGTAGGAAATTGTAACTTTTGATTTCTTAGGGTGGGTGCTCTTCACCACATAGTTCTCAGGAAATGATGCCGGCAAAATACACCAGATACCATCAGTGTCAAGTTCCAAAGGGCGACCCACCTGTTCAATGATTTCTCTGGCCTTGGTAATAATGTTGGCTCCAGTAAAACATACAATGCCTGCCATTTCCATACTATGCCATCTGGCTCCTCTTCTCATGACATATCCATAAAAGGAATTGAGAATACACTTGTGTGCAAGCTGCAAAGAGTCATACAGAACCTCCCTATTTTTGGCAGATTTAATTTCACCAGCATCTCCACTTGCAATGGCATCAGCTACTTGCTTCTTTGCAACTTTATTTAGTCCCTTGTATTCATATCTACGATCTCGAAAAGCCCGCACTGTATCAACGTAGAATGAGTTTTCTTTCTGGCAGATGGTAGTATATCTCTCTTCAATACGAGTAATGTGGGTTTTCTTATAAGCTTTTCTGCAGTACTCAGATAGTCGTTTCTTTTCATAGGTGGCTTGCTCTTCCTTGTTCAATTGATGAAATGCACGGTTGGGACCACCAGGAAATTGGGAAGGAAACTTCTCTGTCTCCAGCTGTTGTTGGATTCTCTGAAATTCATTGCGACCTGCAGGCATGATTTCTCCACGCCACATCCATGCCATTTTCCGCTGACATCTGGCACCAGGACGGTTGAAGTCACAAGCAGCACAGGTTTCTTCATCCACCTAAAATATCCCAAAAATTACCAACAAGAAAAGAATAAAACACAAATTTTAAATGAAGCAAACAATACCATGGCTGATGGTTGGAGACGGTTTGTTAGAATAATGTTGGGATACATTGCACCAACATCCAAATGATAGATAATGGGGTTTTCTAAGCGCATTGGAGTATCCCTGAGGTCTCTTAGCTTGGCTTTAATATCCTCAACAATTTCATCAAAGTTTGTAACCATTTCTATAGGGATTTGTTCTTCTTCCACTATAGCATGTCTCAGAGCATCTTCTACATTACCTAAGAGTTTCTCACAAGCACTTGGAACCTAAAATATAGAGGGGTTTGTGAAAAAGCATAAGTCTCACAAAAGCTAAGTCAAATAATACTTGACAGTTACTTACAACACGGAATTGACAAGGGATATCGGCTCGAAAAACACCTGATTCTAAAGCTTCCACATGACCACCAACATAAGTTTCTTGGTCTAGGACATGCCCATCTTCACTCAGTTTGTTCAGTTCAGACTCTTGTTTATTAGGAAAAATAATATTGGCATGAAATGCCTCCACCATCAATAAGGCTTCACAAAGAGTTCCAGATCCTTTCCTCAAGACCTACAAAAATGAGAAATGCATTTTTACAATGATATAGAACTTTGATGCAATCAATTTGGATCAGTCTAACAATAAACTTTACCTCATCAGGTTCTAAGGGAATGATGGTGCAAAGGGCAAAAATGAAAGGGTGGACATACTTCATGTACAGATAATAAGTCGCAACAGCATCAGACACTGAGTAGTTCGACATAACCTGTGGTTGCTCAGCAGCCAGTGCACACATGTCTTCCGGATCAAGTTCAACCGGATCATACCGAAGTTTTGCCTTGGCTACTGCCTTTAGATTTTGAGAACCAACAGGGAGATAGGAATCTCGTTTTACCCAACTAAACAAAATTAAGTAAAAGAATAAATTCGAGATTGATCAAAATTAATTTAAAAGATAAAGTAGAAGAAACTCTTTTCTAACACACCAAAGACAATCCATATGCATTGCAGCTCTACAACAGTAGGTGCCTTCCTTATTCTTAGAAAAGCCAATTTCTTGTTTCATATCTAATTGATGGATAGCTGCTCTTGCTTCAACAAAAGGCCAATCAAAGAAATCACCGTTGTAGCTAACAAAAATATGAGGCTTCACATCCATTATATGCTCAAAGAAGCGAAGGATGAGAGCTCTTTCATCAGGTTCATTGAAAATAGTGAAAAAACCCTCAAACTCTGGCTTTGGTGTGTACTCAAAATCTTCAACATCAGCAGATATAATTTCTCTATTTGTAATTAGGTAACCCTGGAAAATGAATAATTCTGTGAGAATCAAGATTAGAGTAGATAGCCTTATTTCAGAAATAAATACAAGGCTGAGATTGGACCAACCTGTCCATCAATCATGTATGAGATCATCATGATTTGATCTGACTGAGCATCTGGAAACTTCAGAGGTAGTTTGGTTGTTTCTATATCATATGCTAAAACAATCATATCAGGTCGTTCAATAATATCATCTCTCTTAGTGATGAAAGGAGCTTCTGTTCCTCTTGAACAGACAGAGTACCAAGACCCACAAAATATTTTGTTGTCAATGGAGACACGTATGTGGTATGGCACATCATACTCCCTAAAAAGTTTTAGGAGAATTGAGTTATTGAGAAATCATGATCAACCAGATATACTTAACATCTGTTCTACCTTGACTTACCTGATATCTAATATGTTTTCCATGTGATCATTCTGTTTATGGGTGACACCAGCACTTGTACTTGCTAGAGCTTTGCTGAGGAGTTCAGAATAGTAAGTGTTATTTTTTTCACGTTCCCTATTCTTTTTGACAGCAGACATTATTGGGCTACGAACATCCATCAAATCTTTAACAGTTAAAAATGATAGCTTGATGTAGCGTTGCTTCAGGCCAATCAGATGGTTTGGCTACAAATAGAGAAAAAATATGTGAGATATTTCATTTACATAATACTCTATGCACAAGGAAAAAAAATAATTTTCTGACCAGGTCTAGATCTTCTTTTGATATTATCTCCAATGAGGCAAGTTTTCCAGAAAACTTTTTAGATATGTATGCTGACACTTCTTGGATGTTTTCCTTCCTAGCAAGAATGTAGAAGTAGGGCTTGAAAGGCAAAGATGCTTTGAAACGAGTTCCATCTTCCTGGATAAAGTAGTAATCGACTGCACTAATTAGTTTCTTATCTTCATCCAATATTTCAGTCTGTAAACAGAAAATAAGGAATTTTTACAAGTTATGTATATGAGTTAGTTCAAAAAAGGTTTCCCTACAAAGAGTGAACATACTGTATGCATGTTGATAAGAAAACCGGCCCTCTCTTGATGATCCGACACTCTCTTAAATCCATATTTGGTGTCAATGGCATCATTTTCTAAGGATTGACGAAGTCTACTCTCGGAATTGTCTTCTCTGTAATTCAAAGGGAAATGCGTTCAGATTGAAACTCTCATATGCTAAGAAGCAACTCTGTCACACAATAAAATTGATATGATTGATAACGTTCAATTGATCAACGAACATTATAAAACTTGGGCAGAAGATCACATGCATGCTTACAAGTGCAATTCACTGGATTATTTTTCGGTTAAATAAATCGGAGTTATTGCATGTAGGAGCTTAAGAAAGTTATTACTAGTTACTAGAAAGAACCTTACTTTGGGCCACCGCCGGAGTTCTTCTCAAACTTCTCATTTTTGTCAGCTTTGTAGCGTCCACTATTTTGGAGGACCATTTTGAATGATGGATTTTGATGTCATTAAATCGATTAAAAAATAACCATGTCTTTGAAATAGCAACACACAATTACAATAAGTAGAATTTGTGTTGGGACTGTTCCGCTGAAGCTGTGTTGTGTTGACAAAGGTTAGAGCAGCCGATTCTTCGCGCGTTTTCACACACCTGATTGGAAGGTTTACTAACATTTCGAAACAATAGCTTTACCTTTTCTGCTGTAGAATACTGAATAAATCGCTTTGAAAAATAAAACTTTCACAAGAATTTCAATACGTCGCTGTGTTTTACGCATTCAGAGGAAAATTTGTTTTCTCCTTACAATTCCCTTTTCTTTCGAAACAAGTCAATGTTGGTAGCTCTGCTGGTGAGGAGACAAAAATGAAGAGCCTTCTAAATGCTTTACTTGAGGCGTTATCGCAAAGTTGGGGTTACTGCGTTGTCCATATTCCTCAAGAAAAGTGGTTCAAGAACAACTGAGAAAGAACAAGTGGAACAGTCAGGGCTGTAAGTATTGTTCCACAGCCGTGGTCCCTCTAACGTAGATTGTATTGCCGTTGTACGGCAGAAGTGCGCAGCCTGGCAGCGTGGCCGAGTGGTCTAAGGCGCTGGTTTTAGGCACCAGTCCGAAAGGGCGTGGGTTCGAATCCCACCGCTGTCATTATCTTTTATAACTTTTGGGGGTTAGCTGACGCATGGAAATCAGAACGGTTCCCGTTTGAACGAAGCTTAACGTGGCTGAACCCCATCGTCACTCTTGGATAAGCAAACCATTTTAAAAGCATTGCTTCCAAAATCATTACTTACATACAAGCAACGCTTGCCTTATTTGATTGGAATGACCACTGTCGCTCAAAGGAGCGATGGTCCTTTAGTCATATGGGACATAAAGCGACGAAAACGTTTCAGGCGAGATGCGAGATACATGCATCACTCCAGCATTTCCATTGTATGCTGAATGCTGAGCGTACCCCCCCCCCCCCCCCCCCCTCATTGCGGGTTGCCTATCCAATCGGGTCCGTAAGGTACCGTGGCCAGTTACGATAGGCAAACCCGCCCGATCGAAAACACTGCAGTACCGTGTGTCAAGACTACGACACAGCTGTGCTGAAGGTTTGCCTACCCTGGCGCCTGGCGGATGGACGGAGTACGAGACGGAGTAGGCAGAGCCAAACCTGCGTAGGTACTGATGCGCCATAGCCCTCCTGATACACGGTAAAGTGCAAGTGTGCGGGGCTAATCAGCCACCTGGTAAATTTTTTGTGTGTAATTGTTTGTTTGAAGTTATCGCCAGAGTGCAACGCATGACACCTATTTGGGACGGTTTTTTCCATTGTTCCGGATTTCACACACTGCTTACTGCTTACACTGGTTTGTGGGATGTAACTCGAAATGAATTAACATTTGTAAAATAACAAGTTTTATGATTCTCATTAATCTACTTTGTACAGTTGGTAATTTCCAGTCATTAATGTAATTGAAGGTCACATTCCGCCCTTTTCTCTGCTTCACCATTTGTTGTGGGTCTCGTCTCGTGGCTCCCGGTCTGCCTCCGCGCTGAGGGTGGGGATGTTGTTCGCGGCTTCTACAGACGACGCTGATAGCTTTCTGACGGTCCCCAGTGTCATAGTGGTCAAGTTGGCTGCGGCGGAGGGGGACACCTCGCTACCACCGCTCTCCTCGTCGGGGACCTCCCAGAACGTGGCATCCTCGAACAGGCCTTCCTTACCCAGTTGATGCAGCAACTTGTCTTGCCTGATGAGAAATCCTATCAAACACAGAAATTGCTAGTAAAATTGTTCGCGGTTCAGTGCATTTGATTTATGCTTGTGAAATGTAAATCAACCTGTGATAGTGCCCGTTATCACGCTGACGACCAGGGTCATGGCAAGGGCCGCCAGCTGGTAACCAGCCTGCTGCAGAGGAGTGCGGCCCAGGCCCGGCTCGACCGCCGCACTCAAAGAGCTACGCACGGTGTCCAGCTCCTCCGGCTGATCATCTCGGGGTATGAGCGCTGGGAACTGCACGTACAATCTGTACAAGAAAAAAGAAGGCAAAACGCACACTCGGGTAACTCTCAGAGCAGCAGGGAAGTTGTAAAGAACCATGTATCGACTTGGAATTAAGCATTCCGGTAAAGCTGAAATGCAGAAGAATGCGGGGAAGAAAACGGAACTCGCTATGCTTTGACATGGTGACTTCCGTTTTCTTGTTCCCTGCATTCTTCTGCATTTAAGCATTACCGGAATGCTTTATTCATTGACGAGCAAGACTTGGTCGAGGACTCACTGCCAGCCGTAGTCGTTCTGGGAGGCGATGCCTGCCATGACGGCGCTCACGATGGCGGCCATGACCCCGGGCATGCCGTGCAGGTTGTGCACGCCGCACGTGTCGTGGACCTTGAGGCGGTTCAGGATCACGGGCTGCAACATTAGGAAGGTGTGACGACTCGGCTGTGAACAGATTTCAAACGTCCATCCATTTGTGATTCCAGGCGGCGCACCTGCAGGAACGCGTAGCCCAGGACGGAGAGCGCGCCGGCGAGGCCGCCGATGATGAGGGCGCCGACGGGCTGCACCATGAGGTCGGCGGCGGTGCCCATGGCGACGCCCCCCGCCAGGGTGGCGTTCTGGACGTGGACCATGTTGAACTTGCCGGCGCGCTGCGACAGCGAGGACACGGCGTAGGCCACGACGCAGCCCGAGGCGAGCGCCAGGTAAGTGTTGATGACAGCGCGGTGACGGGCGTGCCCCGAGGCCAGGCCACCGTTGAACGACGGCCAGAACAGCCACAAGAAGACCGTGCCTGTAGACAAGGCGATTTGTTTCGGCTCGTTCTTTACAACACACAGGGAAAAGTGTTTTTGAAACAATGCGTAGTTTCAATAGGGTACTCCGGGGCTCGGCTCGACCGGAAGGAGAAGAACAAAAATCGTCGGGCGCGGGGAGGAGCGGAGCAGGGTGGGGGCAGTTTCCCGCTCCTCCCCGCGCTCGACCGGTCCGACGATTTTTGTTCTTCTCCTTCCGGTCGAGCCGAGCCCCGGAGTACTCTATGCTCGGTTTCCCTCTCGCTTTTAGACAGTCCCCAAGACTGTCTCTACCAGAGGGCAAAGTTCCCCCCCCCCCTCTCCACTCGCCCTCCTCGCTGTCTACAGCGCAGAGTGGGCGCCTAGCGTTTGTCATCGGGTTTGTGTGTTTGGGCACCACTGCCCCCTCCCCGCACGAGGAGTTTTCTGTTCTCATATCAAGAACACTGTTTTGTGTATGCATTCACATAGCACTTCGAGAAAAGAACTAAAACCGCGATTTTTCACATAGGTTATGGTTCTTCGCTTTGTTTCCCACTACGTTCCGCAGCTCTGAACGGGTTGAGCGACGCAGCAGTCGGCCCGAGCCAGGCGCAGCCGAGCCGGGCGATCGAGCAGGCAGTTGCTCCGCAGCCGCAGCGTTACGTGTTGTGCGTTTGCGTGTGTCGAGTGTTGTTATTTCGTGTCCAAACCTTGAAGACTTGTTAAAACAATGGGATTTAGAACGCCTCAGCACACCATGTCAAGGTAAGAGATATTTGATCAGTG
>NW_026267177.1:1529122-1541041 GCF_000697945.3 Frankliniella occidentalis
CGTATACCCGAAATATCGCCGCGGCGGGTGGCCCGTCCAGCAGTCCCACCCCGGCCCTGCTCCTCGCGCCTGGGCTTTACGATAGGCCCCACCCAACCGCGTCTCTGTTTACAACGGGAGGGGGCGGGACCAGCAAGCGGAAACGGCCCGCTACGACCCCCTCCGCTTGCTTGTGGCCGCTCCCGCGCGCTGGCATGATGCTTGCCGTACTAATCACTCGTAAATGTTGAGACGCTAGCTCAGTTCTACAAGTCTGACGAGTTTACTTCACACGGCAGAGATGCCCACTTGGACGTCGGCCTAGCCTAGCACTGCGCTGCCCCACCCCCACTCGGTCGACACCCCCTTCTCGTTAGTCCGGACGTGCGACGTCGGGCGTCGGGACGTCAACAACGCCCCCCCCCCCTTCGCCCTCGCCTACCGCTTGCCTCCCGACCCCTGACCCCTGTGACGCGCGAAATTCCGAGGGGGTGGGGTTGTTGGTCGGTTCCGCCCCTTGTTTGGGGTTACCTGGGCGCTAACAGCGCTCAGGTGCAGCCAGCCGGTTTAGCAGACGATAGGGTCAGCTGACCGGCTTGGCCAATAGAGGGGTTGAGCTGTGGCCGGCGAAGAAGAAGAAAGGAAGAAGTTGTTACAAGCAAGATGGCTGCCGTGCCCCCGCTCCTCCCCGCACTACCCCCCTGGCGCCCGGCGGCCATCTTGCTTGTAACAGTTTCTTCCTTTCTTCTTCTTCGCCGGCCACAGCTCTACCCGCTCAACCCCTCTATGGGTGAGAGCAGAGCGAGTCAAGCCGGCCGGGGCTGAGTCGGTTTATTTTGTCAGTGCAGCGCTCTGCATCACTATTTTGCACTTTGAGTTTTGGTTTATGTAACCCCGTTTTGTGAAAATTAGTATCTTTCTGGTGGCGGCGCCGTCTCTTGTACTTCTGCCCTTCTTAGACTCGCTTTGTTTTGGTGTCTTGGAGAGGTGTCGGGCTTCGGCGAGGCCCTTGTTCGTCGTGGTTCGCGGTGTGACCGGCTGCGGCTACCCCCTCGTCCCCGTTGCGCGTGTGTTTAACTTTTGTCCTTCAGGATTCGCGCCTATTGAAGTTTTTATTAGTTGACGTACCGTCCGCCAGCCACGGACTGGGGGTCTAGGGGCCCAGTCTGGAAACTGCTCCGAGGGGCCCCAATATACCTTTTTTGCCGTCAAGGGGCCCCAAAAGATACCTTTTTGCCTTCAAGGGCCCCAAAAGATACCTTTTTCGCCTTCGCCTGGGGCCCGGTCGGGATTTCCCACCTAGCCAACCCGGGCCAGTTCGTGGCTGCCGTCCGCGGACCGGTTGGGTTGCCTACCCTCCCGGCGAGTGTGTTATGGGTTGCCTAACTGAGTGGTCCACCGCTTCCCGCCTCGTCTCACCCTGTCTCGATCCGCGCCGCCCCGGGGGCCGTTCGACGCAGTCCACCCTTTGTCTTGCTCTATGACGGGTGATGTCGCGTGAGTTGCATATGCAACGGCGCAAGTCATCTGTGGCTTGTCTGCCCAGGTAGGAGGAAGGCGGGGGCACCTCCTTGGCCCTCCCCCCCCTTATACGTTGGCCGTCGCGTTAACATTTTTGTTTAGCTTTGCAATACAAGAATTTCTTTTTTTTAGATTTGGGTTTGGACGTCGAAACTTTGTTGGAGATCACTAATGAGACAGGACACTCTGACTTTGCGGACCAGTTGCGCTTTCTAAAAAGGATCTCGGAGGATCCGTTTGTACAAGCCTGCAAGTGGCTGTAGCCGCCTTCTTACCACATTATCACTCCTATCGGGAGCAACGTAGCTCATGGTCCATACTCCCAAATTACCCGAATAGTATGCTCTGATAGTGAAATAAGAATTTCAAAATAATATCAATATTAAAATTAAGCCACATCATCTGCTTTCACGTTAGCGCGAGCTTAGCTTTTTTTGTTTAAGTTTAGCTTTAGAGTGATAGAGAGCGGCTGTGAAGCACGCAGACCTTGACCTACCGATCATGGCGAACATGTCCGACGTGTAGGTGGAGCTCTCCTTGGAGTTCTCGGCGGGCCGACCTAGGGCACGGCTCACTGCCAAGCCAAAGTAGGCCCCAAACACGTGCACGATGATGGAACCGCCCAGGTCCACGATGTTCAGCGTGTGGCACAGGTACTCGTTGGCCGCGAAGAAGACCATCTCCACGGTGCCCATCGCCACCAGCTGGAGCGGGGTCGTCTTGCCTAGGACGGCGCCGAACGAGATGAGGACAGCCGCCGTCGCGACGTCCGCGTTGAACAGGCTGTGAGCCGGAGATGGGGGCCGGTCAATGCATAATAACCACAGGAAAGGCCGAGCCAGGTCGGCTGACGAAGAGCGCCGTCGTTACCCACCTGATCATGGACAGGTATATCTTGCCGTCCGACTGGAGCTTGAAGAATCCCTGGCAGAGCGCCGCCCACTGGACCATCAGGGCGCCGAGCATGAGCGTGAAGCCCACCGAGCTGTAGCCGTATTTGCGCAGGAACATCATGAGGAAGCCGAAGCCCACGAAGATCATGACGTGCACATCCTGGAACACTAAAACCCCATCCCGGGCCGGACCAATCAGATCGGGGTGCGAAATCACGCGGGGCGGGGCGGGGTGGGTGGAGGGAGTGGGGCCCAAGGCCATTACATTTACACTCGCCTCTCCCAATTCGATACCCGGGGGGTTGAGGGTGCGGGGATTGACAGCGTTGTGTATAAACGGGCGTGCGATGTGTGTGTGTGTGTGTGTGCGTATGTGAGCGCACGCGCGCGTGCGTATGCCCGAGTGTTTGTGTGTGTTTGTCGGTTGTGTGATTTCCTCCGTGGCCCGGGTTACGCAGTCAGTCGGCACCCAAACGAAATCCTCGCCGCCTTGACACACACCCCGCTGCGCCCGAGGGCGTGGCGAAGCGTTGCGCGGGCCGCGATGCTCAGTCAAGGGAGGCAGCCTCGCGTTCTCGCGAGGTCCTCGCGACATACCCTGGAGTTTTCCAGGCGAACGGCAGAGCAACCCTCCCCCCCGCCACTATCCGATTTTCCCGATCTTTCCCGTGGGTATGAAAGAATAAGTTTGTCGTACTCTTGTTTAACAATTGCTGGTCCGTCTTGAGGACTTCGTCCCTCTCATAGTCGTAGCGCACCATCCCCATGTAGAGGCACATCAGGGCGCACTGGCAGTAGAGTAGGCTGGCGCCGAGCACCACGTCCTGCAGCACAACAAGCATTCGGTGACGGCGGCGCTCAGTTTGTCGGACGGGCCGCTCTGCTCGGCTGCTACCTGTGGCGCGTGCCTCCCCGTGTAGCCCACGCCGCGGGTGGGCTGCGGGGGCCGGCGCCGCGGCCTGCGGGCGGCGTGCCGGCGCCGCGTGGAGCCCGTGCTGCCTCTGGTGCTGCCCGCCAGGCTGCTCCGCGCGCTGCCGTCGCCCACGCCGCGCACCACGCTGCTGCCGCTCACGGAGCGCGCGCCCGCCCAGGTGCCCTGGTGGCGGCACATGGCCAGCGGCGGCAGCGGCGGCCCGGGGTGGCCGCTCAGGGAGGCCGTGGACACCTGGGGCCGAGGGCAGAGGGAGGTCGGTTAGGTCTGTGGGGGGCCTCGGCGCCGTCGGCAAGGTCGGTGGCGTTGGCGTCAGCAGCCGCCGGCAGCCAACCTGGGACAAGCTGACTGACGCCGTCGATCGCTGCCTCGGCGTGGGCGCTGTCGCCGTGGGCGATGCGGCGACGGCGGGCGCGGCCGGGCCCTGTCGCCCGCGGCCGCAGGCTGCAGCCGTCGTCTGTTTCATGCGGCCGTGCGCGGTGGCTGTCTCTGCGCGGCGGACGCGGGTCGCTCGACCCGGTGTCGTTCGCGTCACTACTGAGCGCGTCTGCCGCACCCGCCGTGTGCGTCCGGACGCACGAGTCACCGTGTGCACGGCGGGCGGAGGAGGACGAACGACCTCGTGCGCGGGCGACGCAGAGACTGGCGCCCTTCTCAGGCGTGCGGGACGTGAGGTGCGCCTGAGGGAGTGTCGTTGAGGGGAAAAGGGGGGGGGGTTCTTGTGTGGACCTGATGTGCGATTAGCGGGGTCGCGACTCGCGGTGCGGCGTCAGGGCCCGCAGGACGAGAGCACGCCGGAGAGCGCAGCAGACCCACAGACCGGATGGCGGCGGCGTGGCGTGGCGAGATCAGATCACCGCACTGGCTCTCACACATCGCACAGCGTTTCGTCATGCGAACGGCAAAGATTCGAGTCTGCCGCGCCCGCCCGCGAGTGTGAGCATTGTGCGCTATGTGCGACGCGTGTGTGGTGGAGGTGAGGTGGTCATGGGCGCGGCGGCGGCGCCGAGGGGGAACGGGGGGCGGCTATTGTCCTCGGCCGGCCCCTCGCCACTAGATTGTATCGGCGAGTGTATAGCGAACAGGACATACGGACAATGTGCGGAGAGGGATTCCTCGCGAACTGTTGTTACTGTTGCGGTGCGTAGTAACTTTGGCGTTGCCGTGTCGTGAAATATATACTGGACATACCGACCGCACCCCGGTACAGCTGTGCAGGTGTGAGGTGTGGTCGTCTCATTCTATCATCCTGCCTACGGGCAATCCCTCGCAACTTTGCAACCAAATCCTGTGTATCTTGACATTGATTTCCTTTACCATAAACTTGTAGATGTATTTACTTTTTAAAAATAAAACTGAACTGAGGTTTCGGTATCGCCCGCACTCGTACAAGGGCACTGTTGCGACCGCTATTAGCATTTTAAAAGTTGTGAACGACGTACATTTCACAAACCATGGCTTTTAGATTCAAATCGGAAACCGCAGAGCAGAGGGAAGGCCGCCGCCGCCGGGTCGGCCTGAGCCCGGCGAGGGAAGGGAGCCTGATGCGGGAGTTGGACCGAGAGGAGAGGCCCTATGTGGAGAGGCTACTGTCGTTGGTTGCACACCCACGCCCATCGATCGGCTTTGTTGTTTACAGGCAAGCGCCATGGCGCCTGCCAACTGGTGGATAGGCTACCCGAGCGCGCGGGTGTCTTGCGGGTGAGTCTACCCTGCCCCTGCGCCACTCAGCAGTGGCGCCCGTGCCGCGACGAGGCGAGCGAGCGAACGAAGAACGCACGGGCACGCGGAGTGGTTAGAAGGAGCGAGGCGCGGTCGGAGGTGGAGGGGGGGGGGGGTCTTTTGTGACGAAGGTAGCGGTGGAGCCGCATACTGCCGAAACGCGGTCTGCAGACCTGGCGCCCGATTTGAATGTGAATACCTCCAACTACCTGAGGTCGACTGAGGTCGCCATGTGAAAGACCGAATGTGGTTTGTGTTGTGAATGATTTTGAGTGTTGATGCAACGGCGACTGCCTTCGCCCTTCACGACTTCACTGCGCGTTCTGCCAGTCTGCTCTAATGGCACATACATACATCTTGTCCACGAAGAGCCCGCTGGCCACGCCCCACGACCGTCTTATGGACAAACGGCTCACAAAACACACAAACAAGTCAACAAGGTCGACTCGACGTGTGATTTTCATTGTTTGCCGTCGGACCTCGTATGAGAGAGGGGAGGCCAGAAGTGCAGAGAAAGGGGGCAGCGAGTGTGTCGAGAGATAGGGAGAGAGGGGGGAGGGGGCATAGAGACGAGGAGCGAGACGCGGAGGGATGGTCATCAGCACTCGCGTTGGCGAGGGCAGAGCGCGGCAGAAAGGTTTGCCTCCCGCTTGCCTCCCTTCCTCCGCCCCCTCGGACCTCGGTGCAGACGGAGAAATGAGGTGGGGATGGGGGGAGGGGGGGGGAGAAGGGGGCCCACGCCGACGTCCCGCGTCGCATCCGGAATACACAATCTGTCACGCCGGTTGCTGATTGAGTGGAGAGGGGCAGGACGGCCCTCACTGGTGCTGTGTGGTGTGCCCGGGAGGGGCTGGGAGGGCCTCCCCACCGGGGGCGTTCCCGAGGCGCCAAAGGCCACCGCGGTACCCGTGCAGCAGCGGCCCCCAGCCCGCGGTCCCCTGGAGCTGGAGATAGATCTGGAACTAGAGCTATAAAGCTACAAAGCTGAAGCTAAAGCAGAGCTAGATCTGGAGCTGGAACTCAGCCTGCTGCTCTGAGCTTCGCGGTAACGTGGTCTCTTCTAAAGCTCCGGAGACTGGCATTTGTTTTGTTTAATTCTACCATTTAACACGTTCTCTGCGGCTCATTTCTGGTCCCTTTGATTTAACATGGGGTCGTGACCACATAGTAGTCATACCACAGGAAACGTGTTAAAGAAAGTACCAACCCCTCGCCACGTTAAGTGGGCAATGGACGAATGCAGCCTCCTCCCCTCTCTCTCTCGGCCGTTTTCGTCACGGCGCCCTGACCCTGTGGCGCGCGGCCACCGCGAGCCTCACATTATTCGACGCGTATGTAATGTCACTCTTTTCAGGGATCGTTGAATCGAGGGGGGCCGACAGCCGACATAGCCCTGACCTTGGCGAGGGATCTGCTCGCGCTGTCACGGGCCCAGCCCACGGGCCGCGGGGGCCGTGGGGCTGGAGCGTGCGCTACCCCGCCTCGCCTCGCCCCCCGCCCCGCCCCGGATTACCATATTCGGGGGCTCGGGCAGCCCGAGTGGGATCTTCTTCGGGAGGAGGGACCCACAGAAATGGCCCAAATCCGTCGCAGATTGACGATTGGATCCCCGTCCCGTCCGCCGTGACGCCGCCGCTGACGCCACCCCGCTCGCCGGCGCAGCGGGCAATGAAGCGCTTCCTGGGCGGCCACGGGCGGCGGCGCCAGCGGAGGAAGGGCCCCGCCCGCATCGCTTGTCCCCCGCGTGTGCGTCATTGTCGCCAACA
The DNA here is from genome assembly GCF_000697945.3 of Frankliniella occidentalis. Lineage (NCBI taxonomy): Eukaryota > Metazoa > Arthropoda > Insecta > Thysanoptera > Thripidae > Frankliniella > Frankliniella occidentalis. The sequence goes on from NW_026267177.1 coordinate 1,535,935, forward strand.
CATGGACCCGCACGGGGGATCCTCCTCAGCCACAGGAAGGACAATAACTATGAGCTGCTCGCGGTCTGAACCAATCAGATGTCTACATCATGCAAGCTCTCTTCCACAATAAAAACTCCAAAAACAGAAAAAAAGTTTTCCAGCCCAGGGAACAAACGGGTCCAATTTCGAACACTGCGAGGTTACGAGAGCGGTTACGCGGATCAAATTGGGTGGGAACAGGAAGGAGCGCACACGTTCGTTTCTACTTGAAATAAGTCGTCGGACTGAATCCAGGGTATTGTTCGGTATTGTTAGTGAGCCTGTCCGCCGGCAGGTACTTTTGCTGCCGGCGCTGCGCTCCGCTGATCCCCGCCCTCGGCCCGGCCCCGGCGCCCAGAGAATCCCAGACGGAGCTCCGACCAGACCACAAGCACCCCGTGCCGCACTCCACCCGTGCGGTCCAGCGCGTCGCTCCTCCCGCGCTCTGTTCTTCCAGGAGACTGCAGCTTTACGGTCATCTCGCTTCGCGCTTCGCTCCCCTAAAACCTCCTCGTCTAATTTGTCGGATCTTAATGTTGTCTGCCCCCCTGCCCTGGCCCCGACCCCCTGCCGTCATCTTCCCAGTCCTCCATCAGAGACTCCGACTCCCCACAGCGGGCTCATGGAGAAAAAGCCACTTGGCCACGAGAAATCCAGAAATTCATCATGCAATAAAAATGAGACAGCGCAAGGAATCTTGTGAAAACTGATAAAAAGTCTTCTTATAGACTCAGAAACCTATGCTCTTTATTTAGGGATTTGCCTTAAATTTTCCAGACAAATGCGACTTCAACCCCTTTTATTCACTCGCCAAATTTAATTCCCTGTACTAGAATTGAGAACATTTTTTTCGGTGAATGTATTCTGCTTGCTCTTCGCTACCGTCGCTGTTAATCTCGCAGTGGTGAGTGATTACGGGGAATACGGGGCTTTACGGGCAGCACTGCCACGCTTTCGTCAGTACTGCTTTATAAATATGTCGCTCCGAGCTAGAGGAGAAAAGGAAATAGGGAAACATATTCATGAGGGAAATTTAGTTGTTCGGGTTTCTCTAAGGAGACACGTTGTACACCACCGAAACTCTCTGCGGGGCCGATCAACCCCACTTTTCCTCAGCGGTGCGCCCCGCCAGGCTCTACTCCGCCACGCCCGCCCCAGCTTTTCGTACACAAAAACTGGCTGGCAGCTGCGGCCCGCCTGAAGGCAGAGGCAGCCTCATGTTTTCAATCTCATTGCTTTTCCCTCTTTTCCTGTAACAATGCTTCCCACCCCACGCCGCCACGCCGCGCGTGGGGCCGGGGGCTGGGGCCGACGCGGCCACGACGTGTTTGAATACCTCCAACTACCTGAGGTCGACTGAGGTCGCCATGTGAAAGACCGAATGTGGTTTGTGTTGTGAATGATTTTGAGTGTTGATGCAACGGCGACTGCCTTCGCCCTTCACGACTTCACTGCGCGTTCTGCCAGTCTGCTCTAATGGCACATACATACATCTTGTCCACGAAGAGCCCGCTGGCCACGCCCCACGACCGTCTTATGGACAAACGGCTCACAAAACACACAAACAAGTCAACAAGGTCGACTCGACGTGTGATTTTCATTGTTTGCCGTCGGACCTCGTATGAGAGAGGGGAGGCCAGAAGTGCAGAGAAAGGGGGCAGCGAGTGTGTCGAGAGATAGGGAGAGAGGGGGGAGGGGGCATAACGAGGAGCGAGAGCGAGACGCGGAGGGATGGTCATCAGCACTCGCGTTGGCGAGGGCAGAGCGCGGCAGAAAGGTTTGCCTCCCGCTTGCCTCCCTTCCTCCGCCCCCTCGGACCTCGGTGCAGACGGAGAAATGAGGTGGGGATGGGGGGAGGGGGGGGGAGAAGGGGGCCCACGCCGACGTCCCGCGTCGCATCCGGAATACACAATCTGTCACGCCGGTTGCTGATTGAGTGGAGAGGGGCAGGACGGCCCTCACTGGTGCTGTGTGGTGTGCCCGGGAGGGGCTGGGAGGGCCTCCCCACCGGGGGCGTTCCCGAGGCGCCAAAGGCCACCGCGGTACCCGTGCAGCAGCGGCCCCCAGCCCGCGGTCCCCTGGAGCTGGAGATAGATCTGGAACTAGAGCTATAAAGCTACAAAGCTGAAGCTAAAGCAGAGCTAGATCTGGAGCTGGAACTCAGCCTGCTGCTCTGAGCTTCGCGGTAACGTGGTCTCTTCTAAAGCTCCGGAGACTGGCATTTGTTTTGTTTAATTCTACCATTTAACACGTTCTCTGCGGCTCATTTCTGGTCCCTTTGATTTAACATGGGGTCGTGACCACATAGTAGTCATACCACAGGAAACGTGTTAAAGAAAGTACCAACCCCTCGCCACGTTAAGTGGGCAATGGACGAATGCAGCCTCCTCCCCTCTCTCTCTCGGCCGTTTTCGTCACGGCGCCCTGACCCTGTGGCGCGCGGCCACCGCGAGCCTCACATTATTCGACGCGTATGTAATGTCACTCTTTTCAGGGATCGTTGAATCGAGGGGGGCCGACAGCCGACATAGCCCTGACCTTGGCGAGGGATCTGCTCGCGCTGTCACGGGCCCAGCCCACGGGCCGCGGGGGCCGTGGGGCTGGAGCGTGCGCTACCCCGCCTCGCCTCGCCCCCCGCCCCGCCCCGGATTACCATATTCGGGGGCTCGGGCAGCCCGAGTGGGATCTTCTTCGGGAGGAGGGACCCACAGAAATGGCCCAAATCCGTCGCAGATTGACGATTGGATCCCCGTCCCGTCCGCCGTGACGCCGCCGCTGACGCCACCCCGCTCGCCGGCGCAGCGGGCAATGAAGCGCTTCCTGGGCGGCCACGGGCGGCGGCGCCAGCGGAGGAAGGGCCCCGCCCGCATCGCTTGTCCCCCGCGTGTGCGTCATTGTCGCCAACACATGGACCCGCACGGGGGATCCTCCTCAGCCACAGGAAGGACAATAACTATGAGCTGCTCGCGGTCTGAACCAATCAGATGTCTACATCATGCAAGCTCTCTTCCACAATAAAAACTCCAAAAACAGAAAAAAAGTTTTCCAGCCCAGGGAACAAACGGGTCCAATTTCGAACACTGCGAGGTTACGAGAGCGGTTACGCGGATCAAATTGGGTGGGAACAGGAAGGAGCGCACACGTTCGTTTCTACTTGAAATAAGTCGTCGGACTGAATCCAGGGTATTGTTCGGTATTGTTAGTGAGCCTGTCCGCCGGCAGGTACTTTTGCTGCCGGCGCTGCGCTCCGCTGATCCCCGCCCTCGGCCCGGCCCCGGCGCCCATAGAGTCCCAGACGGAGCTCCGACCAGACCACAAGCACCCCGTGCCGCACTCCACCCGTGCGGTCCAGCGCGTCGCTCCTCCCGCGCTCTGTTCTTCCAGGAGACTGCAGCTTTACGGTCATCTCGCTTCGCGCTTCGCTCCCCTAAAACCTCCTCGTCTAATTTGTCGGATCTTAATGTTGTCTGCCCCCCTGCCCTGGCCCCGACCCCCTGCCGTCATCTTCCCAGTCCTCCATCACTGGGGACTCCGACTCCCCACAGCGGGCTCATGGAGAAAAAGCCATACTTGGCCACGAGAAATCCAGAAATTCATCATGCAATAAAAATGAGACAGCGCAAGGAATCTTGTGAAAACTGATAAAAAGTCTTCTTATAGACTCAGAAACCTATGCTCTTTATTTAGGGATTTGCCTTAAATTTTCCAGACAAATGCGACTTCAACCCCTTTTATTCACTCGCCAAATTTAATTCCCTGTACTAGAATTGAGAACATTTTTTTCGGTGAATGTATTCTGCTTGCTCTTCGCTACCGTCGCTGTTAATCTCGCAGTGGTGAGTGATTACGGGGAATACGGGGCTTTACGGGCAGCACTGCCACGCTTTCGTCAGTACTGCTTTATAAATATGTCGCTCCGAGCTAGAGGAGAAAAGGAAATAGGGAAACATATTCATGAGGGAAATTTAGTTGTTCGGGTTTCTCTAAGGAGACACGTTGTACACCACCGAAACTCTCTGCGGGGCCGATCAACCCCACTTTTCCTCAGCGGTGCGCCCCGCCAGGCTCTACTCCGCCACGCCCGCCCCAGCTTTTCGTACACAAAAACTGGCTGGCAGCTGCGGCCCGCCTGAAGGCAGAGGCAGCCTCATGTTTTCAATCTCATTGCTTTTCCCTCTTTTCCTGTAACAATGCTTCCCACCCCACGCCGCCACGCCGCGCGTGGGGCCGGGGGCTGGGGCCGACGCGGCCACGACGTGTCTTACTGCTCCCCCGAGTGCCCCGCCCGGCCCCGCCCCTCCGCGCAGCCCCCTCCCGCCCCTACTCTCCCCCTCCCTCTTCCGATTTCTCCAGAACCACAGTTGGGGAGAGGGGGGGGGGCGCGCCGCCGGCACAGCGCGCCATGTTTTATGCACCTCTGTATCTTCGCGGAGCAGCCAAACACTCCTCACACAAGGTAGACCACCACGCCGCACCCCGCCCCGCCCCTTCCCACCACGGGCACCGCCTCACCACAAACACCCTGGCGCACAAACAGGAGCGGATACCCGCAACCGACGACGACGATTCTGGTCCTAGTCCTGCCCATGCCGAGCTCCCGGCGCTCCCGGCCTTGACGGGAACGGTCTCTGCCGGCGGCTGCGGATGCGGAGTATGAGTATACGGCACCAAGCTGTCTCTCCCGTGTGCGGAGGCACGGGGCAGGACACAAATACACTCGCTCTCAGAGCAAATTCATTAACTGGCATTTTCAGGACAGACAACATAATAAGCTCCACTAGAATAACGAAATGAGGTATTGTCACGAACAAATTGCTTTATTATTCAACCTGTGTTGTCAGTTAAGATAGGACCGCAGTGTCGAAAGGGTGGGCATAGATCTCACCGTTGATATTCGACTACAGGGGAGGCCAGAAGTGCAGAGAAAGGGGGCAGCGAGTGTGTCGAGAGATAGGGAGAGAGGGGGGAGGGGGCATAGAGACGAGGAGCGAGAGCGAGACGCGGAGGGATGGTCATCAGCACTCGCGTTGGCGAGGGCAGAGCGCGGCAGAAAGGTTTGCCTCCCGCTTGCCTCCCTTCCTCCGCC
>NW_026267177.1:1541091-1552080 GCF_000697945.3 Frankliniella occidentalis
ACAAATTGCTTTATTATTCAACCTGTGTTGTCAGTTAAGATAGGACCGCAGTGTCGAAAGGGTGGGCATAGATCTCACCGTTGATATTCGACTACCACTATACTTCCAAATGTTTTGTTAGAAATAATTCATTGGTTTGTTCCAGTAGTCTGTTAGGTTGTCTGTCCTAATACCAGCGAAAGCGAGCACATTGCTTGATGAGGAGTCTATTTTTCCCCCGTGTCTGTGGAGGTGCGAATAGGCGCCCTGTGTTTGCCACCTCTCCGTCCCCCGGGGGGCGGCTGTGGGTCCGTCTGAGCTGTGTCGTGTCCCATCGCGCTGCCCGTGAGCCCCCCCCCTCCTCCCCCGGTCCCCCACCTGCCAGGGAATACCAAACCGGGGATCATGTTCTCAAATTCTGTTTGTCTGGCGGCCCTAGATGCGCGGCGCAGGGAAGAGGCACGTCAGGAGAAGGGGGCGGGAGGACATTGAGGGGTATGGGGTCAAGAGACCAGGGGGGAACATGTCGCCAATAATGTTCGATTTTTGTTGTGATGTGTCTGTTTTTGTGGTTCTTTTCTTTCTATTCGTCCCGATTTTTCTAAACACTGTGTGCTCGTGGCTATTTCTGTGCCCTTGGCACACTCGCAGCGTGTGTATCTCTCTTGGTCTCAGCGGCCGAGCCAGGGAGTTTATCACGCGCTCTGTTTGCTCGGGGCTTGGACCACCACCACCGCCGCCGGGGCCGCGCCGGGCGGGTCCACCAACGGCGCTATCATCGCTGAGTACACATACACGGACAAAGAGGCGCAACCCAACATGTATTGGGCAATCTGGCATCAAATCGATCGGATTATGAGCCGCGCGGGGGTCACTGCACCCGCGGGGCGTGTGTGGGGCGTGGCTCGGCTGAAGTGCCAGTGCCGCATACTTACTCGGGTAGTAGCTCTCGAGGTCGCTGACGCCGGCCGTCTTGGGGTCCACCACCCTGTCGTACTTGGTGAGGACGCCGTAGAGCACGATGAGGGCGAGCTGGGCGGCCAGTAGGCCGCCGGCCGTCCCCCCGCATCGGCGAATCATCTGCAGGCAAGGGTCGCCGTCAATGCTCGCGGACCCGCGTCCTGACCCACAGCCAGTGAGGCGTCACGGCGCCAACCCCCACCTCTGCTTTTTACGACGGGCACTTGTCCGGGGCGGCGGCGGCTGCTGCGGGGCGCGGGGCGCGGCGGGGCCGCGGCGCTGGAGGACCTACTCTGCGCTTCTGCTTGACGTTGATGGAGGCCGCGGCCGAGCAGACCATCCCCCGCCGGTCAGACCTGCTCCCCGCGCGACCTTGTGCACCAGTGCGCGTCTTGGTGGTGGTCGTCCCCCGGTGGTGCCCGGCTGTTGCCCTGGTGGCCTGCTCGCCGACTGGAGGGCTAAGCGGCTGGGCTAGGCCGGGCCGCGCCGCTGGGCCGGGTCCCTCCGCCGCGCGTCCCTCCCCGCCGCTCACTCGGTTTGATGTGTCGCCCTTCCCCTCCCCTTCCCCTCCCCCCTCTGCCGCACTCGCGTGATGTCAATCCTCCCATTGCGGTCGCGGCGTGTGGTGGTGGTGGTGGTGGTGCGGCGGACAAACCTTTTGCCGCGGCTTGTCGTCCTGCCCTAGTGTAGGGCGTATCTACACGCGCGCGCGCGCACACACACACACGCACAGCATGCGAAGTAGGGGCCTGGGCAGGCTGTGCCGCAGTGTGATGTACTGTCATCTCGACAATGGTCCTGATTGAATATTCTGACAAACCCATCCACGGCGCGCGCGCGCGCGTACACGCACGCACACACACGCACGCACACACACGCACGCACGCACACGCACGCACACACACGCACGCACACACACGCACGCACACACACGCACACACACTGCATACAGCGCCCTGCGCTCCACCTCCGAATTCGGCCATATATTTACAAAATTGATTCACACAGGGGAAAAAAAACAACGTGTGTTCGTTGTTTGTATTTTTGGTTGCTCATTTTTTGTGATCTTTACACGTAAATAGTGGGAGAAATCTTCAAAAGTGAAAATTTCATTGCCATTTAACAAAAATCACGTGTTTGTTACAGCTAGCCTGTTCCTGGTTTGTGTGCTTCCAACATCTCTGTGTTTGTTTGGATGTCACCTCCCTTCCTTGTGATGTAGTGGTCGAGGTGTCCATGTCCGCTATCATCTGGTGAGGGGGGTTCTCTCAGTCTCAGTCAGTGATGGGTCTGCAGCGTGGCGTGGCTGGCGGAGGGAGAGGGGCGGGGGCGTCCCACCGGCTGCGCCCCCCAACCCCGTCCAGTGCCACGCCGCCGCGTCCCGACTCGCGCCTGAATAAAACAGACAGTACAGTGACCGCTTTCAAGGAGAATGCATGAGGGGGCTGGGGGGCCGGGCCGTGTGTGACGGCCAGGGCCGGGCCGGGCCCCGTCACTCTGCGAGGTGTAGGGCCCGGCAGGAAGCGCTGAGTAAACGACCAACGGGCCCCACCGCCCTGGAAAATGACTGGTGGGCGCTCGGGTGGACGTCATAGCTCTGGCCCGAAGGGATGCTGCCGGCCCGGGCCCGCGAGCTCCGTCACCTTGGCCTAGCCTAGCGCTCTACCGGCAATTTCTTTTGGCGGTGTTTGAAAACAATTAATGGCCCGAGCTTTGTGCGAAAGCCTCACGGAATGTCAACCACGGGATGTGAATGGCGTGGAGTTGGTGGCCGCTGGTGGTGTTGCTGGTCTGGAGTGGTTCTCAGAGGCGACGGCAAAACCGCCGGCGGTCCAGTCCGACGCGGCACCGTGACGTCCGGGGAGTCTCTCTCTCTGCGGAGATAGGGAGGTGATAGATCATCTCTCTGGCGAGGACGTCCGCTGTCCCGTCCGCCTCGTGTTGTCGTCGCATTAACATCGTGTCTTTTGCGACGCCTCATGCCTTATTTAGCTTCGGGCAGGAAGAAAACAAGCGGAGCCTTCTCAAAACTTCAGCCGGCGCGGCGCGCCCTGGCGGAAAGTAAACTTGTAATGACCTTGCTGAGGGTACGTACTCGCTTTGGTCCAATTTTCCGGTGAAAAAAAAGTGAAAGGTAATCGGAACAGAAATATGTTGTTCGTGGCACTTAATTTGAAATAAATATCACTCGAAATGCTTTTCAAAAATGTGCAAGTAGTACAAGTTCTGTGTCATTTGTCCGACCTGTTTTAGTCTGACCTCGACCTCGGTAAAATTACGGTTCTCAAAGAATAGTGAAAGTTTGACGTTGACGATGCATGTTCGAATACTGTGAGCTTCTTCGTTTTTCTGTACTCTAGGAAGGCCAGTGGCTCGAATCTCCGTCATGGTAAAATTTTTCTCTCGCCACAAAATTTCGAGTGGACTTCAAACCCGTCATTTTCTAGGCCTCGCTCGTGGGGTTCGTACAGCGTTGTGGTTTCCCCCCTGGGTCGCATTGGCCCGAGAGGTGACGAGACTCGGCTCTGGAACCGGGGTTCGACTCTCAGCTAAGCGGGCCGTGGAAGTTCCTTCCCACCAACACAAGCGGATTTTAGTGGTTAGCTTATATTCCTGGCACCTTTGCTGTGGTGGTGGGTGCGCTTACAAGACCTATTAACCTGTACGATAATGGTGCTCCGTGACCTGTGGTAGGTCAGTGCAGTTAACCAACGTACGTATTCTTAGTACGCGCCAGGAGTATGTTCGGACCACTGTAGTCGAAGCGTCTGTTACCGCGTTCACCGAAGTCACCAACGACTGCAGTGTGAGGGGCGTGCTGTGTAGAACTGTGTAGCTACGAACAGGGACGTTTGCGTGCGCGGGCTTGGGGCGGGCGCCTACGAGTATCGAGGTAGGCAACCTGCACGCTGTGAAGTTTATTTGCGGACTACCTCACAGGCTGAACTCTCATGCTGGCCGCAGCAGTTCCAAGAAAGGGAGGATAAAGCCACCCAACATCTCCTTACTCGTAGAGAGTTTTTGTAGAAAAGCTGGAGTCGGCAGGCACAGGTACCGACTGCCCCACGTTCCCTTCGGGCGAACGTTCGCGCGTTCATGGCACGTTCGTTTTCTTGGTTCCCGAGAAGGCCCCTAGTGGGTTAGACGGGTTTTGCCTGCTTTTCCTAGAATTTGATAATTAACTCAACAGGACTGTCTGGGCTATCAACCCCCAACCGCCCTTCCGCCATCCACACTGTTCAGAGGTCCAAAGCGTGTCAGCTTGGTCAGGGGTCTCAAACTCGCGGCTCGTGAGCCAAGCGCGGCTCGCCTAGCTCGGTAGCAGCGCGCGGCTCGCCGAGAGCCGCGCTCGGGTTGCTCGAAGCTGAGCTGGACCCAGCCGCCGTCTTCTGTCGCTGGACACACGCCGCTCGCTCGCTGCCCCAGTGTGTGTGTCTGTCTTTGTCTCACTCATTGAGGCGCCATTGGGAGTGACAAAGACAGACAAACTGGCCGGCGACCGAGTGCCAAGCAAAGCTTGCCGGCGGCGACAGCAGTGCGGCCGGGCACGGGTCAGTCGCTCAGGCACCACTACATCTATCTCTCTCACTATTCTTACCGAAGAGCTTGCAATGCGTGTGACCTATGCAGGCGTGGCTCGGCGGATAGCTCGAGTTTGAGACCTCTGAGCTTGGTTCTCGCAGACTTTTCTTCACTTCAATCTCAACGAGGATTATAACGACTGCTTGTTCATAGCGAACTGGAGCCACCCATTTCTCGGGTGACGCAGTCAGGCCGGGTCCGGCCCATCCCCTGCAGTAACGTACTATAAACATAGACTGTTGTGTGTCTCCTGGTCACCCCTGCCACCTCCTGATAGGCCTTCTCTTCTCAGAGACCGGCCCGTTTGTTTTTCAAAGGGTGACTAGCAGGTTGGGCCGGACGCTTATGAATTGCTTATGCGTGTGGCCGGGCCGCAGACCACCACGGGAGCGTCTCGGGCGGAAGTAGGGCGCTGTTCTCCAGGACCCCCCGCTGCCGGACTGAGGAGCAGGGGCAGTCTGTTGTCTTTGTCGTGAACCATTAAGACAGGAAGAAAGGAAAGGGGTATAATGCAGTGACATCGCTGACCCTTCATGTTAAATATTGACGCCAGGAATGGAAGATGGGCACCTCCTCTCCTACTCTGTGTAGATGACACCATGTAGCCAGCAGGTCTGTCGCAAATCGCAACCGAATTTAGATTTGTCAAATTCCCGTCCCCCTTCCTTTTCTCCGGTATCATTCTCCCCACTCACTTCCCGAATGCCCCAAGGTGCCTGTGGGTAACCCCTCCCTCCCCCCATAACACACCTGTTAAAAAAAATCCTTTCTACAGCTTGCCCTTGCCCCGACCCGTTTTTTGAGACTTTTTGTTGAGGGGTGTAAATAAAATGTTATAATATCAAATGTTATTGCACTCAAAATATTACTTTATTGTAATCAGCTATCAGGTTGTGATAGATCACAATTTTTTTTTCTCATATTGTTTACATGTGACGGAGGTTGCTTGCTAAGCTGTATTTCTTGTTAAAAGTATGCAGGTAACACAAATCCTGTACTTAAGTGTTTCACCAAATGTTAAATTTGAAATTGCTATAGAACACATTTTATCAGGTTGGTTACATCTAATCATACGCACAACTTCACATCATACTCTATAGCATTGGTTTTAATGCGGGTTCATTTATGTACTTTTGGTGTTTTTGGCAGAAATTACCTTGTTTTGTACAATTATAAACAAGCAATAAATTATAACGTCAAAATTCACTAGTTTTGATAAGGTAAGGGAGACCCATAATTTCAATAGTGCTGCAACAATTCATGTATTTTCTCTCAAACACTCAGCTATTAACTGGTACAACAGACACAAACAAACGGCTACGTATCGAAGTGTTTCAAAGAACAGTACATAACAGAACAATGGCCTAAGCATTGTGGCCTGGTAGAACAAAACACATCTGTTAGCCAAATGAAAAGGATCGTAACTATTATGGAACAGACCCCAGTAGCACCGAACGCATAAAACGCACCTAAAATGTTTAACTTTTAAGCAAATTTTAATGCGCGCATATATGCGCCATTATTTGTGATATCTTTTTTTAGGCGCTTACTGAATCAATGCTACTGGAGGATGAAAGAGAACTGCTAAGTAAAACTACTGTTGAATTCTGGTTGACTCAAACATTTCCATTTTAGTTACATGTTTTTTGTATGTAAATGAAACAGGTAATTGAAGTGCCACTTTGGAACTAAATGAAGAACATTTATCTTTCTACCAAAAGGCTGATTGACTTACAGGTTGAAGAATCATACATGAAAGCGTACAAGGCAAACTGACTTATATATAAAAGCTAGCATGCACACCAAAATGATTGAAAAGGTCGGGGAGCCTTCTGTATTGCAGAACAGACAATATCTGAAAGATAAGTTTTTGATCAATAAATTACTGGCCCCTGAAATGATCAGGCTTCTCGCCGCAAGCAGTTTCTTAGAACTACTTATTTGCAGTAAATTCGACAGTTTGTTTGAAATCAACTGATAAACACATTTCTTACATTTCTTAGAGCACATCATAGTGTTTAAGAAACAAGTATACCCTTAAAACCACAAATTCATGTAACAGTACCTAAGGGTCTAATATGTACAAGAATGAGAATATACTTAAATAGTTGACATAATCTACCCTCAAAGCACCAAGACATCTTTTTCATAGTAATGTGGTAATAACGCACAGAAATACATTCTGTGGCTGCACAGAAATACCTTCTGTGGCTGCACAGAAATACATTCTGTGTCTGTATCACCTTAAGAGAAATACCAGATAACAGATACCAGATCCATTTCAGGAAGGTTATTTATGCTGTTTGGTCATTGTTCATTCCACCAAAGTAGCATTTATTGCAAAATATGTTCATTGAAACACATTTGAAACAATAGATGGCAGGAATAACCTGGGTAAGATAGATCTGTTATCTATTATTTTTATCTGTTATTTATCTTGGGGTGATACAGCCTATCATTGATGACTTTGGAACAGGCTTTGTTTAAGATCATCCAACTGATAAAGAAGAATCTTACACTTTTTTCGTATAAATTATAGAACTAATCTTATCATGCAATCTAAGCAATTCTCCAAATACAAAACCATCTCTCATACACTATTTAGAGCATTATATGCTTTCTTACTGCTTAATGATTAGTCTCCAAGGAATACCCTCACGAGTTCACAACTTCACAATCTCCATTCATTATTTATAAGAATATTACAAAGGACTCTGCAACTTTTTTTATTTATATTCAGAATTTTAGTAACATGCTGTATATATCCAATTTATGCCACAAGTGCATATTTGAATAATTCTAAGTACATGGTTTGATCGTAGCTGAATCAAGTTATTCGAGTACTCATAAAAATGATTTATATTTAGTAACTCAAATTCATTCACAGGAAAAAGGATTTGTTTAACAAACTATCCAAAATAAAGTTCTGTGAAAAGCCCTGTTTAATTTTTGAATTAGTTTACTTACTAAAAATTTTAAAAGGAAAGTATCAGGATTAACAGCAAATTCACACACACAACTACATTACAGCATGTACATATCATACTTAAAATAATTTTAATCTAACAATTACTGGGACAGAGATGCGTATGTGATGGAAATACAATTACTTCAAACCACAGACATGAGTAGAGCCCAAACATTAGGCAACAATGCAGCGTCTATGCTATGACAATGAAAGGTGACAAAATTAGAGTGACATTGACAAAGGAACACAATACACAAGAAAGAGCACTGCCAAGGAATGCACTGCGAATGGGTACTGGAATGAGCAGAAGCTAACAGTATTAAATTACAACACATTCACGTTTATATTACAGTTTTGCAATCACAAATGCGATTAGTCTAGCACAAGGATGATTTATAGCCTTAGTTGCTGCAATACTATTTACAAGAAAGTTAACTATCAGTTCAACTTGCCCCAGGGAATTGAGGATAATTCAATACCAGGCGGCCCTGACAAATCCGAAAAGAATGAGATTTTGTCCAGGCTATATCACATTAGTCACACAATTACTTGGCACCTCATTCGGCCAGTAAATTGTGACTTGACACTCAACATCCTATCACCACCTCAGCCTTCCAAAGTAGTTGGGGGCGGTGTTTTCTTTGGTTACTTGAGCCTGATGGGGCAGGCGTTAATATCGTGTGCACCGCTGTGCGTACACAGTGGGGAAGGGAGGGAGTAACACTACGCCAATTGTTCATGTGTAAACTCTTCTCGCCTTCCCCATCTCCGGAAACCACAATGTGGCTGGGTCCTCTAGCAACAATAGTAGCAGTCGAATCAGTCTTCTTTATTGTTCCTCCCCAAGCGCTGGCTGGCTTGGTGCCTCTGGACTGTGCGCTCAGGTGCCGAAGCGCGGCCGGCCTACGAGCAGCACGCACGCCAGGACCAGGGCGGCCGAGAGCGACGGCGCCCCGCTGCTCCCCGCCACGGTGCCCGTCAGCGTCTGCACGCCGTTAATATCGTCGAACTCCTGACCGATGAGGTCCACGTCCAAGTCGTCTGCTGTAGGGGTAGGCTGCTTGACGGGCTCGGGGCAGGGCAACTGCTCGGGGTCCAGCTCGAGGAGCTTCCGGTCGGTGCCCGACGGCGAGACTCTCTGCTGCTGGCTGGCCATCAGGTCCTCCGGACCACTGTAGTCCTCGTCCACGTCATCCGCGTCGTAGTCGCTCGAGTCGTCCTTGTCGTGCTTCTTGTTGTGTACGACGACGGCCTCGTCCCGGATGAAGCCGGGGCCGTCGGTGCTCACGTGCGAGGCGAAGAGGCGGCCGCGGTGCGGCACGGGCGCGCCGACCTGCTGCTGCTGCGCGCCGTGGAGGAGGCCGTTCTGGTGGTGGTCTATGAGGCCGGGCTTGACGACACCGTGGGCGGGCGCGGGGTCGGCGCCGTCCAAGCTCAGCACGCACGTGGTCTCCTCGAGGGAGGTGCGGATCTGCTCGTTGGGAGTCTCGTTGCGCAGCTGGTAGATCCACGACAGCCTGCAGTCGCACACGAACCGGTTGCCTGTAACAAAGCAGAGGACGAAATGGTTAGGCCGGTATGGAACGCTCAGCACTAGTCTGGTGTTTGGCGCCACCGCCAGGTACTATACACTCCGGGCTGCCAATCACCCCCCACCCCCCTGGCGAGAGAGATGAGACGAGATGGGACTCTGAAAGTAGGCGTCGCGATGGCGGTACCAAAGCGCCGCGACGTCGCGTCGTTCATTTAGCGGCGGCCGGGGAGCGTCGCCGCCGGGCTGGAGGCGGGCCGAGGCGGGCGCAGGCCTCAAACTCTTTAACGAGGTTCCCCGGCGGCGCCTTTCGCATTAGCGTAAAGGGAAATAATGTGCAAATCGCGACGCAGGGTGAGTAGAATAGCCTCGGCGCGCGAGCCGACCAAAAAGGAAAGGAGGGGGAAGTGTAGTGGAGCCGCTCCAAGCGAGGACCGAGAAGTGCGCGTGGTACCGAGAGGGTGGCATCGGCGGTTTGGTTTTGTTGGGGGGAAGGAATCAGTGCCCGGCGGGCCGCTGACACCCACCGCCGGGGCGCCGCCACGCAGGCTGACGTAACAGCGCGTGGCTTTACTTTGTAAGCTTCCCGTCTGGGGCCACTCTGCGCCCACCCGGCGCCCATCCGCCCGCCCGGCCAGGCCGAGCGAGCAAGTCCTACGGCCGCGCTTAAACTGTTGCCCGCGGGCGCAAAGTAAGCAAACATTGCGGCGGGCGGGGGCTGTCCGGGCCGGGCAGGGCCGACCACGTGCGGTGCGGTCTAGTCCGCTCCGACTGTGCGGCAGCCGAGCGTCAGCCAGCCTCGACCCCAGCCTGAGCCATGTGTGTAAGGTCCTTATTCGACGATTAATACTTAACTCGTCATATTAAAAGGCCGAGCCAAACTAAATTCTTCCACACCCAGCGCATAGGCTTGCGGGCGTCACTAGCTGATGTAAAAATATTCGCGTAATTAATATACACGGCCCTGTGCCCTGTGTTCTGCTTTCGTCTGATGTATTAATGCTAATGACATCGGCAACGGATGCACAGCATCATCATCGAGGGTTCGGTCCGCACCACGGCGCATGATACGCTGCCCCCGGGATGGACTCGGATGTTCGCTCAAGTCCGCCAGCTCTGTCGGCTCTCCCCCTCCTCCCCAATCCTGTCGAGGCTGAGTCGAGCGGCGAGCCCGAGCCGAGCAGCCGATCGTGTGCAATCAATTAGACTAATTGTGGTCCTACACACGTCGGCTTAGACGGGCCGGCCGGGGAGAGAGCGAGCGAGCCTTGTCGGCCTGCAGCTATGACGCGTGCGCCCAGAGAGCAGCTCCAGAGCATGGTGAGCAGGCCCCGCTCCTGGTCCAGGGCCAGCCCAGCCCGGCTGGCTGGCGGTTGTATTATAGAGCTGCTGTCTAAGCGGGGCGGGGCGACCTGCGCACCTCACTCACCTCCTAGTCCCCGCCCCTGCCTCGCCCCTGCCTCGCCCCCCGCAGCAGCGGCAGCACAGGCAGCGCCAGGGCGAAGGGCTGGCTGCTGGCTGTGGCTATTTCGATAGCGAAACATTCTTTCCCTTCCGCAACTCAGCACGGCTTGGACCCGCAGAGCCAGCGAATACCACAGGCCGGCTGGCTTATACTTTCCTTTCCACACGTGAACACGTGATGAATGACTACTTTACCCAAAACTTCGACAAATAAACACAACATCCCAATTTGGAAGTGCCCTCTCGTCACTATGCCGTGCCCGCCGCTGCTATTGCATGGAGCGCACATGGGTCCGCATCAAACGACAGGCCGAAATTATTGTCAGCCCCTTAGTCCCCCATCCCTCCCACCAGCACCACCGCTCGGCACGACCACTTCAAAGCCGGCGCCCGGGCCTCTCTGCGCCTTGCAGTAATAGCGCCGGGCTGTTTGTCAGTCAGGTGGTCTAATTGGGTACATTAGGCGGGCCGTAGTGCTGGTGCGCGGGGCGCGGCGGGGTGCGGC
>NW_026267177.1:1556640-1560701 GCF_000697945.3 Frankliniella occidentalis
AAACTAAATTCTTCCACACCCAGCGCATAGGCTTGCGGGCGTCACTAGCTGATGTAAAAATATTCGCGTAATTAATATACACGGCCCTGTGCCCTGTGTTCTGTTTTCGTCTGATGTATTAATGCTAATGACATTGGCAACGGATGCACAGCATCATCATCGAGGGTTCGGTCCGCACCACGGCGCATGATACGCTGCCCCCGGGATGGACTCGGATGTTCGCTCAAGTCCGCCAGCTCTGTCGGCTCTCCCCCTCCCCAATCCTGTCGAGGCTGAGTCGAGCGGCGAGCCCGAGCCGAGCAGCCGATCGTGTGCAATCAATTAGACTAATTGTGGTCCTACACACGTCGGCTTAGACGGGCCGGCCGGGGAGAGAGCGAGCGAGCCTTGTCGGCCTGCAGCTATGACGCGTGCGCCCAGAGAGCAGCTCCAGAGCATGGTGAGCAGGCCCCGCTCCTGGTCCAGGGCCAGCCCAGCCCGGCTGGCTGGCGGTTGTATTATAGAGCTGCTGTCTAAGCGGGGCGGGGCGACCTGCGCACCTCACTCACCTCCTAGTCCCCGCCCCTGCCTCGCCCCTGCCTCGCCCCCCGCAGCAGCGGCAGCACAGGCAGCGCCAGGGCGAAGGGCTGGCTGCTGGCTGTGGCTATTTCGATAGCGAAACATTCTTTCCCTTCCGCAACTCAGCACGGCTTGGACCCGCAGAGCCAGCGAATACCACAGGCCGGCTGGCTTATACTTTCCTTTCCACACGTGAACACGTGATGAATGACTACTTTACCCAAAACTTCGACAAATAAACACAACATCCCAATTTGGAAGTGCCCTCTCGTCACTATGCCGTGCCCGCCGCTGCTATTGCATGGAGCGCACATGGGTCCGCATCAAACGACAGGCCGAAATTATTGTCAGCCCCTTAGTCCCCCATCCCTCCCACCACCACCGCTCGGCACGACCACTTCAAAGCCGGCGCCCGGGCCTCTCTGCGCCTTGCAGTAATAGCGCCGGGCTGTTTGTCAGTCAGGTGGTCTAATTGGGTACATTAGGCGGGCCGTAGTGCTGGTGCGCGGGGCGCGGCGGGGCGCGGCGGGGCGCGGCGGGGTGCGGCGGGGCGCGGCCGAGAGCCGCCTAACGAAGGCGGGCGCCGCAGGAGCACGCACAATAAGCGGCGACACGGCCCGATATTTCCCAACGCCGCCCCGGCGCGACTTGCGGCGCGCGGCCAATGCACTGGGAAGGGGCCGCTCTAGAGACGCACGAGCGCGCGCGGCGCACGCACGGACACAAACACGCCTGGTGTACAAACAGCGCCGTTAAAGCTCTTAGCCGCAGGGCCATTGACGGTCCGGTGCGCTGCGGCCGCCCTGTACCCAGCAGAGGGAGAGCTGTCTATTTCGGCCCCTTGACCCTTCGGCCTAGCATTCCTTTCGCCCCCGCTCCTGGCCGGGCGCAGGCAGGAGGGTAGGGGAGGGGCGGCGGCCAGGAGAGCGTGTAGCCTACGACGCGTTGGCCAGCTGGGCCCGGCCGGGCCGCCCTCTAGCCGGCCGGGCCGCCCTCTAGCCGAGAGATCTTCACCCTAGACGAAAAGACTTCGCGGCCCGTTCGCTCCAAACTTCACTGGCCCTGGCCGGTGTGCAGGTGCGCGCCGTGCGGCCCCGGCACTTGTTGGCCGGACCGTGTTGTGTCGGACGCCATCTATATTTAATTACACGCCGCCATGTCAACGCCGTGTTCCTGGAGGAGGGGGGGGGGTAAGAGCTGCCTCGCCACTTAGGGACCCAGGTGCGGCACAAGTTTTTGGGCATTCCGTGTAGTGAAGTGGAGAGCCACTGGGAGAGGAGAGGGGGCCCCACGGACCGGCGCCACGGGCCCCGCAGAGCGCGCCCACCCTCAAGCCCGACTCCATCAACGTCTCGGCCTTCCCCCTCCGCCCGACAAAATGACCTGCGACCCGTGACGGACCAAGAGCGGGGCGAGCAGCAAAAAGCGCCTGGGAATTATCCCACCTCGGCGCTTGCCGCTGCTGGCGCGCGCGCGCGCGCGCTGGCGTCCTGCTCGCCATTTCCACCGCAGAGAGAGTGAGCGAGAGGAAAAAGCCCCGAACCCTTCTCGGTCACCCTGTGCCTTTTAGTTGGCGATGGATAGATGGAACGCCCGAGAGGCGGGCGTGCCTGACCCGCCAGTCTGCCCTCATCAGCTAACTCGGCCCTCGCGCGCGGCATGTCCAAGGTATGCGACGAAACAACAACAGCCACACCGGGAGGGTTGGATTTTATCGAGAGCGACATGACATCCCGCGCCCGGATCCGGCCAGACTGCACGGGAAAAAGTTGAAAGCGACGCCAAGTTCCACATAACTCAGGCAAGCGGCGGCGCCGGGCGTCGCCCCTGGTTGCGTCCAGCTCCAGCCCGGCGCCGCGACGCACCTGGTGCTGCCGCCGCGCGCCGCCAGCCGCCGCGCCTCGGCGAATGGCGCACCATCACGTGAGGCGCGCGGCGGCCCGGAGCTTAAATGTCCCGCCGGACGTATGGGGCCGACGCGGCGGAGGGAAAGTGCACGCTTCAGCAGAACAGGGATGCAGGCGGCGCGGTCCAGCCGTCTGGGCTGCAGGTGACCGTCAGCCCGGCCAGACGGGCGACCCACATCTCCACACTGAGAAAAGCGGTCTCTTGAAATTAAAAAAACAAAAAAAAACAAACATGCCTGACAATAAGAACATTTTGAACTTGTAAGCGTTGAACTCCACCACATGAAAAGTTAAGTGTGCATTTCTACTGAAAGCAGAAATCGTGGCTTAAATATTTGGGCGCGTCACCTGACTCAGCACAGATCTGCGCTTCCCCTTGGCGCGGGGCGAGAGTCGATCCGATAGGCTTTCGACCTCGCCGACCCCCCTGCCCTTTTGTCTTTCCGTGCCGCAAGCTCTCTGCCCCCCTTTCCCCTTCAGGCACGCCAGCCTCCGCCCGGAGACGCTTTGAGCTGCTCGCGATAATCTCGTTATCAATTATCCGTCCCTTCTTTGTCATCCCCACAACTTCTAGAGTCGTCTCCGTGGCGCGCTCGTCACGCCGCGCCGCCTGCCCCAAGGTCGTTCTAAACGTCACACCGCGCGGCTACTTCTGACAGTGTCTGCGGGCAGCGCAAAGAGAAACGGTGTCGTCTGCAGTGGTAGCGGTGGCTGCTCGGTAACGCACACAAGCGGTTCGGCTCGACCGGCTCCACGTGTCACAAAACAGTGCCGGACAGGCATGAAAGGCGCGTCGCCGGCTCAAAACTTTGTCCAAGTAAAAAAAAAAAAAGAGAGGGAAAGGGGGTTCGGAATGGGAAACGAAAAGAAAGAAAAATGTAAGACGCAGCAGACGCGCCGCCGCCTGTGCCTTCCTGGGCCGTCGACCTACAACACAGAAAAAGAGGCCCCCCCTTTACGCCGCGGAATAAGTCTGTGAATTTGAAGTCCGCGTAATGGCGAGGGGAGCAGTGGGAGGCCGCCGTGTACCCTTCGCTGTGTTCGCCCCTCCCCCCTCGGAGCTCCTCCCGCGGCCCGACAAGGCTATTGGCATCTTGAACATGTCTGCGCCGCGCACGCCGCTGACAGGCCCGCCCAGTTAGTGCCTCACTCCTCGCGGTCCCATTATGCTGGCGCGCGACGGGGGCGGGGCGGCTGGAACAGCCACAGCCACCTACGCATGTTGTTTTGTTAAGATTTCCTCGAGTACAGTAAGTCGTTACGGGAGCCTCGAGATTTTGGGGACCGTCGACGTTGTTTTGATGATGCAGAGGTAATTCATTGGATGAGGTGGGGGGTGGGAACCCTTTGTGATGAACATTGCTGGTCATCGCGGGGCGGGGCGGCGCGCGGGGCAAAGGGGTTGACGTGGAGGGCCGCCGGAGAGGGCCGCGGCAGGACCAAGGACTCAAGGGCTGCCCCCTCCCCGCTGCAGATGGGGAGCGGACATGTCGCACTCTGGACCCGCGCGCACCACGCCCCGCCACTCACATGACAAGACCTGAACATAAATTTCGGTGAGGGCAGGGAGAGGGTGATTAAGGCCATGCGGCGGCG
>NW_026267177.1:1562030-1563024 GCF_000697945.3 Frankliniella occidentalis
GAGAGAGAGAGAGACACTATACGGCCGGAAGTTAACAAGCGGCTTGCTGGGGGTGTAAGAGGCGCCTTTCTTTTCATTAAGAGAGTGCGTGGAGGGGGTCCAGACTGTGTGCCTGCGCATGGCTACGGCCCGCCTGTCCGCTCGCCCCCCTGAAGCAAGACATTGCAGTGTACGCCGGGCCGGGGGACTTGTTTGTGGAGCCCGAGGGACACTTATTGAGCGGGAGCGGCCTGCGGGACTGCTGCGCTCCTCCCAGCGACTGCAATAGGTCGCATTCGGCCGCACTCGGTGTACTCGCCCATAAGTTACGCTTGTTATGTCGAGGAGATGTAGTGAGCACACTAAGCTGCAAGTAATGCATATTTTCGCTGTGGAAAATAGCTCTTAAAAGCGTGCATTCGAAGCAAACGGAAGCGACTTATTTTAAAGGAGAGGGTACCACGTTCGGTCCGACCGAAATAAAAAAGAAAGTAAAACCATGAAAAGAGCTCCGGCCGCGCATAGGAAGTGGCGTTGCGGTGGCATGCTCGCTGGGTTTGTGTTGGGGCCTCCGCTGTCAGCCCAGCCCTGCTGCCGCGTCCCTGTCACTGTCCGCCGCCCCGCCAGCAGCGCGCCAGCGTCTAAAAACCCTTCTGCTCCCCCCCCCCCTACGCGTCTCCCTGCACCCGTCCTGCTCCTCCTGCCCCTCCTTCTCATCCGGATTTTTTTATGGCTTCCTAAAAATCCCGTTGCACTTGTTTAATTAACAGCGGGGGTTCCTCCCCCTCTGATCGCGCCGTCGCGTCTCTCGCATTATGAGGCGGTGAAAGCCCGCGGCCAGCCAGCGGAAGGCCCGAGCGAAAGCCTCGAAGGCCCCGGACGAAAGCCTCCGGCCCGCGCGCGGGGGCCTCTTAAAATAAAGCGGCCGTCCGTCAAGGCAAAGCGCCAGCGGTGAAGCGGGGAGAAAAAGAGGGAGAGAGATGACGAGAGGGGGACGGATGGAGAGCGAGAGGGG
>NW_026267177.1:1570129-1583511 GCF_000697945.3 Frankliniella occidentalis
AAAGGCACGGCATACTTAACATTCCTGTGATGAATTTACATCAATGTGCAACTGCGCAAGGACGTATTCCTTATTTCGCAGCGAAAATTGTGTGATTTGAGATTTTAAATATGTAGCGAATGAGTCCAGCAACTAAAAAGAAAACGAACTGGTAAATGGACAAACGAAAAGTATTATGGGAAAAACAATGTAAATGCGATTGAGAAAAAGGTGGGCTGCCGCGGCAAGTGGGATAAAGTGAACCGGGTGCGAATTTCACGTCACTCCCTCTCGCAGCCCCTGCCACGCCTTACAGAGCGAGAGTCTGCCGACCTCTCGCAACAGAATGCGAGCAAAATGCAACACGGAGCAGCAGCGCAGAGCGCCCGGCGTGACGGCCAGTGACGTACCCCGACGTGCCGCGCGCCGGTGCAGCGGAGGTGGTAAATGTTTCAGGGCGCGGCGCGCGTGTGTCGGGCCTTGGCGCGCGCCGTCACGGCCGTCACACCGGCGCAGCGTAGCGTCTACTTTATGGCGCGGTGGACATTTCAAAAACTTGCCTTATTTGCACAGCACAGCCAGTCACACGCACGGCGGCGCAGGGGCGGCGGATGACGACGTGATAAAAATGCGAGGACGCGCGTAGAGGGCAGGGGGGGAGCAAACTGGGG
Organism: Frankliniella occidentalis; assembly: GCF_000697945.3. Taxonomy (NCBI): domain Eukaryota; kingdom Metazoa; phylum Arthropoda; class Insecta; order Thysanoptera; family Thripidae; genus Frankliniella; species Frankliniella occidentalis. The sequence goes on from NW_026267177.1 coordinate 1,570,780, forward strand.
GTGAAAACCAGACCAGGAACGTTGTGTTTTTATAGCTCCAACGACAAGAACGTCAACAAAAAGATCCTGGCAGCAGGGGGATTGTACAGGTACACGCATCTGCTCGCGAAATTATTCAACTTATAGCCGACTCGAGGGTCGCGCATCTGCAAATCGGCCAGCGACCGACGACGTCGCGCGACGTGGGTTGGCATGTGTGTGGGTGAGTGAGTATGTACAGCAGCAGGCGGGCCTCGCCTCGCTCACAAGAGCGGCCCCCCCCCCCAGCCTAGGCCCCTGGGTGGTGCCTTGAGGGCGAACGCGTTCGATTCGCCGGGATTAGAGATTGAGCGAAGGCATTTCCATTATTCACGCGCACGGGATGACTTGTGCCGCACGGAGCTTGCAGTGCTGCTGCTGTGTGCCGCTGTGCCGCGGCCATAAGGGGGGGCTGGGCTCGGGAGCGAGGGGAGGGGGCGCGCTGAAAGGACGGCGCGGGGGGGAGCGGGGGAGCGGGCCTGCAAACAGTCGCGGTACAGTGTGCAGAAAGCATCAATCATCAATCACCGCCTTCCCTCCGCCCCTCTTCCGCCCCTCGGCTCGCTGCAGCCAGCAGCGGGGGCGCGCAGCACTGTGCCGCCGCCGCCTCCATCCACTAGGTCAAGAGGACAGCAGACAAATCGTCAAAGCGCGTCGGAGCCGAAATTCGTCATCGGTTTCTTCAGAGTCGAGGAGGGAGGGAGGTCGTCTCTTTTCTGTGACGGCAGTTCCGTTCCGCGCGTCGCGTGTGCAGAGTGTTTGAGACTCGACTGAAATTCTATGGAGGTTCAAAAACCAACATAATTTGGTCGACATGTATTACACTAGCCCCGGCGCACGTTTTATCGCGGCACTTAGGGGCTCCTTTTGTTTGCGAGTCCCTCGGCGACAGTCCCCCCCCTTGGTTCGTTATTAATTGCCCGTTATGGTTTAAGAGGCTCTGAGCAAGAAGTCCCTCCACTCGTACGAAAGTCTGCGCTTATTTCCAGCGGCGGGCCTTTTTGGCCAGGCCACGTTACACCACAAGGACAAAGTCACTTTATAATTGTCTTCGCGCGCCCAAGGGACGGGTGTGGCGGGCCATAGGGTTGGGGCAGGGGTACGGGGCAGGGGCACAGGGCAGAGGGGGGGGGGGGGTCCGCCTTTCTTGGACCGGGTGGAAAGAACGCGCACGCGCGAGGCAGAATGTTTGTGTGTTGGTGCTGCTCGCTCCCGCAGGCAACTAATTATTTAAACGGGTACGCCACGGGGGCTGGGGGGAGCCGCCGCGCTGGAGCCGCACGGCAACCGCCAGGCAGCGTACGCAGGCAGGCAGCGCGGCCGGCGCACACACAAGGGTTGGGCCCAGGGCGCGCGCGGCCCCGCGCTGGCCCGGCGGGTCCCGGGTACCAATTCAATTTATCGCTGCTCGACGGGAAACACGATTTCCTCTCGTTTTTTCGCGACGACGACGACGTCAATGGCGCAGTGGCACCACGAGCCTCTCTTCCCGCAAAAACGCTTGCGAAAGCAGCAAACGGGGCGCACTTTTATCTAAGGATGCAGGGGAGGAGAGAAGCGGCGGCCTGCAATGAGAGCGGCGCGAATAACGCTAAAACAGGAAATATAGCCGTCGCAGGAGAAAGCGTCGGCGCGCCCTCCCCAGAAAGCAGGTCCTCCACCGGGCAGGGGCGGCGGCAAGAGAGGGATCTAGGCACCGCCACTCCATGCCCGGCAGCCCCGCGGGGCCTGCAGCAGTCCAGACTTGCTCTGCGACCAGGCCACCTGTTTGGAACAAAACGCCACGCCTGCCTGCGCTACGCCACGCCAGGCCACGCCAGGCCGCGGCCCATTGGCTGCACGCCACTTGTTGATGGCACACCCGCCCGCGCTCTCCCGCCCGCCCTATCGCCTTCACGGCTGACTTGGCCTGACCGCGGCCGGACTGCGATTGATAACGCATTCCGAGCGCCGCGCCCGGCCCCTCTGGAGAGGCGGGCGGCGGCGCTGACCGCTGCTTGGCGTGCTGTTGCCCCGCCCCTCCCCCCTCCTCCCCGACGGCCGAGCATTTATTATGATTTCATTATATTCAGATTCCGCAACGTCTGTGCGTCATGTAAAAACACAAAGCAGACGGCGCGCATTACTTCCAGCCGCGGCGCACGCGAGCCCGCCATTTGGAGCGAGTCAGGCGCGGGTCGCGTCGGGGCCGCAGCAGAGAGCAGCAGCAGCGCCACGGGGCCGTAGTATACCGCGGAGATATTATGTCCCCAAATGGGCTGGCGTCCCGAGAAGAGAAAGAGGATGTTCAGCTGCCTGGGCCGGGCGGGGCCCAGGGACCAGACATAATAATAAGCGAATGGAAACGCGGGGCGCCGCAGCGGGGTTGTAAGTCGCCGCGCGGCGCCCCTTCCTCGCGGCGGCAGTGGCGGCGGCGAAGGGGAAAGGGGTGGAAAAAATTAAAACGATGCCAGTCACGAGGCTCCTTACCGGGAAATGAACGTGGAATGGAATGGAGAGCGGGGTGGGGGAGGGGGGGGGTGCTGCTGCGGCCAAAGGGTTGTAATGGTGGTCGGGGCCGAGCGGCGGATGCGCCTCGGGGAACGCGCTTCCCTCGGGAGGGATGGAATGAAAGGTATCGAAGCGCCCCATTATTACATTTCCCGCGTGTTATTTCCAGCGACTCTGCCTGCGAATTACTCCAGCTGGCGGCAAAAATAGACGCTCCACGGCCGATATCGCCAAACGCGCGCGCCGCGCCGGGCCGGGGAGGCTGTTGGCGGTGTAGGCAGAGAGGGTGTTTATGACCCGGAGAGTGAGCAATATCATCAAAGTGATATCCTGCTCCGCCCCTTTCCAGGTGAGCAGTGCGAATCCGGGGTGCGTGGCGAGGACGACCTGCGGGGCGGGGCGCGCGCCCGGGCGGAATGTGCTGCAGCACACGTGCGTCGCCCCCGCGCCGCAAGCGTCTTGCGAGAAAAGTCGTAAAATGCGTGCGGCATTAAGGGGGAGATCATGCATCAACGCCTCCGTGAAGGCGGAAGCCGGAGCCTCTGTTTTGTCCTTGCGCTGGAGCACACCCAGGCCAGGAGCCGAGCTAGGCAGCATCATGAGAGAAGGGCGCCCTTCTCTCATGGCAGCATGCGCGGCGTTGGTGTGCCCTATACAAAGTGAAGTGTGTCACATCCAAACACTGCAAAGAGAATGTCGCAAATGTCGACAACTACTGTCAAATAACGCGGCAGACATTCAAAATTGTAGGAGACGTACCAGAGCCCCGCAGTGAGCGAGCACCGGATGCTAGTTTGGTCCGAAAACGAGAGGTGAGAGTGAGCTATTTGAACCAGAACAGCTCCCTTTCACTCCCATCTCACTGGAAAAACAAAAGTGCTATCTAATGCCTTTTTATACATGCGTTCGCGACTGGCCCCTAAAGGTGCTATTTTTAGTGCCTTTACAAAGGCATTAGTGCAGTAGCACCTTTGTTCTCCTTTCAGACCAAACGATCACTCGGAGCTCGCTCACTGCGGGGATCTAAGACATCCCCAGAGGAGAAAAGAATTGTTAGTCAATTAATTAGTGTCTTTACAAAGGCGATGATGCTGGCCTCAAAAGACCGGTGTTGGTGTTATAACACCTTTTTTTCAAGTGCAAGCATTAAAGAAATTGCTCTTGTGTTACAAAACTCAACTCAAGTGCTACTAAACTTTTTTCTTTTAATACAAAAAATAAAGTTTAGGTCTGTAACAAGAATTTCAAAAGACTTTGGTGGTGTATACAAAAGAAGAGAAATTCTTTGAGAAAAGAGTTTTGTAATTGAAAGAAAAGTTTTGCAATGATACAAAGACTTTCTTTTTGTACAATTACGAGATGCGCAAACTGGTCTTGTAATCTCGTAATGTAATTCAGAGACAAGGAAAACACGTAAAACACGTTTCATAAGGGTTTGAGAGTGCGTGCTGGTCCCGCTGTCGGCCGAGCCCGGCGCAGCCCCTTCGCTCCGTAAGGCGCATTATGCAGCGCAGCGCCCCATCCCATATTCCGAATTACCTGCCGCAACTCACTCGTGTGTAATTGTTTCCCCGCGCGCTACCCCGCGCGCCACGCACCACTTCTGCGGGGCATTAAAAGAGCCGCCCCAACCAAATAGGTTGCTCGGCCTTTTTTTCCCACTTTCATTTCTTCTTCCGCCAGGCCGGGCTGGCCGGCGCTCGAAAACTTTTACTGCCCCGCGATAAGGCAACAGGCAATAGCCGACGGCGCGCAAGCAATAATATGGTACAGTTAAACCTTTTCCTTTTTAACCCATATATTCCAGAGCATTAAATGTCGCAGGCAGGCCGCAGTCGGACTGGACTGACTTAATAATCTGGGCAGACGCACGTGGCCGCAGGCCCGAATGTGACACAACGACCGACTAGCGCCCGACTGCATTTAGCTCAGAGTTGGTCACAGCGGCGGCAGCCTCGGCGGCGCGGCGGAGGAGCAGCAGGCGGGCTTTGTAGTCTGCTGCTGAGCAAAGTTTGAGGGAATCATGTTTGTAGCGCGCCACACAACTTCTCACTCCTGCTGGCATGCTGGGCGGGGGCGGGGCGGGGTGTGGTGCCCCTGATTCCACGCGGAGAGGAATGCAAACAATTCCCCGGCGTTGTGTGTGTGTATGTGTGCGTGTGAGGCAGAACGCATGTGCAAGTGAGCCCCATATGCACAAACACGGCGAGCCGCTCTCTCTCTCTGCGGCCGGCGCAGCCGCGTCAATCACGCGCCGAGAGAGAGAAGAAGAGGAAAGATGGCAATCTCGGCACTGTAAAAACCACCGGATGTTGTGCACGCCGGACCGGAAGTGCACGAGGAAGTGCGCACGGAAGTATCGCGCTGGCTCGTACCGGCGGCGGGGTGTGTTCAGCAGAGCGGTGTCGGGGTCGGGGGGTGCTCGCCCGCAGAGAGGTGCATCGCCACGCAGAGCCACTGAGCCGCGAGGTTGGCCCGCCAAAGGTAATCGTATCCGGGAGATCGAGCACACAAAGCAAGAATGAAACAAAAACATTTTCATAAACGTTCCTTTTCCCGATGGGGAGGGTTGGATCTGGGGCTGGGCGGGGCTGGGCGGGCCGCACCGCGCACGCCACTCGTCCGCGATCTCTTTCCAGGCGGATAGAGCTTTCGCGGCGCGGACCTCCTGGCCCTGGCCCCGGGGCTCCGAGGTGGTGGCCGGGGCACGGTCAGGGTCAGCCACAACATGTGCGGCGTGGGGAGCGGTGCTCGGCGCACGGCGCTGTCGCCAGAGTCGTCCCCGGGACAGTCTGCTAGTGGTCGTCACAGCCCGACCCGCGGCGGTAACGGCCGCTAAACTCTAAACCCGCGCGCCACTCAGCCTGATTGAGGTGCTAACCCGCCCCGGGCCGGGGCCGGGGCCGGGGCCGGGGCTCGCCGCCGCGGGGCTGACAACTGGCATGGCGGGGGCGCTTATTAAACCCTTCCGTTATCAGACCGGCGACGCCTTCCCATTCGAGGGTCATCAGGGGAGACGGAGACGTAACTCCAGAATTAATTAGCGACGCGCCCAAAAATGTCGTCGAGTCGAGCCACGCGCGCGCCACGGCCAGGGGAGGAATGTCACGGCAGCGGGCCGGAGAGGGGAGGGACGGGGGACGCACCTGCATGCCGCCGGATCTATTTACGTCACGATCACTTTTATCCAGGCCGCCAGGCCCGGAGCCCCCAGAGCCCTGCAGCCCCCGGCCCGGACACGGATTGGGCCCCGCGGGGCGGCCGCCCTTGGAGCCTGCCCGCCGGGGCCCTCCCCGCCCGCGACCTGTCGCTGTGCTGGAATGCAGTGGCGCGATGGTGAGAGAGGGTGCCCGCCCGCCTTCGTGCCCGCCCGCCCCGCCGGCTCTGGGAGCGCCGACGGTAAATGAGTCCGAAAGGCATCCCCGGACCTCGGCGCGGAGCGGCGCCGCCTCTCCCTCTCCACGATTTTCGCTATTTCTCCGCCCTTGCTCGCGTCACTGCGCGGGCTGCGCGGGCTGCGCGGGCTGCGCGGCGGGCACTGGCGGCGGCGGCAGCGCTCCCGGCCCGGGCGACGCTAAGTAGGGGCCGTGCGACTAGTCGTCACGCCAGAACAAATACAGACGGGAGAAAGGAGCTGGTGCGTCCAGACGTCCCCTAACAAGTGTGCCAGCCAGCGCAGCAGCGCCGCGAGCCCCGACCGCGGGCGGGTAGTACCTACCTACCCAGGGACGGGGCCGCGGGCGCTCTCGCAGAGGAGCGGAGAAACCGGAGGAACGGCGAGTGATCCTCCCCGCTCTCTCGCGGGAATGGGAGCAGCGCTCAAATCGCCTGCGTCGACAAGTGCATGAGTGCGCGCGAGAGGGAGAGAGGGAGGGAGGGAGAGAGAGAGAGAGGAGAGCAGCGAGATGGATAGAGAAAGAGCGAGAGTAGAGTCAGGGAGGGAAAGCGCATATTATCGACAGCTTCAGGAGAGTGTGTCATCCGGGATGACAAGAGGGCCTCGCTTGCACTACTCGCCTGGGCCCCCCCACCCCCGTAACCCGCCCCGCCCAGTTCGCTGACAAACGAGCGGAGAGTCGCAACTCGGTGAGCGCGCCGGGGCTGCGCCGCGGCACACTCCAACGAGTTGGGGTTTGCTATCAGTTCCCTTCGGTGTTCCCTTTGTGCGCCGAACTTGGATGCCGCTGGTCCTGCTGCGCCCGTCGGCCCGGGAGAGGGAAAGGGGGGAAGGGAGAAGGGGCGCAGAGGAGGAAAAGAGGCGTCCTCTTAGGCTGCACGAGGGGGCGCTGGCGGGGTACCAAGGCGGGCCCCGGCCTGATTGTTCCAGCGGGCGAGGCGGGGCGCGGCGGGGCGCGGCGGGGCGCGGACCGCAGCGGGCAACACGCCCGTCACGTCCGCGAGCACAAACAGCGCGAGCCAACCGCTAATCCCGGTCCGCTCGCTCTAGAGCTCGCTCCAGCCGGCTGGCAGCCGCCGCAGCCGCACACCAGGAAAAGGCGTCCTCACCTGCAACAGACAAATGCAGAGGCCACATTATAACTTGCCCCGCGGGCGCGGCCTCGCCAGCAAACACGTACAAGGCCGCATTATACAACTTGGCCTTGGCCGACGTACACGAGTCAATTCCACCGTTATGTTCTTTGTGATGTTTACATATGTCACTTTACGCTGCCGAGAGTTGAAGTGGGAAATTAAGCGAGTTTCGGGTAGTTGCATACGCCTACGTTAGAGAAAGAGGCGCAGGTTTTATTTTTGTTGAGGGTTAGGCGGAAAAGGAAGGGGATGGGGGATGAAAAAAGATGCGCAGAGTGAAGAGAGAGAGAGGTGCGTCCTTGATTTATTCCCACTCCCATACTCCAGCCTTGCACTGCATGCGGTGGCCTGCAGACTGTATTTTGAACGAGGGGTCCCCTACTCCAAAAAAGGTGTACAACGAGTTGGCGAGTTGACGAGTTGCCGCAGGTAAGGCACGAGTTCAATCATTTGTTTGAAACTTTTGAGCTTTCTTTCGCAAATTTAGCGCTACTTTTCGCAAATTTTCGGGAGTTCTCGCGAGTTTTTGCTAGTTTGACGCGAGTTCGACGCGAGTTGGGAGCGGGCATGTGTACAACGAGTTGGCTAGTGGGGGACCCCTCGATTTTGAAGGCGCTACTTCACTGTGCGCCGCGCCTCGCCTCGCACGCAGCCGCCTCCTCCTCGCCGCTAACGCACACGGTGGGCCGGACCGAGTGATGCAATATGAATTTCAATCCAACCTGCTCCGGGCGGCGCGCGACAGATTTGTCGCCGGGGTGCCGCGAGCGGACGGGGGCCGGGCCGGCGCGGGCCGCGCACAACAGAGCCGCTAGAGCCGCGAGCCGGTGATCCATCTTCTTTCCGGACCGTGATGATGCCGGGGGAAGGAAGGATACGGACGGCCAGCCCGGTCCCCGCGGGTGGGTAGGCGGGAATGAGCGCCGCCTCGACGCACACCGCGCGGCTTAAAACCTCTCGCAGGCCAAGACCGCCCCGCACTGAGAAAAATGTTTAGATGCTGGCACTGAAGTTCATTTGATCGATCCGACCCGTTAGCAGTCTACGAAGGGTTTGGTTCCAAGCAACAAACATTTTTATGTAAATGTCCAAACGGTTTCTTCCTCGACACGAAACGTGTTTGAGTGGTGCATCCCAAAAATTTCAATGAGGCAACCGAACTCCCTCCAATCGTTACAACAGAGAGGGTTTGTTCGGGAATTTCTACGAATTTTTGAATGACGTAGTGGAAACGATTTACGAAGGTGTGCGCCTAAGTGTATTTGGCCGGACTGAAAATCGTCCAAGTCCGCAAAGCGACACTCAGGTGAAGGAATGAGCAGACTCGTGTTGCGCAGGTCGGACGGCAGATGCCGTGATGGCTCAGTGGTCTCCGTTCCTGGCGGCTGGATAGTAAGTCGGGTCTGGCAGGGGTTCGAATCCCGGCCGGAGCGTAACCAGTTTCTCCCGGCACTTGGGCACTGAATTGTTCTTCTTGAAATTTGAATGATGCCCGGGAGATGGACTGATGTTTGTTAAACCAATATCGGAAAAGGGAGGAGCCTTGCGACATTTTTAGAGCTCCAAAGTACTTCATTGCTGATAACTAAGTAATTTAGTTCTGGTGATCAAACAATTCGATGTCACTGATCAAACCTACATCGTACCCACGAGTAATTAGTTTTATTACTGGCATGAAGGTATTCGATACTGGTGATGAAACAGTGGTGATGAAACGACTTTCGATGTCCTAACTAAACGTTTGATCAGTCGATATATCATTAAACAAGTTTAGATGCCACAATCAAAATTTTAGTTGCTGCATCAAAACATTTTTCTCAGTGCGGGGCGGCCCGATGGCTGGTGGCGCTTGGCACCAGCGCCGCCGCCTGGGTTTGTTACTGTGTGTGCAACCACCTGATACACTCGCATGTAATATTCATCGGCTACACTCCCGCACCGCCGCCGCCGCCGCACCGCCCCCCGCCCCCTTCATATTCCCGGGGCTGCCTTTCTCTGGGTGTGAATATGCGAATGTGGACAAGGGCAGGGGGGTGGGGGGAGTATGGGCTGACGTACAGGGAGTAACGCTGACCTCCACGGCCGGAGTGCGTTCAGCGATCCAGCACAAGCCATGGCAGAAGCGTGTTCTGCTGGCGTCCGTCTATCCATCCGCCTGGCCCTGGCCAGAGACGAGTTGCGGCCGACACGGCGGGGTCAACTCGGACGGGCGGGATGCGGTGAGCTATGAGTTGGGCCGAGTTAGAGCGAGCAAGGCGGCGGCGGCGCGGGTCGAACGCTTTCAAGGTGTATGTAGCAGAGGGTTGTCGGGCGGGGCGGGCACACAGCACAGCAGCCCCACTTTACGACCGATGCGGCCGTGGTCTGAGCGAGGGCAGGCGGCGGCGCGGCGCACGGCGTCGCACAGAGAGAGACGCTCCCTCTGAGAATCAACACGACGGCCTAAGCCGCATCGCGGGCTCCGCCCCGCCCGCGACACGTTGGCGAGGGGCGCCGCGGCGCTGCGGCAGGGCGGGGCGGGGCGGGGCGGGGCGGGGCGAGGCACGAGTAAGAGATGAGAACCCGCCTCATGAATAAGCACTAAACACATTCGCTTTAAAATTGAAGGCGCGGCGGCGTGGAGAGGCGTGGCGGCCAAAGCTGGGATTTATTCGGTGTAAGATCAGGAGGGGGGCCTCCTCCGTGAATAATGCCGCCGAGGTGTATTATTAAGAGGCGCGGGCGGCGCGGTGACAATGCGAGTCGGGCGGGGCGGGGCGGGGCGAGGTAAGGCGGGCTGAGGCCACCTCTCCATCGAGCCGCCGGACGGACGGCGCCACCCTGGAGCCGCCAGCGCAGGGGGCCACCGCCCGGGGGCCACCCACCCCGCGCGCGGAGAGCTACAACAACAGGAACCTCAAATCCTTTCAAATGCCACGCGGAGGGAGAGAGGGCAGGGCCAAAGTCTCCCCCGGGAGCGGCGTAACGTACCTACCGCGAGATACTAGGGGTAGTAGAGCCGAGTAGAGCGCGGAGGAGAAGGCGGAGACAGGAAGAGAGACAGCGGGCGAGGCGGGGCGCGGCGGGGCGGAAGGCGGAGACAGGAAGAGAGAGAGGGAGAGAGCGAGAAGTCTCAGCTTCGCTTTTATTCGCCAGCACCAACGCTATCCGCCGCTCTCTCTCTCTTACCGCCACACGCTGCGTCGGCCGAGCCTCTCACTTCCTCGGCCTTGCACACACTGGGGATGCAGAGTGCAGGGCAGGGTTTGAGATGTGGGCGGCCGCCGCCGTGGGCGAGAACGAAGGGCCGAGAGGAATGGAGCGGGAAAGAAGGAGGAGGGGCGGCGGGGGGAGAGAGGGTGAGTGGTAGGCACGCCGCGGCTGGCAGGCAGCAGGCAGGCAGTCGTCCCGAGGCCAACTTTGGCCCCTAAAAAACTTGGGCGGTGTTCTCTTGTCGTAAAGCACGCGGCTATACAGCATTCCACAAACTTGAGCCCGAGGGCGTGCCCGGGCCCCGCCAGCCCCTCGCCGCCGTACACGTGTTCACGGCCTCGCCGATGAGGGCCTCGCGACAAGGGCCTGCCCCGCACCACCCCCGCCCAGCCACGGAGCGATTTTAAAAGCTCCCTCTCTTAAACTTTGTCCGTCCGGCCGTGCTATGCAGGGGCTCTGCTCGACGCGTGTGCGGATGGCTATGGGAGCTGCCGGGCGGTAAGCGGAGCGGCGAAGCGGCGAGCCCAGACGTGACTTTTTATTCCTCGCGGTCTGACCGCACGACGAGGCGGAGCAGGGGCTTGCCGCTCCAGCTCGCTCCGGCTCGCCCCATGGCTCGCCCCCGCGCTGCGATCGGCTGGCATGACGCGCCGCCACAGCGGGCGGGGCGGGACGGGCCCGGGGCGCCGTCCAGATCAGCCAACGAACCGAAGCGAGCGAGCGAGCGAGCGAGCGGCGAGGGTGAGGGGCGGCCAGCCCCGCGGCATTCCAGCCCCGGATCCCTATACCACCGCTTTGACGCAAACAAAGCCATCCGTCACGGGCGCACCTTTTAACCGCTCAGCTCGCCTCGCCTCCCCCTCAACGTCCTCGCGCACGTTCCTCGATCACCCGACCGCCAAGCCGTCCCCTGGGCGAGCCGGGAAACTTCGCTGAACACGGATCAGAGGCGCGCGCGCGCCTGTGTGTGTGTGTGCGTGTGGAGGTATAGCGAGGGGAAGGTCGTGGGGGATACGTCGAACCTCAAACTCACCTTCTCTCGGTCCCGACGGTGATAGCGCCAAAGGCGGTCAAAGGCACTGTATCGAATAATATGTTCAGACGAAGCGAGGCGAATTTGCTAAATGAGCACGCGGGCACCCGGGCACCCCCTCACTCTCCCCCGTAGTGAACTTCACGCGGCTGGTTGTGGAGTGCGGCGTCGCCGCTGATCTCGGCCACCACGCCACCACCACCACGCCCACGCTCCTCCGCTAGTTGTTGTTCCCGACTCGAGGAAATCTGCTCTGTCTGAGAGTCAAGCAGCCTGCCTGTTGTTTTCATCCCGGAGCGCCGCCCCCGCAGCCCGCCCCATCCCCCCGACACTGCCGCCACCACCACTACTCACCAGCCGGACTTTTATCGCGAGTTTATTTCGCAGCGGCCGGAGGGGTGAGGCTCTTTGCTCAACATCGCTTATTCCATCGATTTTCCGCCTCGGGGGCGTCGAGATGTCGCCCCGCCCCGCCCGGCCCAGCCAGCCCATCCCGCCGCGCTAATTTTGCTCTAAATCAGATTTAGGGCACATGTATTGAGGGAGGGTGGGACCGGCCGGGGGCGGCGCGGGGGCGGGGCGGCGGCGCCAGAGGACAGCAGCCCTTGGACAGCACGGGGACAACACCCCGTCACGAGGGGTCAAACGCACCTTCGAAAAAAAGTGAAAATCCATCAGCAGCGACCGAGGAAGCGCGGAAAGAGATTTAAAAAAACAACATTTTTATTAATAACATTTCTCTCTGACTGACTGGTGCCCCCGCCCACCGCTCTGCGACCCCCATCTTCTCCTTCACACCGACACACCCACACACGCATACTGCACACACTTCAAATGCGTTTCGGCGTCCTATTCGAAGTCCTCCTTGCGGCTTTTTTCAGCCCGTCCTCAGTAGACATGGCCTGGCTGGCACCGCCCGAGCGCCCCGCGGCTGCCACCGCCGGAATATATTGCTTTGGTGGAGGAGGGGAGGGCGTGAGAAAAATACGGAGCATCGCACCGAGAGACGGGCCAGGCTCGGCGCGGAGGGGGGGTGGGGGTTGGAGCGCCCCCCGTGCGGGCCGCGCGCGCGACCATGCACCAACGCGATTATCATTTTCAAATATTCCAGTGGCGTTCGGCCCCGTACATCCGCGCGAGACGCCTTCCCTCCCCTCTCCCCACCCCTTGTTCCCCCATTTCATCATACCGTCTGACCGTCCGTATGGGCGTTGCATTTCCAGCGACAGACCAAAAGCACACAAGCGCACCCAGAGGCTCGTCTGCGGTGCGTTCGGCACACCGCGGGCCACTCGAGCCGCCATCGCCACGGGCAATGGCAAGCGAAATAGAGCATCACGTGCAAATCGTTCCGCCGCGCGGTCCAAGCGGACAGCAGCAACGCGTCCGTGTGCAGGGAGGAGGGGGCGTGCTGCTCTCTCTGTCCGCGTGATCCGCGCCGAGGGCGGGGGGACAAAACAACGCAG
>NW_026267177.1:1584234-1604172 GCF_000697945.3 Frankliniella occidentalis
CCCCGGCCCGCCACGCCCCCACAAGCCACCCGACTAAAGGAGCGGAAAATTTGAAAATTTCATATCGTCAGCAATCCCTTGGCCCCCCACCACCACCACCCCGCTACAGCATATCGGAGACACGATACGATATTTTTATTGGGATTACCGAGAACCAGGCCGGGCTGGTTGGTCGGTCGAGCGGTGACGTCACAAGCCCTATATGGGCGGGGCGGGCACCCGGCCGAGCAGCAGAGGCCAGGCCCAACGCCACTGCGTACGCAACGCGGGTCGGCAATGCCACTTCTGGGGGAATCGGACCGAAAATATGTTCATGCAATTTCAGCAGCAGATCGGGGCGGGTTGGTCTGTAGCTCCCGGCTACGCGCCGCCGCTGCACTGTGGGGGTTTGCGGTGGCAGCGCGGGGTGCGTGCGGGGCGGGGGTGCGCGCCGCCGGGCGAGGGACGGCTGCAACACGAGTAAATTGAATTTAGAGCGATAATGGTGGTCGCGATGGGTGGCTGCTGCTGCCGCCAGGACAGCCGGGCTACAGCCAGCCCGCGACAGCAGCACAACATCGCGCTCGCTGCGTATGGTAATGCCTTGAGCCGGGGCCGCCCCGCCCCGCCAGCGGCGCTAGCAGCACCACTTGACCGCGGTGACTGTCGTCGTCGCGAATAGCATGATGGACGAGCCCACTGTTAAATCCCCCCACAGAGTTTAGAGTTTGTAAGCAGCGAACAGTTTGACAGCTTTGTAATAGACAGCATTTGCTTGGTGGTGGCATTCAATGAACTCTTTGGAAAGATTTTGTAAAGTTACTTTTCTGCTGAAAAAAGGTTTGAAAAGTTAAATCTTTTTAATCAAATTAGTTTGTAAGTTTAAGATTTACCGCATTGTTGGCAGCTTACAAACAAAACCTTTTTCATGATGATTCAACTCAACATTGATGCTTATATCAGGTGCCGATCAATATGTGGAGCAACCTGTTAGTGAAAGGCAGCCGTCGCCCCCGGAGTTATGGAATAAAGCTGTGCACCGATCCACGTGTCTAATAAAGAAGCCACTACTTCGCAACAAGATCCAAGGAACAACAACACAATGACCCTTTCATTCATTCATTCCGATGCCAACTGCGGAGACTTTGCGAGACTCCGGTGACAAACTTATTGCTTGCGTTCAAACAGCGTCCCCGTGCGCCACGCGCAGCCGCGCCCGCCATGTCCGTCACGGAGTCCGTAAACCGGACGACATAAAAGGATATTATTAGAAGTGCAGCGACGCGGTGACGCAACGTCCAGCCGGCGGCCCCGGCCGCTTATGGACGCTGATCTTTATGTTTCGCATGTTTTATGAGGTGTAAATGCGCGCCGCTCGTCGCGGCCCGCCCCTCCCACCGTAGTTCTTTATTTCTTTTTAGTTTTCGGGGTCCACTTCTTGTCGACCGAGTCGACAACTATAAAAACTCCAGCGAGTTTTGGAGGGGCGGCGGCAGCGGCGGGCGGGTTTAGGCGGGAAGGAAACGAAAGCACCCACACAGAAGAGTGATGACGAAAATGAGACTGCAATACTCCGGCAGTACTTCAGAATTTTGTTCAGGAAAGAAGAAGCCTGCACTGCCAGCGGAGGCGACTTGGCGCGGATGCAAGGGGAATAGGGGGAGAGTGAGGGGACTCGCGCAAGACTCCGCGCGACGCCCGCGACGCGATGCTCAACTTGCTGACTCCGCGCGACGCCTCCGCCGGCTCAATAACTTTGGGAGCTGCTGCAGGTCTGGCGGCGCGTCCAAAGTCGTTCGCGAGGCTGAGCTGAGCAGACATCATTGTGGTTATATATATATATATATATATATACCCCCCCTTTTCCCTTTCCCTACCCGCTCCGCCTCTAACGCACGAACCCATCTAGCGGCGAGAGTGAGACAGACTGCTGCCGCTAGAACCGACGACAACTTCAGAGCAATATGGCATCAAAACGCGATGAAATAATGCCTTATGAAGTGTCGGCGCCGGTCGCAGCGCGCAGTAAATATTCCGCGCGCAAGGAATAAAACGGAACCGGGGCAGAGGAGGGGAATGAAAAGCGAGAGGGGGGAGGGGGGGGGCTGTGAATGCGAGATTGAAGGGGCGGAAAAGAGTGCGAAAATCATAGACAGACTAAAGAGACACACATATTACGAAAAAATCTCTGCTTTATCCTCCACCCCTTATTCCGACGCGGCGTCCAAAGCCCACACCATAGGCCGCTCACACCCGGCAAGGCCGCGAGCCGCAGCCCGCACACGCGCCCGGCATGAGCACGCGCTAAAAATTAAGAGGCGACTTGTAAATTGTCGGCATTGAGTGGAAGAGGGGGGAGTCGGCCAGGACCAAGGACCGTGCCGTCCTCCCACTGCTAATAACCCGTCGTCGAGCTGGGCGGCCGCAGGCTCGTGAGGGAGGGAGGCAGGGAGGTAGGGCCAGCAAGCGCCCGGCCAGCGGCCCACCCGACCCGCCCCGGAGCAAGGTGAGAGGGGCGCCGAAATGCACGGAATGTGAGTGACAAAAGGCGCCCCCTCCTCCTGCGGGCCGCGCGGCGAGGCGAGGCGAGCGAGGAGGATGAACGTGAGCAGGCGCGCCAGCCGGGGCCCGGGAGCGCCTCGCCGCGCCGCGCCGCGACGGGGATATTGGCCCGCGGAGGACTTTCCTGATGACGAGACAAAAGGTGCGGGGGTGTGTGTCTGCAGCATCTCCGGCCCGGACCACCGCCACCGGCCCGGCACAGATTCGACGCCCCCGCGACAAGGAAAACATATCAACGCAAACAAACCTCGTCCCGGAGCCCGCCGAGGAGCACGTGCGCGTCTCCTGCCGCCGGCGGCGGCGGGGGTCGGCGCACAATGCAATGCCGTGATTGAAATGATGGGATCAACAGGGAGGGAGCGACGTGCGCCTCACCAGCGCGCATCATCAGCTCCGCCTCACCGGCCTCACCGCCGCATCACGCAGTCGCCGGGCGCGTCCACAGCCCAGTCGTGCGTGTCCCCGCGACGACCACCGGATCACTCTGCTCCTTTATCGATCCCGAAAGCCGATCACTGTATTCCTGATACTGCCTCGCCGCTTCACTTCACATGTACTTTTACTGATTTATTGGCTGGGTGCGATGTAAAAATGAACAACGTGCACAAATCTTTCTCATTAGATCTGTTCTTCTGCAAGAAGCCAAGACAAGATTTAAGTAAAGAGTCGAAAATGAGCAGGTATCTTAGCAGGTATCTTAGAAGGGATCCAGGAAGTACGTCCGTCATTCTCCGTTGTAACCCTGTCAAGTTTGGCCAATGCAAGCTCTCATAGCGCCTAATAAGTATGGAACATCTTGGCTGCAATGCATGCGAGTACTGCAGGGTGGCCTACCCCGAGTCTCGCAGGCGCCGAGCTCCCCCTAGTTCGCCGAATGAATCTGAGAAAAACGGACGTACTTTCTGGACGATGCCATTACGGGTTAGCAAACTTCTCTTTCGTCGCAGGAGCCTTGCGGGTGTGGCGTGTTAACCAGCAACACTGCTGCGAAATTGATACGTAGCGTCATAAGCGTTTCATAATTTTAGAATTGAGAAGCGTTATAAGCATTTCATAAGTTTACAATTAAAGACCCCAACTTGACAAAATTTCTCATAGAGAACTTCCTCGTAAAATTTGCAAACATTACTCGCACTATTCACAGTGGCTCATACGTCAGGTCCCCTTGCGCTGCACAGCTGCGGGCCGTCCGCTCGCGCGTGTCGTGCGCGTGGCCCGCCGAGGCCGGCGCGGCGGCCACGGTGTGCTTGGCGAGTGATGATGAATGGTCGGCCATTCGTCGTCGTTGCGGCGATACAAGACGACACCACGCCAATAGAGGAGGCGAGACAATGGCCGGCAGCAGCGTATGCAGTGCGCAGCGCGCCTCGGACACACTGCCAAGCGGGCCGCGGGCCGGGGTTCCTGTCTCTCTCCCCTCTGCCCTCGACATGTCAATGTCATCCTCTTCTCGTACATGATGACCGTTTCTTTCAAGTCCCCGCCCGGTGCTGCACAAGTGCGCGTACAGAGCCCGCCCCTGCTTCTTCCCCTCCGCCGCCGCCGCATGCCTGCGCAGCCGCGACGCGACGGGAATGCTCTGCCGGGTGAATAAGTTCCCCGCGCTCACGCACGCACGCCTGGCCTATATGAATATGCCGCCCTCTTGGTGATCGGCACGGGCGCGCCGCGGCCACCAATCACCCGGGCGGCGTCGTCGAGGTGAATAGAGGCGGCCAGGCCAGGGCAGCCAGGGCTGGGCTAGGCTGGGCGGCGCCACCCGAGCCAGGCGCCTCTAAGACAGGATCAGGGCCCGGGGCCGGGCTGGGGCCGGGCGAGGTGTCCAGAGAGGGGCGTAAGAGGTTTATACCTGGAGAGGGGCGCTGCGAGCAGATAGAGGGGGATCAAGAGGCGTTCCACGGCGGCAGCAGGGAGGGAAGGAGGAAGGAAGGAGGAAGGGGGGCGCTGATGTGGACACACCAAAAGTTCGGAATATGAAAATATAATGAATAGCAGTCGGAGAAAAAGGGGACT
Source organism: Frankliniella occidentalis (assembly GCF_000697945.3). Taxonomy (NCBI): domain Eukaryota; kingdom Metazoa; phylum Arthropoda; class Insecta; order Thysanoptera; family Thripidae; genus Frankliniella; species Frankliniella occidentalis. The sequence goes on from NW_026267177.1 coordinate 1,588,789, forward strand.
CTCCTTGCCAGCGCGGCGCCTTGGCTGTCGCGCTGTCGCCTCGCGGCCGCCGCCACACGTACAGAGCACGCGAGAGCCAGCGCGCTAGGGCCGTTCATTATGCAGGCCCGGGGAGCGGCGCGGTGCGGCGCGTCGCCGAGGAGGCCCCACACTGGAATCCGCGATGACCGATGAGGCCCGGCCGCACGCTAAGGCGCCGCCGCCGCCACGCCGAAACTTGCAATATCGCCTCCCCTACAGGAAAACATTATTATTTATGAAATTTTGAATTATTTTAACGACTTTGGTTCGTGCAGAGAGAGGGAGCAGGTCGGGGGAAGAGCTGCTGGCGACGCCCGCCCACCCCATGCCCATCAGCCCGACCCGGCCCTAGGCAAGCCTCCAGCGACCACCAAGTCACAAGTCTAACGTGAAATTGTTCCTAATACGATTAAGAGAAATGGGGGGGCGGGGCGTTCTGTTGCGCTGCGTGCGCGGCCGGGCAGCGCCAACCCGGCGGGGAAGAGGAAGGGAGAAGGGGGGGGGTGGAGGCCCCGGGGACCAACACTTTAATGACATCCTGCTCCGGACAAATTCAAACAGTTTGATGGCGCCGCGCCCAAGGACCGGCGCGCAGCGCGCCATGATTTAGCATCTGTTTCTCTGTCCCTCCGCGCGGCGCCGCCCCGCGCCCGCCCGCGCCCCGGGACATTAGAGAGTAGTGCGGCCTTGGAGCGGGGCGCCATGTAGAATGCATAGCCAGCGGACGAGCCGGGGTTCCCTCAAAGAGACGCTGTCCATCTCAGCACCGTCAGCAGCAGCCCGCAGCAGCAGCCTATCAGCGAGCGCCGAGGGAGGCAGCAGAGAGTGCGAGAGAGAGACAGACGGACGGACAAACAGAGAGAGAAGATGGGGAAAGAGTGGGAGGGAGGAACTGCAGCAAATCAGCTGCTTGCACATTCTAATCTTGTGCAATTAGCGCGCGGCGAGACGAGCAAAAACCAGCAGGGCGGAGGCGGGGCGGCAGCTGAGCGGCGGCCGCAGCCGCGCGGGGGGCGGCGCGGGGGCGGCGCGCCATCTCATTCCCCGCCGCGGCGCCAGTGATTGTGCCGCGCGGCGCGGCGGGGCCATTTCCGAGGCCGTCGGGGTGGTCGGGGTCAGGTCAGGGGAGGGCGCGCTGCGGTCTGTGTACCTGCGCCCTGCCCTGTGCTGCCCTGCGCTGCGCTGCCCGGCGCCGCCAACGGCAGGCGCTCGCTGGACCGCGGCCGGGAGCCGGCCGGGTTAGGCTAGCCGATCGGCCAGCAGGACCTCACAACACCGCACGCCCATATCCCGTCCATCTCATTCGCCGGCCGCCTTCCGGTCCCGGCCGCCCCCTGCGATTGGCCGGCCGGCGCGGCACGCTGCCCCCGGATTGGTCCGCGCCCCTGATGGGGTCATTACGGGCGCCTTCCGGTGAGGTGCGGGTCCTGCAGGGGGGATGCGACGGGGTGCACGACCTGCAGCAGCAGCGGCAGCAGCAGCGGCAGCAGCACCCCCATGGCGCCCGGGGCCACCAGCGCCCCCGCCGCGGCCGGGGCCAGGGCTACAGGGCTACACTGTCGACGACGCCTGCCCGGCTCGGCTCAGCCACACCACCACCCCCCAAAAAGGGTTGGGCAATTTCATCACCGGCATATGACACGCCCCCCGCACCCCCTCGAGGACGGCCCCGGCGGGGGCACCGGGTTAGAAGGGGCGCCATCGCGCCGAGCAAACCGAATTTGAACCGCAATATATATTAGGCAGCACCCGATTGGGCGGCTCATGGCTCACGCCTTCCTCCTCGTGAGCAGCCCGGCGCCAATCCTTGTCAGCCCCCCCGACCCAATCCCGGTATAGGGGCCCGGCCACGGACGAGAGAGAGAGAGAGAGAGAGAGGGTGGCCCTTCGCAAATGTGACTCGACACCAGTCGGCTCGTATGGGCCGCGTGGCCTCTCCGGCGGCCCCGGGTCAACATGCCGCTGTGCTGTGGACGCTCCCGGTGACAGAGCGTCCCCGGCCCGGCCGGGGCACGCGGGGCCCGGCTTAATTAAACTGTCTGCCCACGGCGGAGCCGGCGGGGCTCGGGCCGCCCGGGCGCTGTATAAAAATATAATAACGCGAAAAAGGTGGGCGAAAAGCTGGCGAAGGTGGCGTGCGACGCAGGCTGGGCTGGCGTTCGTTCGGCTTGCTGCTGCTCGGCGCCACACCGCAGCACAGTGTCTGCGGCACTTCGCGCCCGCTCGCTGGCCCCCGGGGCGGTGGGCGCCACCGCCGCGCCCTTCAACAAGCGCGTATTATTGGCTGATTAGTGATTAAGGATTTTTCACTCTCGGATGGCCACGCTCCGCCGGGCGCCCCCCGCGCCAGCCTCTCTGCGGGGGGTCAGGGGGCGTAGGGCCCGGGCCCACCAGGCCGCCGCGGATAAGCCGGTCGGAAATTGATTTCTGAACGCACCACTAACTAAATTTATATTGAGAGGAAAGAGGCCTCCCACAGGGGCACCCGCCGGCGGGAGGGTAAAAGGAGGGGGGGGGGGTAAAAGGGAGCAGTAGTTGTGGGAGATCAATAAGAGGCGAGACCTCAATGTGGGCGCACTTCAGTAAAAGGGTACCGACAAGGGGTCCAATCATCTACCACCAATCGTCAATTATTATACCAAACGCCTCTTAGAACCCCGTTGTCCGTAGTCACCATGAGATGAGACCTCCGGGTCCCCACACGGAACCATTGCACCGAGTCCCCCGCCATCCATCGAAAACAATTTCCGCCCCAGGCGCTGATTTGCCGTCGGGCCCGGCCAGGTCACCCGGTTGGGGGCTGACCTGTCTCGGACCTGTCGCAGCTGCCGACCCTTCCATCTCATTTCCCCCGACCGGACACCGACAAATAAGACTGAGAAAATCAACGGTGTTATTTTCACGACAAATAATAAGCGACGTCGGAATGCTAATGACGACCTCACAAAATAATTTAGTGACATTTTCAATGCACATATTTACTACTGGTTGGGAAACTGAACACTTGTGATATCGGCTGAAAGAAGCCGCCCAAGGGATGAGGGGTGGATTGTAAAATAATTTAATTTCCTCTCTGATGTATTTCTGCTAAGCGCAGGCCGGCGCAGGCTGCGGCTGCAGGCCACTCACCCCACGATCATCACGCACTGCACGCCTCACTCACCTGGAACACACAATTTCAGAGCATTAGACATTTTCAAACGTGGCTTGGCGGTCGGGAAGAGGGAAAGGGGGGGGGGCGAGTAAATACTTTCTTCCCTAACAACCCGACAGTTATTATTCCTGGCGCTCGTTCGGAGCCTCAACTGCCCGCCAATGACGCGGACCACAAGCTCCTCTGGACAAACATGTACCCCACTCTCCGCCCAGGGCCACAGTGCGGCAGGATAGGATCGGGCGGGGAGAGGCGGTATGAGCCAGGAATATTATTGTGCGCGCAAAGAGAGGTGCATGCATGCACGTTGTCGCAAGCGCCACCTCTAATCCCAAGTTACAGAGGAAAATTCTAATCGAGTAATTATTATTAGATTAGCATTTTCCAGTACGCAGAACGCCCGAGGCAGACTCTGATATTTGATCCAAGCGCCACGTGTGTCCAGCGTCCAGCCCAACCTCACCAGTGCTATTGCCACACTATTCGCATTCATTACCTGATATATGGGGCGGGAGGTTTTGCATATTGCAAAATTACTGTGCGACAGCCAAATGATTTACTGTCAGCAAATTGATAGCAATTCAGTGTGAGCGACAAGACCCGCGGGCATGAGGATATCATATAGCAGGCCCACGATGTGATCACGTTATATGACGAAAATGATGGAACTGGGACGACATTCTCCTGACCGCATGCGACAGCACTCACCTCATGCCAGATGTCAGGTCAGGGCACTGGCTACTAGGCGCACTATCAGTGTCCTTGTGTCCTATGGCTATAATTTAGTGCCCCGTGCTATCCGTCTCGCCTGCGTCCCCTGCCCAAGGCCGACAGGGCAAGGAAAATGAGGTCGGATCGTCTTTGGCGGCTGTGGGAATAATATTCCTCCGCTGGCGCGGTCTGCTCGTCTCTCGCCCGCCAGGGGCCCGGCCGGCGGCCGTGTGACCACTCACGCCCCCACCGCAGCAACACCAGCACAAATTGCTTTCCTCTCCCACAAATTCACCTTAATCTGTCCTCTCCTGTCTCGCTGTCCCTGTCAGGCCGGTCCCACCCGACCGCAGCTACCCTACCCGCCGCTCCCAGCCGGGCGAGGGGAGACACCTGTCTGGAATGCTGCCGCCTCCTTAGGGCCTCGTGTAACTGCGTCCCCCCTCCACCGCACCACAGAGATGCCAATGCGTCCATAAATTAGCTAGTCGCTACAATATGGCAATATGGTACCTTCTCATCGGTTGTGTGTATTAAATTAACTGAGTAGGTAAAGAGCGCGCACTGCCACAGACTACCGGTGTGCACGCTACCTGGCCTGGCCGGGCTCGGGCTGTCGGCGCCTGCAGCGGAGAGGGTAGGCAACCCGCTCTCACCTGTGTCCGGCGGGCGGCCCAGCCTACGGCGCCTCCCCGCTGGAGCCCCCCGTTGGAGAGGCGGCCAGGTGAGGCGAGGGGTCCCAGTCGAAGCGAGCCTCTGCATTCCTCTTCAGCGTGACGCGATCTGGCTCCCCGTGTTGGCCTTACAGTTTTCCGAGCCGGCGGGCAGGACAAGGCGGCCCCTAACAAGGCCGGGCGAGGGGAGGAGCAGGGGCTGGCGTGGCGGCACCAGACCATCTCTCTAGCCCCCTCACTCTCGCACGCCCGAGAGCCCCCTCCCCTCTGTCTAGCCACACCGTAAAGCCTGCCCTTCTGCCGCCTTACTCGCGTTTCTCAGTCACTTTCAGTTGACTGACCCGATCGGTCCGGACCATATTCCTCGCTCCACGGAGCTGCTGCGCCCCCTTCACCCCCCCCCCTCACACAGGTGGCACGATCAATACCCTGCGTGGCGGGGCGGGGGGTATAAGTCACCTGTCAAGCACCGCAACTTCTCTCGTTTATGCAGTCAGATTCTTGTGACATGTTTTTATTTTTTTCGCAGACTTCTCGCAATCCTTCGAGAAAGTACGCAGAAAAGAAATGAATAAAATGAAAAAAGTAAAATGAACAAGAAGGAGTAGCTCATTGCCTAGCTCGTGAGCAAGGCCCTATCGGATGCAGCGCGCGTCGGATACGAATGCAGCGTGTCCCACCAACTCCCCTCACAAAGTGAGGTTCGCAGTGAGTACCCAGTCGAGTCTACCGGCCCCGGCGAAGAACCCACCCTGTCTGAGGAGAACCCACCCCCACTCCCTTTCTTTCCTTCTCTCTCCCACACACAGAGCCGCTCACCCCCTCGAGACAAGACGAGTCGGAGCCGGGGAGAGAAGATGAAGCTCCAAGTGCCTCACAACCCCCCTCCCCCAAGCCTTTCACCTCTCACGGACCCCGGATTCATTTCCGTCGCCGCGTGGCTCTTCTTGTTTAACCTTCACCTTTTCCCCTTTCGGACGGTTAGCCACTCCACTCTACTCGAGCTTCACAGGCCCACTTTGGGGCGCCGCCACCGCCGCCACTCCGCACCGCCTTCACAAACTTTTCCTATCGCGGGGCGAACCGTTTAGTCGTCCTCGTCCACCCTCTCCCCTACCCGCCTCCTCCCACTCCGCCCCACCTGCCCATTCCCCGCACGAATACGCTGCAGCCCACATAAATATTGTAAGTGCATCTGGGCGGGCACGCAACGCACGCAGGGACGACAAGATGGCACCGCGAGGGCGAGAGGGGAGCGGGGCGAAGGCGGAAGGGGCTCTTCAACGGCCAGAGGGGGAGGGAAGGCGGACGGGAAAAGTTGGGCCGCGCGCCTTTCTCGTTGTCGAGTGACGAGAGCGTCGAGGGAGGCCCGACCGCCCCTCTCTTTGCAATTGTTTAAGAACTCGATGTGAAACCTTCCTGTGGGAGCAGGGGCTGTGAGTGTGAGTGCAGCAGGCGAAGAGTCGCGCCGCTGGATTTACTCTTTGACAAAAAAACAAAACAAATGCAGAGGCGTTGATTAGCCGATGGTTGGAGCGCGTGCGAAACAGTGATTGGAAAAACCGAAAAAAGAACAAAAGGATAGAAAAACAGAAAAAACGTCCGTCCGTGACACCCCTAATGAGCGCGCTCACACGCGTGGTGGAGGAGCGTGGTATGCGTGGCCCGGAGGCCAGACGGGAGGCTTTGGCACCCCGTGACTAAACTTCGCACAAAACTCTTCCCTCTCACTCACGCCACAGCGATGTGGCTTATGGCACGCACATGCGCTCCGGGAACCGACAAACTTGTTCTTGCGGTTGATATCCTGGCAACGACATCCGCGGAAAAAAACAACAAACTCGAGGAATAACGATAAGAATAATGCAGCAGCGGCTTGCGCCTCGCTCGCTCCTAAGCCGACACGGAAACAATTTACTCCAACTTGCTCCGAGCGCCACGTGAAAATTCCTTCAATCCCACGCACACCTAAATCCGTCTCCTTTGTCTGGGCGGCGCGCGCCCGCCACAGGCAGCCACAGGCAGGCTGCACCGGCGAAATTAATCCTCGGCTGGGACAGAAAAAACAGGAGGTGGTGCGGCTAAGCAAAAGCCTTAGGAAATATTAAGGGCGCTAGGGAGAAGCGGGCGAAAAAAAAAAAGAAAGAACGACAGGAAAGTGCATCGCCTCTCTTCCTCCCCGGCCGCGCCATACATACTAATCCGAGGTGCGGTAACGCGATGCTCGTTATTTATCGGCGTCATTTCTCAGATTTAATTAAAGAGACCAAAAATCTCTGTGACCCTCCGACAAAACTAGCCACGGCGCGGCAGGCGAGGGAGGGAAGGAGGGGCTGTGGCGCGCAAGGCGTCTCCCTTAGTCGCTAAATAAAAATAGAGAAATTACCCAAGCATTTTCGTGGTAAATCCAGTGGGGTCCGATTCGGACAGCTCCCCACCTTACAGTGTCTAGCGTGATGCACACACCAATCCCTGGAAAGCTCCGCCACGCCCCGCCACGCCACGCCCCGTCTTTTATTACCGACGTAAAACCAATTGCAAGGAAGCCACCCCCTCTGTTTCAAAGGCAACACCGGCAGGGAGAATGAGTTCGCTGACTTTTATCGTGAATGACAAATTGCATTTTACGGGCTGGGGCCGTGCTGAGCGGGGCGCGGCGGCCCGAGCAGCCGAGCAGTCCGCAAAGAGCATCCGGAAAGTGAGTAAAGCGACTCGAAACGGGTACCCCTAGGGTGGAGCGACAGAACTGCTAAGTGCTGCCGAACACGAGGTCGTATTGCCCATCTCCGCTAAACAAAGACAGCCGCGCTTCAGTCAGTCTCGCTCAGACTGACAGAGCTGTCTAAATGCCCTTTGAAGCGGTGCCTTGCGCCCCCGAGCAGCAGGCGGCCCGGCTGCGAGGCTACTACCGGAGCCGTCGAGGGTCGCCTCGACGACGCGACGCGCCTCGTGGACGGAATTATTCAACACCCAATTCGCTTGGTTACCCATATCTTCAACCGCTCAATCTCGACGCGGATCCATACCACGCCAACCCGTAATAATGACGTCAAATAACACACAGTGACCAATGGATGCGAAGACAATAACGTGATAAAGTCTTCAGTAGAAGAATACCCCAGGAAACCATACTGAAGTGGCAATACTGTTCCTTTACATTTAGAGTGCGCATAAAATTGATACTGATAATACCGCCTAGAACCGTATAAAATGTTTAGCTCTGACAAATATTGTTTTACTGTTGATTCATAAATCTTTACAGCATTGTTGTTTTAGATTTGATCGTATGACTGCCTTGAGATGGTCATATTTTATTTAGCTAAAAATGGCGTGGTGCTAAAAATTTACTTTTTTTTTTCTAGGAAGTCGCTGCCCTGACTTTCTTCTTCTTCAGGAAGGCCATCCATCCGACTCCTCGTGGAGAACTCAGAACAGTCGCGGTCACCAAGACTTCCTGGATGAGGTGCTAGTCGTCGCATGGCGTTGCAGACATCTGAGAGGTGAGAACACCTTTGAGGAGCTGGGCAGCTGGCGCGGTGTGGCACAGCTGCAGGTGGTCCCGACAATGAGACGGCATCAGGTGGCTCGTTTGGGACGCTCCTTCCCCGAGCCCGCGACGAGGACAGCGGTTCGTGCCCAACCGAGGCTCACACCCTTAATTTGCACTGAAAGGAATTTTTTTTCGTTCTGGAAACGGGCCACGGGTCACGTGAAAACAACGCTAAAAGATTTCCAAGACGGCTGCCCTACACCCCAAAAACTGTTTTTTCTATTCAAGAACCCCAAAATTTTAAGACAATGTTCTTATTTAACCTCTATTTATATAAATCGTACCATCGTACCTGATATGAAGAATTTATAACTGTTATTCGCGTATTTCACCCCACAGTTTCCGCGATAGAAACTTCACAGTTTAGAACTGTGATTTAATGGTTTCTACCGTCGTTAAATTGTTGCTATATATTTATTACAGAGTAAGAACAACCCGCTGATCTGGAAAATCACATCACAGCAATTCTTCAGATTATGTACGAATGATATGGGCGTCAGTAAGACTTAAGGATTCCATACGCGGCACCATTCCTCACCGAGGGTAGTCGGGCCGGCTCCCTCCGTCAACGAACCACGGAACCGCGGTCACGTGGGCTCCGTCAGAGGTCTCCGTCGGGTGAGCCGCTGTGGCCACCAGCCGCTGGCCCCCGAATGGAAGCAATTACGATTTTGCTCGAGTGTCTCCCTGCTCAGGCTCAGCTCGGGCAATGCGGTCTAAGTGCGTGCGTGCGCGGTGTGTTGGTGGGAGGGAGTGAGAGGAGAGGGAGAGGAGGGGATACAGAGATGGGTGAGCCTGCGATCACACAAGGCAGGAGATGAGGGGGGTCCGCAGCGCTGCAAATCAGATTCAGCAGGGATTAGAGAGCGAGAGCGCCGAGCCCCCGTCAACCCCAAGCGGCCCCCGGCCGAGCCCCCGCCGCACCCTGGCCGGCCGTGGCAACCCTCGCCCGCTAGTTGGGCGCTGACCACCGCCGAGGCAGCAGAGACCGAGGCCACCTGTCGTGGCCTCGTCCGCTTTAGGGATTAACCAGGCACGCCTAGCGAGCGCCAGGCGGCGGCTAGTGCGGCTAACGGTCGAGCTAACGGTGGTACACGATCGCACGGTTAAGAGTTTTTCTTGAAATTCAAGGTTTTTTCATGAATTTCAAGGAGGGATTGATAACTTTAATTGCGTTCCTTGAAGTTCCACACTTGGACCTGAAACCCAGTGCCTTCGAATTTTCGTCTGGTATTCCAAGGTAAACTCGAGCATATCAGACGAAGGCGCCCCCTTTCATGTAGAGGGGTGAAATACAGAGTCCAGGACTTAGAGGGCGGCTATTGAGTCCATCCGCCATAGAAAGTCATGAAATACAGTCGAATTTTTTGACAAAATTTTTACTGCACGCTGGAGCAGCACGACGTTGTGGAGTCAACCTCCGCACTCGGGCAAAGGCTGGAGGCGGAGGGCTGTCACCACCGGACAGGTTACATACTATGTGTATAGGTCTACCGCCATCCATCCACCGATCGACGGCGACCATCGGAGCGGCCTAGTAGCCTGGCTGACAACAAGGTGCGGGAGCGGGGAGGAGGAGGTGACATTTGATGAACCTCACAGCAGAAGGTCGATCGAAGAAGGATGGTGGGTCGGTGGACGGACAAACACTGTTAAATCTTTGCACACAAAACTGCAAACAAGTTGGCGTCTTTTTAGTATAAGAGCATTCATTCAGGTTCCTAGCCTACAAAACTAATGAAAATTTTGTAAGCTTACTGTTAGGAAAATCTATCCAAAATAACAATATTTGAACTATCTTAAGTTTTCGTCATAGCGAAGCAAAGTATTTGAACTACAAAAGCTGCTAAACTGTCCGCAATTTACAAACTACTTTGGTTGTAAGGGATTTAAACAGGGGCAGGCCGATGGGGAAAGGACAAGAAGACGGGTGAAAGGTTGCCAGGCGGTGGGGCCTGGCCTGCCGGGCCCGGGCGGGGCGGGGCGGGCGTGTACTGTGACACAAGCTCGCTGACGGCCGAGCCCACGGCCGAGCCCCTGGAGAGCAGGGCGGGCAGGGCTAGCAAGGCCCCGGAGGGATCGGGTTCGACTCTACAGCCGGGGCGGACGGGCCGACACAGCCGCCGGGGCGGGCCGGAGTAAGGGCTGCATGATTCAATCAATCAACTCCTAATTCCGCTCCATCACAGCAGCCAGCAAGCGCATTGTGTTGCGCGTGTCCTCGCGCGCGGGCGGCCGAGGACGCCCCGCCCCATCCCGCCCCGCGCTAATCTCGTCAAGCAGCGGAGGCGCCACCGCGCGCCCACCCGGGATCCTGGGCTGGGCTGCGTCCGCCAGAGTGCGCCCGAGCTCCCCTTTTGGTCGAATCGCGTTACGATCGGCTCCCCAGGACGCCCGGCCCGGCCCGGCTCGGCGCTGCAAGCTGCAGGCCGGCCAGGGGGCGACGGGCTTACAATCTGCACGCAACTTTATGACACAGTTTCATCTGGCGCGCTGTTGCGCTGCCGCTGCGCTGTTGGCGAGCGCGCTGGCGGCGATGCTCTAAGGGCACGGCCCGGCCCGGCCCGGCCCCATGGTGCTCACCACCACACTTTACTGTGCCCGACGTGTATTGGAAAGCTTTCCCAGCGCGCGCCACGCGGCGCCACCGCCGCAGGGACCCTCGCCGTGCCGGGGGGGAAGGGGGCGGGACCGCAGCAGAACCAGGCCAGCAGGACAGGAGCAGCCAGCGGGACAGCCAAAGAAACCAAACGAAATTAAAAATGATCCTCTCGTCTCATCTCCTCTTGCGCGGAGATTAAGTATCTTCCCGACCTCCCTACAAAGAGCGAAAGCAGCAGGCACCGCTCACAAGCGAAAGGGAAAGACGGATTAATTAATTGCCAAGAACTGCGGAGCAATGCGTCGAAAAAAGAGAAGAAATTAGCGTTATGCCGACAATTAATAAATTGGAATAAACGGGCGCTTTTACATTGCGAATAATACTCAGCACAAATCGGGACAACCTCGGGGCCTCGCTCGGAGCGCTGGGCGGTAGTTCCAGCGGGCGCCGCTAGAGGTCGCCAGCACCCTTGGCCAGCGCCGCTGACTGAGCCCGCACGGTGCCGGGCACGCACACAGCGGTGCACCAGTGTGTGGTTTGGCCAGCGAGTCCGCCACTGCCGCCACGGCGCATTACCATTAAATTTCATTTGTGCCGAGAGCTCCCGGTGAGTCCATACCGGGCGGCCGAGACCAGCGACCACCAGCGGCCAGCCCCGGCCAAAAGCACCAGCAGCGGCCGACCGAGAACGCTAGCGAACTGGATGCAAAGCAGTTTAGGCTAGTAAAAAAAGCGTATCTTTCGACGAGGAACGTGGTAAGAAAAGTGAAACAATTGGTGATTTCCTCGTTTCAAAGTTGAGCAGAATTACATTTTTGATGTTTTCGGACAATTGTTACATCCAAAGAGAATGAAATGTTTTGGTTAGGCCAATACTTGTTTGGTTTTGCGAGAACTTTCACGCACAAGGATGCGATAACTGGTGTTTTCACTCTCATCCTGTTACTGATTTTTTTCACCTTTTGGCAGTATTCCTGCTGCGCAAAAACCTTTGTAAAACTGCTTTCATCATTAATACGAAATAATTTATTTTTTAATTACTGACAATTTCTTCTTTTATCAGTGAGCTACTTACAACGATATACAGAATAAGTAACAAATTAGTCAGTAATCCTGCTGCATAAAAACCTTTATAAGCTACTAATAAATAAATCAGTACAGGTCTAAGAGAGAATTGCGAAGTTTTTGGAAGTTCACTTTTGATCACCAAAAATATAAAATAATTGAGTAAAAATGTCGCAATTAGCGTTTCACGGTGGGCGTGGTCGACACTGCAAATTCTTTTTTGATTAGGTCCGCAATATGAAAAGGAATATCAAAATACTAGCATGCAATAAACAGCAGGTCACAGAGTTTTCCGTGGAGTGTGGGATAGCTAGCATACATGCACAATTGAGTATCACTTTGGAGCGCCGCGCGCGGGTACGTTCCCCCCGGAGCAGCATACCAACCTCGCCGCGCTGCAGCAGGCGCTCATTTTTGCTCTCATACACATGTGCACGTTATGTGCTCCTTTTGCGACAGGAGGAAAGTAACGACGCGGCCGAGTCCTGGGCTGGGCAGGACCGCTTTGCACAACGAGGGCGCCACCCGCGGCGGCGCAGCGGCCATAGGAGCCATAGGACGACGCGACAACAAGATTTACGGCATCGCACGTCAACGCGAGCTCGCGGGAGCCACTCGTTCGAACGCACCATAGCGAGTAGTTGTTGTCGAGATCGAGACGGAGACGGGCTGTCGTCGTGTAGTCCGGGCGAATCGCCGCCGCCGCGCGCTGCTCCATCCAGTGCAAGTGCATCGCGTCCCGCCGCGCCGTCGCCGCTCCCTCCACCGCCGCCGCCGCCTCTCGTAAATTTACCGCCGCGCGTACATTTACGTTCCGGGGGACGACCTCGTAAAGTAGCGCGCGAGGAACAAGAGGTCCGTCCGAGGAGGAGGAGAGCTGCTGCAGCCCGCCGGACCCGCGCCCGCCCCGGTTACAGCCATGGCTGCGCGGCGCAGCCGAGCGGCATCGACGGGGCAGCTCAGCACTAAAAGCCAAGCGTGTATACGTTGCATCACGGAGCTCATCTGGGCGGCCCTGGCCAGGGCAGCCGGCCCGCTTACACGGCGTAGTATGCGGAGAAGGAAAGGAGCCCGGCCCGACTAGCTAATCACGGAACGGACACTCCCAAGGAGCCGGCTGGGAGCACCATGGTTGTGCTGGCTGTGCTGGCTGTGCTGGTTGTGCTGGTTGTGCTGGCTTGTGCCCGCTGTGCCGCGCAGCCGCCGCCCGCAACTTTATCAGCGCAACTTTGGGGAGCGTCCGTGCCGCGCAACGCGGCGCCGTCTGCGAGTCGAGACAGCTTATGTACTGGCGCCCCTCTGACATTAAAACAATTGCCGATCGAGTGCTCGCACTTCCCCCCTCCTCCCCCTCATCAAGGCCACACTGCCAATGCGCCCCGCGGCCGGCCGAGGACGCGAAGCCCCCCTTTTCCTTCCTTTGGCCTGGCCGCCCCCGCCCCGCCGCACTCGCCGTATCGTCCGTTCGTTTAATTGAGCCCTTCCCTCTCTCTCTCCTCCCATCGCACGCACCATTTACCAAACTTCCCCGCGGGCGCCGAGTTTTCCGATGGTTTCACCATTTTATGAGGCGCCGGGAATAATCGGGCCATCGCGAGCCTCCAAAGGGATAGAGAAGGCTCCCCGCCCCCGCCGTCCGCACTGGCGAGCTCGCGGGAACAGGGGGCAGAACTACTCGCCCAGCCCACCTAGGGTAAAGCGACTCGGGTAGTCAGACAGCTGACCAGGATGCGAAGGAGCCGCACAGGCGGTTACACTATCGCCTACACCGTGTCAGCGTTGACGTCAATAACCCAACGTACATTGCGCGTTTTGACCGAGTCTTGCGGTCTGGTCTGCCCCACGTGGCGGCACCGTCTGGCACCACCGTCGCGCCCCGCCCGACCCTCCGCTCCCCAACCACCGCCGCCGCCTCCCCACCCACACTCTCAGACCTCTTTGCATAATAGGTCTTAATGCCGCCAGGTGAGGGCCTGGGGCGCACTTCATCATTTAGAGACGAATCCCCGCTCCGCCCCACACCCCGCACCGCCCCGCCGCGAGTGGCGCGTGTCCGCCACCTGAGCGCCGCCGCCCGCCTCTGCCCGACCCGCACCCCCTTGCACAGGCCGCCGCACCCCCCGAGCTGTGTTACTTTAATGTGGGATTAACGCTTTATGGAAGGGCGGGGGCTGGGCCCGGCTGGGGAGTGTGCTTGCGGTGCAGTGGCTGTGACTGCCTGCGGTGTGGGCGGGGGGCGTCAGGTGAGGCAAGGTGAGGCGGGACGGGAGTAGGTAGAGGTGTGTGCAAGAAGCGGTCGAGGCGGAGCAGGGACAGCCTGCGTCGGGATCGGAGCTGGCAGGGCGGCGGGCAGGGCTGCACATGTAAGAGACATGCTTTCCTTCCTAGGTTATATAGGGTAACCTGTACTCACAAGGTGTAGAAGATCATACGACAGCTATAGTATTTGACTCTAGTACCAGGTTGACGTGGAGCCGGGAAAATCAGCCGTCGAAGAAAATTCAGCTACAAAAACTACCCTCTCCTCGCTTTCTTTTCGTTCAGCACGCAGATCGTCGTGCCTATATCCGTCCCACAAAAATGCCTTGGGCTTAATATTGAAACGCAAAAGTAAACAGATAATCACGGGGTACAGTTAAGCGTTCGACCGGCCGCACGCAAACAGTCCCGCAGGGGTTGTTCCATATAAGAAGGTGGAGCCAGAGAAGTTAGAAAGAGGGACCTATACGCAGCGCTCGGTTTCACCCCCGCCCGCCGTGGCCTAGTTACACCTTTCATCCAACGCATTGAACAAGACAAACGACCAGTTCACATTTTCATAACTGACGCTGGTTTTGCCGTCACTGCTCACGAGGACGCCTAATTGCCCCCCCCCCCCTTCCTCCCCCCGGTTCGCACTATCTCGACGCGACCCGCCAGCTGAACGGTGAGCTCCGGCGACAGTTATAAATTAACCTGATAATAAACACGGAGAGTGCGACCGCAAACGAGCCGGAGCACACACACACGACTGTCGCGGCGCTGCCCTGCGGGGGGCCCCCTCCTCCTCCCGGCCCCGCCCGGCCCCGCGCCCCCCGCGGCTCCCCCAGCGCTGCCAATATCGCGCGAGGCAAGTGATTAGGGCGGCGGCCGCCCGCAGAGGAGCGGAGCGCAGCAGCAGCTCCCTCCGCAGTTATTAAACGTCGCATAGGCCGGCTGCAGCTAGAGCGGGCTCACGGCAAACGCAGCAGCAGCAGCCAACGCACATCTCATTCAATTTGGTATCTCATTGACTCCGGGACTCGAGCCTAGCCTGCCTGGCGGGCGTCAGCAGCGCAGCTTTTCTCACTCTCCCCGGGCAATAAGACATAGCGCAGAAGCAATACCGAGAGATCGACTGCAGGCGTCCCGTCAAGACCTATGGCGCGGGGGGGTCGCGGGCAGGGAGGGCGAGGGGTGGGTGAGGAGAGGGATGAGCCGCCATTGCCTCTCCGCCCCTCCAGGCTCCGCGGCACGTTAGCGGGTAAACTCGACGCCGCTGAAGGCGCTCCTGCAAGTTTTATACGAGGTTCCCGCGTGCTGCAGGCCGAGGCCGGGCTCCTTGGAGACCACTGACTGCCGACCGGAT
>NW_026267177.1:1609467-1610671 GCF_000697945.3 Frankliniella occidentalis
TTAAGCACACCATTCTCGCCATCCCTCACTCCCTCTCTCCCTCGCACCTCATAGTCGTACAAGAATATATACTCAGGGCCTGGTGTCCGTCAGGGGCGGTCATTAAGGGCGTCACGTGACCGTGTTGCCCCCCCCCCCCCCCCCCGGCAACCCTCGGCATTGATGCCCCCCGGGTGCGAGCAGCAGAGCAGCACGGCAGCGCAGCGGCAACACAATTTTCAACACAATGTCGTCATCCGGCCACACCGCAACCATTACAGAGTTTGGTTTGGCGCTGATGAGCGAGAGCCAGCGAGAGCGCTCGGCTCGGCTCGGGAGGGATTTGTACAGGTAGTGCGTGATAGCAGACCATTACAGGGCGGCAGCTCGCACACACGGCTCATTGCCTCCGACCTGCTCTGCAGAGTGCCACGCATGAGGGTAGCACAGAGATAGATAGATAGATAGATAGATAGATAGATAGATAGATAGATAGATAGATAGATAGATAGATAGATGGGTAGATAGATAGATATAGGTCAACAATTTGATGGGAGAAGATCTACAGGACCATATAACCCCCGTCCAACTATACCTTTCCACTGATGTCACCTAGAGCGCGCGTTGGAACGAAAAGAAGAAAGAACCTTCTCTTTTCGGAAAAGAATCCCTGCAGCAATCACTGCTGCGCCGCGCGGCTCCAACTTACCGGCCGACTAGTCGTTCGTACCACCGTCCTCCAACAATAGGAAGCGAGGAAGGTCCCCAACTCACCTGAAAGAAAGAAAAAGAAAGATGTACCTTTAGTAGGTCCCATTCATCCCAGCATCCGAACGAAAAATATTTCTACCCGTAGCTGTCCGCCCGGCCGCCGCCTGGCTGCCACTGCCGCCCGGCCCCGGCTCCACAATGTGTCTATTCCCGCTGAAAGGGGTGGCACGCCGGCATACACTACATCACGCGCCCCAAACTTTCGCACCTTTCGCTTTTGGCCAACTTCCGTCACCTTTCCTTTCAGCTGGTCGATTGTGCGTCACCGCGGGACCTGAGGGCCGGACGAAAAGGAGAGGAGGGGAAGGAGGGGGGTAGAAAACAGCGCTGCAGTGGAAATGAATCAAACGAGAATAAAGTGAGGCTGTCCATGACCGCCATTGTGGCTGTGAATCAAGCTGCAGGGTTTGCCGCCCGCGGCTTGCCCGGCCCAACCCTTTGCCTCTGACCCCCC
>NW_026267177.1:1612061-1616007 GCF_000697945.3 Frankliniella occidentalis
GCCTGTCCGCGGGCCGCTTCCTGCTGTCCTGCTCCGTCACGTCAGCGACCGCGCCTCGCGGGCCCGCCCCCCATGGCCTGCCCCCCATGCAGCTCGGTCCGGACCGCGCGCTGTGTTCGTAACCGTACCGGGGCGACCGGGCCGGTCGACGTGCTGCTGGCTGTCACCACAAGTTGGGCACAGCGCAGGTGCCTGACAGCGTGCAACAGCCGGGCAGGGCCGGGCCAGGCCGGGCCGCCGCGGGGAGAGCCTCCGGTACCGCGGGGACACGGCTGCCGCGCCGCGCCCCGCCCCGCCCCGCGGGGAAATGATCGGGGCGGGCTGCTAACTGTCGTAAACAGTTGTAATCACTCAGTCAGCAGCGCCACGCGTAACCCTCTCATCCCTTGCAGCCGTTGCTCGCAGCCGCAGCCCTCGGTGGAGTTTGATAACCAAAGTTTGGACACCCCGTGCGTGTGCGCGCGCGCGCTGCGCCTCCGTGCCCGCGACCTTTTCTCCCCTATCCCTAGCACCACCGCGACGGCGCCAGGCACTCCACCTCCGCCGCGCGGCACCGCGGCCCCCCTCAACAATATCATCTCTGCCCTCTCTCTTCCTTTTCCACGTCTCTGGACAGACAGGAGGGCACTTGGCTTGGCGTTTCCCCGGGATGATAAGACCGAAAAAGGCAGCGGCGGCGGCGGCAGACACCCGGCGGGTGGCCCGCCCCGCCCAGACACGGCCGCCCGCCCCGCGCGACGAGACAGGACGAGCTGCCGCCTTTCTCCCCGGCCCTCTGTCCCCTTCTCCCTTCTCTCTACTCTCTCTCTTATTTTTTTTCACACGTGCGAGCGCGTCTGCCGCTCTCCCCCTCTCTGCATGACCGTCTGAGTGTGCGTGTGCTCGTGCGTGGAGTGTGTGAGTGTGAGTGTGAGTGTGCGTGTGCGTGTGTGTGTGTGTGTGTAAGAGGGCCGGTTTGCAGACACGTGGGGACCCCGCGATGACGCGGAGCAGAGAGAGAGAGAGAGAGAAAGGGGCGCAGCGTCATCCCTCCCCTCTGGACCCCGCCGGCCGTAACAGCAGCGAGCCAGTTTATTACGGCTTCATGGAGAAATAAAAAGAGAAGCAGCAGCAGGAGGAGAAGGGGTGTGTCTCCTTGGAGGAGCGGGCGTAGGGGCGGAGAGCCGAGCGGCCGAGACACGTTCGCGCCAATATAATAATAAACATTTACTCGCACCTTGGGACAGGCGGGGCGGACCCGGGGCGGCGGTCAGGGGCACCGCATTGCCCCCTGTATCGGGTCGTGCCGGGGCCGGCGGTTCGATGGACTCAAGCCCACGGGGTGGTGGCCTGGGGAGGCGTCTGCGGGAGTCGGCAGTAAAACTGATGAAAATCTTGCAAGTCCCACCACAACCAACCGAGCGCTGGGGCCGCCGTTCAGAAAGTGCAGGGGCGGCGACGACGTCCTTCAAGGGGGGGCCGTGTAACGGAAAGAGATCCCATCCGACAATAACATACGGCGTGCTGGGCATTCATTACGGCCGTGCGCAAAACGGGACCGGAAGGACACGCGGGCGGGGCGGGGCGGGGCGGGGCTGGGCGGGGAGAGGGTCGCGCGTGGTCGCGGGGAGGGCGGCCGCAGCGTCAGGAAGTAAGAGATGCACAATGCATAAGGAAATAAAAGACACGTGACCCCTGCGAGGGTGGAGCTGCTGCTGCGGCCGCTGCGAGGGTGGCCCTGCCCTTGCGCTCTATGGCCCGCCTCGCTATGCCTCCGCTGCTGCTGCGGATACGCTCATCCCCTCACTACAGCGTTTTCCGATACCGCGCGCGGTCCGTGTCGGACACTTGCTCCCGCGGGGCTCGTCCGCCGCGCCCACCGCACCCCGCCCCGCCCCGACCCGCCCTGCCGCCCTGCACGACCACCCCGCCCGACTACCGCGCCCCGCCCCGCCGCACATGGCAGAGAGGGAGGACGGGACGTCACTTCATCCTCCCGCGGCGCGGCGGTGCAGCGGCCTAAACACATCCATTCTAAAGCGCCGCGGCGCGGACCCACACTGGCCGCCGCCCCGCCGCCCCCTCCGCCCGGCCGGCACACGCGCCGTCACGCAGCGGTCAGTTGATGGCTCGTGACCGGCAATCCTGACAGGACAGGAGCAATTGTTTCCGCGCTCTCTCGCGGCGCGTCCCGTCCCCCCCTTTGCCCGCTCCGCTCCACGCCCGCCACGTCCAGCGGCTCTCCGGCCGGCCAGACGCTCTGCAGCATCGAGATGAGAATGGCCGGGGCCGGGATGAAAAACATCCTGGACGAGGAAACAGTACGCATGGCTTATAATGGAGAGAGCGAGAGGGGAGCGGTAAGTCGGGGGGATAACGAGATGAGAAAGTCTTTCGCGTCGCGTCCTTCCATCACTTTTCCTCTTCTTTGCCGAACTTTCCTCCTGCTCCCCGTGATTACGAACAGCACCATTTGAAAGAGAGAAAAAAGTCAAGCAATAAACAACTGGGAATGTCTCGCGCTGCATCCCCCAAAACGTATTTGAGTTTTTGAGAATACATTTTTCTTTGAACCTTTGTTTACCTTGATTTTCTGAGTGCGTTTGTTGTGCCTGTTTCGAGTACAGAACTGAACGCTTACGGAATTCAATAAGTGTATCACAATTTATTAAAATCAATAATTCATTTTTTTCGTGTTTTTTTGAAGGGGGGGGGGGTGCGTCATTCTCCACCTAAGGCAGAGGGAGGCCGCCGCAGTCAGTGGGTCTCTGGAGTCTCTAAGAGAAGAACTAGAGAGAGGCCCGGGCTCGTGCGGCACAAAGCCCTGAACATCAACAAAGGGAAGGCCAATGACGACGGTGGCGATGAGGATGAGGCCCACTGGAAAAGAGACGTGCAAGACTGGCCGCCAAACATCTGAGAGGAGGGTTGGAGAGGAGAGGGTGGGAGGGACATAGGCGGGGACAGAAGTCGGGTGAGCTGCAGGGCTGAAGGGTCGGCCCCGACCCGCTGCATACAGATGCGCCACGGTCAATCGCAAGCTTCTCCCTTCCTTTTCTTTTTCTTGGTTCTAGGACGCCCTCTGAGAGCCAAAACCGCCCAAACCACAAAACTCTGTCCAACATTTCCTTTAAATGTCATAGTCTGTCCCAAAGGCTACCTTATTGACATTAGGCGACGCGACACGCATCAGAAAACTCAAGAGGCTGATTTTATTGTATTACCTTTCCCCAAATTGTAAAAGAAGACTTTCCGAGAGTTTCCGCCTTTTTTCCTCACTGTCGTCCTAAATCACATTTAAAATATAAAAATCAGACTTGTTTGTTTTTACGAGTTTTGTCGTGCGAGCAAGGCGAACAGTCAATGATAAAATCAGCCGTGTTTGCGAGCGCCCCACACCCGTCCCCTCCTCCTCCTGGTCGCGGCCGCCGCCGCCGCCACCACACAGCAGCTACTCCATGACATATCGTGCGTAGTATATGTGCGCTCGGAATTTATCGCAATCGCCATGTTTCTGCCGCCGCCGCTCCGCGCCGCGCACGCCGCGAGGCAGCAGGATGTGCCTAACGAGACATGAAAGCGTTATTGTCGCACGACCGCCAAAGTAATGCAGTTGTCCCGCGCCAAGATGGTCGCCCGCTGCCGCCGCCGCCGCACGGCACCCCCCGGCCCCGGGGCCTCCACTCCGCCGTCTCGCAGAAATAAAGAAATCACTCCGGCGGGGAGAAGAGGAGGAGGAGAAGAGATCTCGGGGGGAGCGAGCGAAGGGGGACGCGCCGGAGCCGCCGCCGGAGGGGGACGCGGGAGCCGAGCCGAAGCACCACAACAATGACGCCCACAAAGGCCGCCGCACGAGCACTGATAACGTTTTCCCCGTTATTGAGAGAGGATCAATTGAGCCAAAGCCCGGCTGGCGGGAGCAACACCAAAGGAGCGAGCGGCGGGCGGCAGCGCGCGAGGCGGGGGC
>NW_026267177.1:1616432-1624551 GCF_000697945.3 Frankliniella occidentalis
CCGTTTGCCGAGCGGATTGGCGCTATTGATTTAAAACGAGAAACATATTGCCGCATCTGGGCGACACGACCCGGGGCGGCCGCCCGGGAGGAATTCAACCCCTGCAATGTCTGATTACAGTGTTCGGATGAAGAGTAGACGTGAGCGGCGGACGTCGTACGGGCGTCGTGGGACGGGGGTGTAACAGCGGGTGTAATCAAAGTGTAATCGAATGGGTAATCGAGGTGTAACCGGAGTGTAACCGAGACGTGACAGGGATGTAGATGTAATTAGGTGTAATCAAGATGTAACCGAGGTGTAACAGAAGAGTAACTGAAGCGTGACAGGGGTGTAATTAGGTTTCATCGAGGCATAACTGTAACCGTAACCGAAGTCTAACCGGTGTAACCAAGGCGTGTTCGATGTATAACCGAGGTGTTACCGAAGTGTAGAACATCCGCGGTGAGGCGAATAGGGTGGGACAGTGGGAGCCACCGTGCGCTGATGGGATTACCAGGCACGTGTGGCTCCACGCTCGTCGCGGTTACAATAGGCGGGGCGCGGGGGCGGGCCGGGGCGAGCTTTACAGGGCGCG
Source organism: Frankliniella occidentalis (assembly GCF_000697945.3). NCBI lineage: Eukaryota > Metazoa > Arthropoda > Insecta > Thysanoptera > Thripidae > Frankliniella > Frankliniella occidentalis. Next base: position 1,617,007 of record NW_026267177.1, read on the forward strand.
GACGCAAGTTCTGGAAGGCCCTGCCGGTCCCGGCGCGGGCGGGCCAACAACTGGCAGCGCCCGGACACGCCGCGCCACGCCACGCCCTCAGGGAACATGACGGAAAGCAAGAAGCCCCCAGCGCAGAAACAACAATATTGTAATCCCTGCTTACACCCCGCGCGAGCGCTCTCTGACTCGTGGGGAGTGGCGCAGCGGGCGGCGGCAGCGCGGGGGCACAAGGAGACTTGCTTTGAGATCCGAACAGCGTCGTGGGGCGTCGTCGTGGGCGTCGTGGGGTGGGCCCCGCCCCGGCCCCGCCACACCGCGCGCGTTTCGATGCCTGTTTAACTCGGCACGCACAAACACACACGCCACACACTCAGACATGGGCGCGGCGGAGGAGGAGGAGGCCAAACTTTGGCAACTTTTAGGGTCTCTGGAGAGCATGGCGCGCGAGGACACCGCCGTCAATTCACGGGTCTCCGCGGAGTCGCATTAAGCGCTGCTGGGTCGCCCCCTCCCCCCCTTTTCACCCAGTGCTTTACGGCGCAGACCAAAGTGTGCGACCACCGCGCCGTGTGTTTCTGAAACGGTGTCGGACTGTTATGGACGCCAGAGTCCGCCCGCTGCCGAGTACCCACATTTCTTATCGACGTGTTCACGAGCCGTTGCGCGTCGGTTTGTCGCCCAGCCCTCCGCGGATTCCTGACCTCGGTGAGTCGGCGGCGGCGCCAGCAATCATCCGTGAAACGAGACGAGACGAGTTGCGGGGCGGAGTGGGGGCGGGGCGGTTCAGCAGGGATCGGAGGAGGGCAAAGCAATCATAAAACACACTGCGGGCCGGGCGGGCGGGCGCAGGGCAAAGCGCACCCGGTAGCAAAGGCAAGGGGCCGCGTTCAAACACCGTCAAAATAAACGCCGAGCCGGGCGGGCCGGCGGCGCGGAGCTGATCCTGTGCGGCGCCGCGTGGCCGGGTCGGAGAGACACCAATCTCGGGAAAGGTGCTCCCGTGGCACCGCCCCGCACCGCCCAGGCACCGCCCCACATCAAAGGGGAGACGCGGCGCCGCCCGACAACCTAACGACCGAGCTCCGCGGCGCGACCACCGGGGGGAGAGGGATCGAGGGCATTGGAAAACGTGCCAATCCGGGGGGGGAGGGGGGGGTCATGATTTGCTCGCGAAATGAGAAACGGGACGGATGAACAAACACCCCCGCTGTGAGAGGCGACGCGACGTAAACGCCCCACAAAGTTGCGGAAGTAAAAAAGAAGGGTTGGGCATGGCGAGCATCCCCCTAAGTGATCACGAAAAGTGCTCGAGTACAGGTAGACACTTGAGCAACAACTTCCCGTGAGCCCGCGGCCTAGAGTGTAGGTCCATCGGGGGTAGGACAGCGATGGCGGCTTGAGGGGCACCTCCCCGCAGGGCCCCTGCTGGCGCCGTGGACCTTTTGGCCGAGCTAGGCGGAGCCCTGCACAGCGCCCTGCAGTTTGAGTTGCAGGCACCTCCAGGCGGGCCTCCAGGGCCGACCCAGCCCCAGCAGCGGCCGGTCCCATCCGGTCCCCACGGCAGAGGGGAGAGCGAGGAGCAGAGGGGTCGGGGGGACTTCCCTGCTGTTCGGGGCCGAACGGCCGCCCCCGCCCCCGCCCTGGTCCGGACTGGCCTGGCCCAGCTGCGGTTGCGGTTTCACCAACTTTGCGTCCGCCGCCGCCGCCACCCTTCCCCTCCCCGCGCCCGCACCGCCCCACCCGCGTCGGCACAACAGCAGGGGGCGGTGCAATCGGTGCACCGCCAGCAGGCCGGGCGGCGCGCGGGCTGGGCTCGCATGGGCGCGGGCGGCCAGACAATCCCGCAGAGTGGTCCATGGGGATCATCTTGAGTTATGACGGCGCGACCACACGAGCCCGTCGAGCCGCTCTGCGCGAGCGAGGCCCACCGCAGCAACCACGGCGCGCCTTCCGTTCAGTGTTCCGTTCCGCGTTCCGTTTATCGCGAGAGCGAGACGAGGTTTATTCCATTCCCCGCCTGGCGCCGCGGGCTCCGCGCGCTGAGCACACCGGCGCAGCGGCCGGCACGGGCCCCAGATAAACACTCGACTCTTCGCCGGCGGCGCTGCGGGCGACAACAATCCTTCGAGCCGCCGCCCCGCAAGGGCCCCCGCTCCAGCCCGCTCCAGCCCGCTCCAGCCCGCTCCAGCCCGCTCCAGCCCGCTCCAGCCACCAGGAAGCAAATATTGTGTTTGGTGACGAAGGCTGCAGCACAACTCGCTTGGAGCGGTGCCACGCGGGGTGGAGCGGCTCGACCCCCGCCCCGCGCCCCGCCCAGCCACACCGGCACCGAAACGCCCCGCGGCGCCGCTTGCAAAACGCTGACACCGCTAATTTTCAGCCGGATTTAATGAAAAGACGCTGCTGCTGCAACCCAGCGCGGCCCCAGGGGCTGAGCCGGGGGGCTCAGCAGGCGCAGCAGCCCTGTCGATCAAAGAGAGGAGGGGCGAAGGGCGTCCGCGGGACAACGGGGAGCAGCAGCAGGGGGAAGTCTCAAGCCTCTTATTGTCAGGCCGCGCAGCCTCCAAAGCCTCCAACGCTGCCCCCAGCCCAGCAGCGCGCCCTCCACAGCAGCAGCAGCCCGGCCCGGCTGGTCAATCAAGCATCACAACCCTTCACTCGGCCGGGCCCGGGCCGGAGAGCGCCTACTGGGGCCGCGATGCGCTGGCGTTGACGGGTCGTCATGTCCAGGCCAGGCAGCGCCGCCGCGCTCCCGCCGCCGCTGGGGGCTGCGTGGGCTGCGTCACAACACTCCATCCGATCCGCGGGACGGGCCGGGGGGAAGACAAAGGGGAGCGGGAGCAGGAGCAAGCAGCAGCCGAGGCAGCCGCGCGTAACGGCGGCGCACACACTATATCGCCCAGTGCATTCCGTCGTGAAGAAGGCACAAAGCCCGCCGTCACACCCCTTCTGTGATGAGGGAAGTAATTAGACTAAGCCGCTGCCGCCGGGACGCACGTGCTGGCCCGGGCCGGGCCGGGCCGGGCCGACGGCACCAAGCGCGCTGATGAACTGCATCTCCTTACGGGGCGCTCTCCGTCGCCGTTGCTGCTGCTTCTGTTTCGCCGGGAGGGAGGACTTCAATCTGCAGAACGCCATGCAGCGCATGCTGATGAGCACGGGGGCCACCACCACGGCCGGCCCAGTTCGGTCGGCCGATTGACGAGCGGCCCTGCCTCGCCACGCCACCCAGCAGTGTTGGTGGCGGCATCAAATTTCAAATGAGTTTGGCTTGGCGCTTCGAGCCCAGCCGCTCGGGTAAAGGGGGCCCTGGTCGGACGGACGCCGCCCTGCTAGCCGCCCCCGGCTGCCCCCGGCCTGGCCGCACCGACCCGCCGGACGCGCGAATCGACCCGCCTCTCTCAGGAAATTGCTGCCGAGAGTATTCAGTCATATCTCCTCTCCTCGCCGCGCCGCCCGGCGAAAGATTAGAGCGGCGCCGTTTTATTATTCCTATTTTTCCTCTTCTTTTTTTTTCGATGAGGATATTCACATATTCAGATACCGGCGCGACACGCAACGCGCAGGGGGGTCTAAATGGAAGAAATCAAATCTCGATACTGGGAATGGAGTTTGACGCGGACGGCGAGAGGTATAACCAGCGGGGGAGGAGGGGAGGGGATGGTTGGAGGGTGGAGGGAAGCTCGCGAGGGAGAGATGCGAGGGAAGAACATCGCTACGGGTGTGGAATAAGGAGACTTCCGTGTCCTGCAGCGACGCCAAACATCCCCCTGACACGGACAAGAGGGGTCGGGTCGGGACCATAGACAGACACCCAGAGACGGCGGCTTCTCTCCTTCGGCCACCATGCGAAAGGATAATTCAGGCGTTATATAGGCCAAACCCTGGCGTAAAAAGAGACGATCATAAAAGAAATGTGTCATTCGTTGTGTGTCCCTCGCGAACACGTCCTAACCAACGCGTATATCTGTGCGGGGGCGGGGGACGGCGGGGACACGGGGCGGCCCTCAAAGGCGGCGAGAGCCCCGTGGAGCACGCGCTTTAGCACCGCTGTGTGAGAGGGGAGTGCGGCCCGCCGGAAATGGAGGCAGATTGGAAAGTTGAATTCTATTTTCGAATATCTGCTCCCCCCCCCCCCCGCTACGCACTGCTACGTCTTATGGCCGCCGTGGGGGTAGGACTCGGCGAGGGTATAAGGGTGTAAAAAGGAAGAGGAGGGGGGCGCTCACGTGACACACCTGTCTGCAGCGCGTCGAGGCCCGTGACAAGTATCGCACAACTCCCTGAGCCGGCAGCAGCGCGCAGCGACAAATGAGTCGCCGAGTCCGGCTGAGTCGCCTGCTTAATGAACAAGCTTTCTCTTCCTCTTCCCCCGGCTCCACGCTCGGCTTATTTTTAACCGACTTTGTAGGAGAGACACCTTCATCGCAGCCTTGCTCATTAGCCTCCATTCTGCCCTCGCGGGCGCGCCCCGCCCCGCCCCGCCCCGCCCCGCCCCGCCCCCGCACGCGTAATAACCCATTTAAATGCTGCGCCAGTGATTGGATCTGGCCTGGCCGGCACAGCAGAGCCGCGCCGCGCAGCGCCGCAGTCCAATGCGCGGGTCCGGGAGCCGGAAAATCCGATTGATTCCTCAAGCGACTTGTGCCTGGCCGTGGCCCGGACTGGTAGTACGCAGCAGGGCCGAGGCAGCCACATGCAGGAGGGCAGCAGTCATGGCCTCCAGACCGCAGGCAGCGCTCGGGCCGGAGCTGCCCATAGGGCTCGCCTGTCAATCGGCCAGGCAGCAGAGCCGGGGCGAGGCGGGGCGGGGCGCCTGACCACATGCGGCAAGGGGCCCTGCATTTGATTACAGGCGGGCAGGCAGGCCAACACACTAGGAGCCGTCGTGTAGCCATGTCACTCCCCGGCTCCGTCAGCTCGCTCCGCGAGTAAGCCGGCCCCGATCCCGATTTCCACCCGATCCGCGCGGCTCACCTCTGCCTTTCATTTACCCGGGCACCACCACGTCGCTGCCGCGCGCTCGTCTTTTCCACTTCTATTCCCACCAAAGCGGCAGCCCGGCAAGCACCCCAGGGCGCCATATCGGGCGGCCACTGACAGGCGTCACGGCTAAGGCCCCGGGCCAAACAGAGCTGCTCGCCCCGCAGGACCCTAGCCTGGCAGGAGGAGGAGGGCAGCGCGCGGTCCAGACGCCCTCGTTAATAAATATTTCGCGGCGCGCGCACTACCGGCTCCACTGGATGCCGGCCACACACGCAACCCCTCCGAGGATAGCCTGCCCGAGCCCAATCGAGCCTCGCGCCGCCGTCCGTCCCGCTCCATACCTCCGGGCCGGCGCCATGGCACAAGACAAGGGGAAGGAGCGGGACCGACCCGGGGCATGATTCGATTAAGATTTTTAAAAATTAATGTCCTGAGAAAAGAGGAAGTAGCGTAGTTTTTTTTTTTTCGCTCTCCCCTAGCTGCGTGCTTCCTGCCGAAGTGCTCCTCCTCCACCCCCGCTATGCTAGCCCGCCGGGTCCATCCCGCCAGAGAGATCCTTGCGGAGGTATGAGACTGTAAATGACGTCGGGGGGATGAGACACGTAGGGTGGCGCCGCGAGCCGAGAGGGAAGGGCGGGAGCGGAATAAAGGGAGCGCAAGACGAGCGTAAGCACGAGAAATAAAAGTAAGGAAGGGGAGTGTGTGCTCGTGCCCCTGCCCGCCCCTGCACCACGCCCCTGCCCCGGCCCCTCGAGCGGAGAGGAAGGTTGGCATGACAGGTCGGCGCAAGCGAAACCCGTCATGCACTCTTTCCTCATTATATACCCTGACGCCACGTCACACAAATCCCTGCAGAGCACACACACGCCCCTCTCCCACTATTGCAGTATTATGGCAGCTCGCTGCGGAACCGCACAACCCTTTCCCTTTCGCCCAGCAAAAGAGCCCGTGTGCCCGCGCTCACCCACTACCCCACGCGTGCTCTCTCCCTCTCCCTCTCCCTCCCTCCCTCTCTCCCTCTCTGTCTCTCTCCCTCCCTCTCGTTCACACACACAATGCGTGCGTGCGCCACAAAGGACGATCCCAGAACAACGCCCCTCAATCACTTGATGAGTGGGGAGCCCCCGCCGCCCCGCGCCCCCCTGAGCGTCCGCCAGGGCCCCCCAGGGTCCCACTGGAACCACTCCGTCCCCGCACCAGTCGGCCGCCCGTTTAAAGACCCGACCAGGATTCCGCGCGCTAGCACGCGGGGATAACCCAGCAACCCAGCTCCCCTCTCTCGGGGAAAAAAAGGAGAGAGTGAGAGAAAGGAAACGGCAGCAAATAAGGGGATAGAGAAAAAAATCATCGAAAGGGGTTGGGGGGTGGCGGTGGTCTTGAAGTCCATCAGGCAAAGACAATAATGGCCTCGGCCGAGGGGAGCAGGGCGCAGAGAGCGGAAAGCTTTTTCCATCCCTCTCGGACAAAGCTTATTGTGGGACTGTTCCTCGTGTAAAAACCTCATTGGAGCAAGTCAACCGAGTCCGCGCCAGGACGACGCGGGCCGTGTCGCGCCCGAGCATGGGCGCCTTTAATTATTTGCTCAGCCGCGTTGGTCCGCGTTTGGTCCGCGCTGTCGACGCAGTCCGCGTCTGTTCCGCTCAGCCTCGCGCCGCCAACAGCCCAGGTCGTCGCTCTCGCCCCGCCGCTAATCACTCAATGAGAGGGGGGAAACCAATCCGAAAACTATTTCGAGACAGTTTGTGCACTTTAGCGATAAAGTAAAAAACTTTGGGTCGACCAGGAATGTTCCAGGTCGCAGGTCATCGCCCCACCGACCGCCACTCCAAGCCCCCCTGGAGCCACGACACACAACGCCCCTGCGTCAATCAATTCCAGGAGCTGCTTCCAGCCCGGCAGCCGCCCGGCCCTCGAGCCAAAGAACCCTCAGCCCAACTCGGGTTCCAGCAGGCGCCAGCGCGGGCTCCATGTCCGGCCGCCCCCGCGCCGCCCCTGCGCCGCCCCCGCGCCACGCACTCCAAAGACCTCCGGTCCCGTCCCCATGGACTCGGCAACCGGTGACACCCGACTCCCTCCACCCCGCCCGGCCCCTAATCGTACCTCCACTTACCCCTCCCGCGCGCCGCGCGCCGCCACGCCACGAAATACTACACGCAATATCACTTATCGGGAAAAGTAGGACCATCACGCTACAAGTTGTGTGCCCCCCCCCCTCCCCCTCCCTCGTTCCACTCCGAACGCCATTCCCCATGTCCATTCCGAAGAAAACGCAACAACCCCAACCGGACCGCCGCTCTGATGACATGTAATGAGACAAATTGAAGTCTGTCGAGCACTTTTTTTCAATAGCGAAAAATGATAGGAACGGGTGGAAACGTCCTCGCCTCTAATTTTACCTGAGATGTCACCGGAAATTTATTAGAACCTGCTAGAGCACACGCAAACACATAAACTAAGTAAAACGGAGGGGCCAAAAGCTGGGAGAGAGGGGGCGGGTCGAAGCGGGGCTCTCTCTGGCAATCGAGACCACCTCAGCCTGCTACAGGAATTCATGCCAGACTAGCCAAG
>NW_026267177.1:1637641-1638448 GCF_000697945.3 Frankliniella occidentalis
ATATATATACCCGCCCAGCACAGTCAGTCAAAACCACGGTCCGGGGGCCGTATCCTGCCCGTCGCCCGTCGTGCCATACTACCAGCCCCCTCGGGGGCGCTGCTCGCAAAACAAATTCAAAACAAATATTGAATCTATTAGGCCGCGGACGGCGGCCTTGCCCAGGGGAAAAGGGGGTAGTGGAGGAGGTGGTCGGGGTCCATGGACTGGACAGCCGGACTTTGACCGGACTGGACCTATCTCTACAGAAATAGCCGAAATGAGCTCAAAATCAACATCATTGTAGGCGTGGAACAATTCAGAAAGTAAAAATAATGTAGTAATGTACCTTTGAATATGTGATACTATCGCATTGTTTGATACTGTCACGATGTTGTGTCAAAAAAGAGACGTCAATTTGGTCGTTGCTTGAGAGTTTTAGAGGAAGGAGAAATAGAGAAAGTCAATAAATGGCGCGATCTCATTTAACAAGCAAATGAATTCTACCGGAAAAATCAGTATAAAACGATTACTGCGTCAAAGTACGCCCTGCTCTGGCCTCTGAATTTGAGAGAACGGGTCGTGTTTCTCGCACTGCTTCGGAATTTTTTCAGTATTATTTCGGGGTCGGGGAAACCCCCCCCTCCCCCCGCCGTGTACACAGAATATGTCGAGTTCCACACACACCTGTGTCAATAAATAGGCCGAATCGCCTCGGCTACATTCGTAGATTTGAAGTCATACATTCAAAACACGCACACGAAACAGCGGGTCTGCCGGTCTACTCTGACCCGCCGTACGGCCTGTGTGTAGGCAACCCGCCTACAC
>NW_026267177.1:1645938-1647552 GCF_000697945.3 Frankliniella occidentalis
GCCCCAGCGCATCTCTAATAAAATCGCAGTAACTGTCCCCCACCACGTATTTCTGCCCACAATTTTATCACTTGAAGCGGAGCGGAGAGGGCGGCGGGCGGCACGACGGCGGCGGAGCGGGCCGTCACAGCGCCGCTGTGCAGCGGTGCAGCGCGGGAAATTGACGTGGAGAGAGGGGGCGTTAACGACCGTCTGAAGGAAGCTTCGCCACGTGAAAGGTTGCGTCGTGTGTAGGGCGGCCCCCTGCTGCCTTTGGGGAGCACGGGGAGGGGAGGGGCAGTGGAGCGCACCGGGGCCCTGGGAAGCCTTGTTATTTAGGACCCTCGCACGCATGCGGAGCAGGCGAGCCGCGGCGGCCAAACTTGCCGATTTCTCGGCTGTTTAAAAAAGATTTTCCGATGCTTTGCGCCGCAGGGAAGACACCCCGCCCGCCCCGTCCCACCCGCCCGCGCCTGGCGAGCTGACTGGCCGCCCGGCTCTGCCCATTCTTTACGGACATAGTGGTTGCCAAGGGTTTTCCGAGGAGGCAAAAACTTTCTAGACCGGGTAAGCTAAAAGCTTATGACACAGACGTTGGATATTGACGTGGATTGCCGGCTTTGGGGAGAAACTTTTAAACACACAAATCCAGGACGGCGCGGCGTGCGGGTGGCCGGGCCCGCCAGTGGCCCGCCGCCTGCCCATTGGTCGCTCCAATAAGGAAATGCTCTGGCGGACGCCCGGGCGAGGTCCAGAGAGACCCGGGGCGGAACTTATGGGAGGGGCCAGCCGCGAACACTATCTGGTTATTCGGATGGGTAACGCAGATCTTGGCTCGGGAGGTGGATTACGCGAAAAAAAAGGAGAAAAAAAGGAAACGCCACCAGCGACTTCCGTGCAAAATTTATGGGAGTCGTGCTGCAAGTTTTCCAGCAAGGCCGCGCGGCGCGGGAGGCTCGACGAGGCGCGGCGGGCCGGCCCTGCTGCGCGGCCCATTCGACGACGTCTCCCTCACCGCAGAGACAGATCATCGATAATTTGAAAGGGACCCGAGCCGTGACGCCCCCAAGTCCACCGGGAGCCACCCGAATCCCTTCCCCGCCCGGAAGCCGGCTCCGACGGCGGCCGCCCGCCCGGAGGACCCCGCAGGACCCACAGGGCCCGCAGGACCCCGCAGGACGCGTCCCAAGGAGCTCCGCGTCTCGCCGCGCGCAGCCCACCGGAACCGACCCATAAGGCAGCCCCCCCCCCCCCCCATTCGGGGGCCGATGAGCCGTCACACGGGCGCGCTCAAATAGCCATAAGGCACTACCGGAGCACCGCCCGGAGGCACGGAGGCCCACAGCCGCCCCCGCCCGGCGGACCTGACGAGTCTAACGACGACGGCCACAATGCATCATTAAACGGTATTGGAGCCCTATGCTGCTGCACAGGGCTGAGTCAGGACGCCGCCGAACCTTCCGCCTCCGCCGCCATAGCCTCCGTCCGTCCCGTCACGCGGAGCTGCAGCTCAATCGACTTGATCAATATCGACGTTACACGCCTCTCGACGTCAATTAAAGACGTCATCTCCAGGTCCTGGCGGAGCGAGCGACGTCGTTATTTGCCACAGCCCTCCCCCCCCCTCCCCCCCCC
>NW_026267177.1:1647602-1655260 GCF_000697945.3 Frankliniella occidentalis
GGGGGCGGGACGACCAGCATCCCCGCTGCCAATTACCGAGCCCGGGACCAATAAAATCGAAATGGAGCAAATGAATGAGCGAGCAGCGCGCATACCTGCCAGGCACAGGCGGGCTCGGCGCAGAGCCACCCCGCCGAGCCAGACGGGGGGCTGAGCGGCTGAGCTGGCGAAGCTGGCGGGGGTGATTAAAACGCCAAGGATTAGACAAATCAGGGGGCGCTCGGGGCCAACCCCAACACGACGAAACACGCACTTGCTATTTATTTCGTTGAAATGTAATCACCCGAGCGGTTGGCACAGGGTCTTCACCCGCAGCCGCCCCTATAGAGCTTGTCCACCCCCTCCCTCCCCCTCGTCTACTACCTTTCCCTTTCTCCCTCTGCCTCGCACACACCAACAGGCACAAATCAATAATAAAAGCCTCGGAACGGTGTCACTCGTCTGGCTTCTGCAAGCGGGCTGCGGGGGGCGCCGGCGCCAGGCATCTGGCATAACAATCGAAGCCTCATACAAACAACCACAAACTTTTTCGTGGCTTATAGCAAAGGAACGAGAAAATGCCAAGGCATTGCTCGTTGCCACTATAGCCGACGCATAAAAACAAAGTTTTGGCAGGGGCGTATCACACAAGGCCGAAAGCACGCGGTGATGACTATTTGAAAGGACGCGGCGGGGGGCGCGTAGCCGTGCGAGGCGGCAGCTTCATAAAGCGAAGGGTGACACTGGCTGATTTAATAACCGCAATGAATAATGCAGCACTTCATTACGTATCTGGTGGAGCCCGGTGAAGTGGGGCAGGGCGTCGCGGTGGCGTCGCAGTCGTGCACTTCATAAGTGACAGTGACCTTGGCAGTAAGTAACGAGCGCCAACCAGCCGTCAGCGCCTCTGCGCGGCCCGCACATCTGAATCAATTTCGAAAGCGCGGAGCCTAGCGTGCGAGGAGACGGAGATACGATAAAACCCGCGCACTTTATACTAAACGCTCCGAGCGATTTATTGAAAATAAGAAAGATTCTCACGGTACCGGAAAGCGCGCGTCTGTGGGTCAACACGTTGGCCTAGGTCCGCAAGAGAGGCACTTTATATTCAGGTCTCCGACATCCTTCAGGGGGAAAGGGGCGGGGTGCGCCGGTCGCCACCCCGACCGTCCTGCTGCCGGGGGTTAATCGTTCCAGCCCAAGGTTTCTGCCCACCGGCCGCCCGCCTAATCGGAAAATACAGTATATTTCACTTAGGGTACACGTAGCAGAGAGGCGGAGCGGGGCGGGGAGGGGAGGGCGAGCGGCCCGGCAGAGGGGGAGGAGCAGGGACGGCAGATATTGGAAGCCATTGAATCGGACTGGATGAGATACACCGTACGATTCATATAGGCCCCGCCTGCCTTTCTTTTATCGATTCTCTCTGAATTTATAGTGATATCGGCGGGTGGGCCGGCGGGCCGCGCCCACCGCAAGAGACTTACAGAGAGCGCTCCGCACGGCTCCGCTCGGCTCCGCACAGCTCAGACACTCACCTGCAACACGAGAGAGAAAGGGAAAAGTATGAAAAACAACGCCAGTCGTAAGTGGTCGCAATTACGCCAAATTACGTCCTAATGGTAATCCCTTTTAATTCGTAAGGCGAAAGGTCGAAGCGAGGAGAGAGGGGGGGGGGGGAATTAAGTCAAAAAGAGTCGCACAGCCATAACGTGGTCAGCATGTTTAGCGTGACTTTAATCTCTGCTGGCGGGACTTGAAAAGGAACCCCCACCCGGCGTCCCGCCTGGCCCACACTTTGAAATTACTTCATCTTCTTTGTGAGCACGGCACTCTAAACGCACCGCGCTCGTGGCGACCGCCTCGTCACGAGAGGGTGGGCCGACGCGACGGGGAGGCGCATTGCGAGAGGGACTCGTGTGGTGAAGGGCGCCTGCACAAGAAGAGGGGGCGGCGGCACTGCACTGCGCGTTAGGAACAATGTTTGGCTGATCGATAGCGAAGCCCATTACTCCACTGACCCAACAGTTTCATTCAGTCTGAATGAATGCACGATAACTCAGGAACAAATTGTTGGGTTAGATACCTGCAAAATTTCGAGTTCGTTTATTTCGATTAAAATTCAGAACAGAGATCGAGGATCGAGATAGAAGATTACCATTGTATAAAGTTTAAAAATTGTATTTCAAAACGGTCAGAAAGAGCGGGTGGAAAGAAACGATCCTTTTCGCTTTTCGAGCAAAATTTAGAAAGTAGAACAAAAACAAGCAAAAGCTGACCGCGAAATTACACCAACTGTAGGCTGTTTCACCTCGTACAGGGCATCGTTTAGCCGCATTACTATTACAACATCGTTTGGCCGTATTCCTGTTCCGGGCTCTGCCTCCGAGCGCGGCAAGATCGGCACGTGTATATTATTCAACGCGGCGTTAATGTTGTTGGTGGTTGGTCAAAGTCGGGTCGGGTAAACACAGAGTGAGTGAGTGTGCTCGAAAGAGCCAATGTTGTCCGTGGCATTAGGGCCTGTGTGCTAGGCCAGCCAGGCCTCGCCAGGCCCCGCCGGGCGGTGGCGGCAGGGCACTACTGTGACAGCGAGGCTGCAGGAATAAGCATGAGCTCAGCGCCACGCAACGCGGCCCTGAAATACTGCGGAGCACAAAATAACGGCCTGGGGAGTGGGTGAGCGCCGGCCGCCGGGCCTGGTCACTTCAGGGCGTCACTGCGGCACTTGGGGCCGTCACTGCTTAACTGGGAGCGGACGCCGCGGACGGACCACGGATGGATGAATTGATGGATGGACGGATGGATGGATGAATGGATGGAAGGATGGATGAATGAATGGAAGGATAGATGGATGGATGGCGATGGATGGGTAGATGGACGAACAGATGGATGGATGAACGGATGGACGAACAGGTGGATGGATGGATAAATGGATGGATAGTGAGAGGTGATGGCAACTATGGGGCTAGTTTTGCGGTTCATAGTTTAAAACTGTCTCGAGTTTACAATAAAAACTGTCGTCTTGTGGTAAAGTTTGATGGGCAGAGCATCAACGGAACCCTTGAAAATGTCAAGATTAATGCTTCCCTGGCAAGGGTTGAAAAATAGAGTGTTGAAATTGTGGAAAAATCTTGAGCGCAAGACATTTTAAGAAACGTTTGACCTATGCAAACCTAGTTGGACCACACCTTCTTCTTACTACCTATAAGTATATTTATAGGGAAGACACAAGGAGTAGATGATGTTTTTTTGTTGAAGGACGTATGCAGTCGCCCAAACAGACACTGCGGGTACGCGAGAGCGACATGTTCGGTTCGCTGAAGAAAACTACGGTTCATCGGACTTACCAATCGCCGAATGAAACACGACACAACCCCGCCCTGCCTGGCGGGCTGCCCTGCAAACGGCCCGGCCAGTATGACCACACAGCTTGGATGGCACAACGTTATCCCTTGCACTAACGGCGTGCTGCGGTGGGGCGCGGGCGCGGCAGGGAGCAGGGTGTGCCGTTCCACGCGCTCTGATCTGGTCGGGTTACGACGGCTAGCCTACAATGGAAATTACGTCCACACGACCACTAAACACGGCGCTGGTATCTACAAAGGCGTCAGGTCCGACTTCTTTAGGATGATAAAATGACAGTGCTATTTTCTTCTTTATCCCACACACGGATCTACGTATGGTGACAATAGTGTTGTTGGCTACAGCGAGCGCCCCAGTCAAGACGACCCCTGTACAGGAACAGACATAAACACAAACTGAACCCCTCTCCCTCTCCTCCCTAACCGGCACATACGTCAACCCACGCACTTACATTTTCGACAAACTGGAGATGGAATTCGAAAATTAACTTTGGCAAGATGCCGCCCATTCCAGCTCTGATGAGCTCACATACGCTGCTGGTTTCCGTTGCGGAGCGCGTGTACATTTTAAGTTTGATGAAGCGATCTAGAGAGTGAGAGAGAGGGACAGAAAGAGAGAGGAGGGGGGGGGGGAGGTTCAAGTTTCAGAGTCGACTCAAGCAGATAGGCTCACCGTGCGTTACGCTCGAACAGTGGAAGGGAAAGGCAAACGTGGGCATTTGAAGAGAAGCTGTGACGTGTACAGTACACGACACGTGGACGGAGCACGAGAGAGAACGGAAACACAGCTGACAGGATTGATTCCGGGCGTGCATCACATCGCATAAAACGGCTCTTTTTATGTCTCTTTTACAGTTGCGTTATCAGGTTCGATGGGAAAGGCGAGACAAGCGTCGCGTAGGCATTATACAGACACGGGAGTTACAGAGCGCTGTCAGACGACCGACTCGCCCCGCCGCATCTCACCGCAGCGAGAAGAGGAACACAAAGTGTGTTTTTGTTAGCATGGCTGCTGAGGTGAAGGGTTGGTCGGCAGGGAGTTTCGCAATTAAATTCTTTAGCGAGGATTATAATTTCTGTTTTGCCAACTCGTGTCCACGTCGTGCTGGGCGTGGGCAGGGGGTGGGGTAGGTGGGGGAAGGACTTCAGAGGACGGATGGTCGGAAGTGGGGTAAGGGGGTAAAGGGGGGGATTCAGGGAAAGGACTTGAGAAGGACGGGTGGTTGGCGTGGAGGATGGGGAAATAGAGCTTGTCAATCTTTCAACTCGTGTGGATTTTCATTCATGTATGATTCATGATGTTCCTCTGTGGTTGAATGTAATTTTTATGAGAAGCGAGTTTAATACTTCATCTTAACATTATAACCTTGATAAATGCGAGTACACCCAGAAAAACTGTTATTTCTTGTTTCAAGTTTATACCTTTATTTCGTGTTAAGGAAATTCTAACACACGATCAAATTTACTTACAAGAGGAAACTCTTATTCGCAAAAGCCAATACTGATTTAGTTCCAAGGCGGTGAAAAGTTGGAGATTTTTGTCAGTTCACAACTCAGCAAAGTACGCGATTATGAAAGGACGCCGGCCGGCCCATTTCCCCAGAGGAGCCGCCGGAGCCGCACTTAGCGGCGCATCCACCCCGATGACAAGGCTGAGTGGTCGGCGTGGCTGAGCGGCCCTGCCTGAGGGCGGTGCCCTGCCCTGGCGGTGCCCTGGCGGTGCCACGCAGGTGCTCCGGGTGCGGCCGGCGCTCGCCCCGCCTGATCCAGCGGGCTGATATGACGAATGCCTGGCCGGGCTTGGGGTCCCATCAGCAGCGCAGGCGTATCGCCCCTACAAGCGAGGCGAGGACACTCGAGTAAAGGTGGGGGTGAGGAGGAGGCGACCCGAACAGGGGGGGGGCGCGAGAGACAGGCAGCTCCATTTACCTCATGGACCACAAATCAGCCCCGTTTAAAATTACTTGGGCCTCCGGGCTTCAAGGTGAGCGCAGAGCGGCGCTACCCTCCGCAGAGGGGCTGGGCTGCCCAGCCGTCGGCCTGTCTGCTGGTCGAGTTGACGGGCCGAGACGGCCGGGACCAGGACGCCCTGGCAAGGCCGCCTGGGCAGGTCGGTCCCTCCAGGCCGCCAGGCTGACAAACAGATCCGGGCCCGGGTCCGCCGGGTATCGAACGGGGGAGCACAGAGGCCCATGAGGCCACGGGCGCCCCGCGCCGCCACGCCCCGCCCCCGCCGAGCCGAGCAGCGGGGGGACCTTCTAATATCAGGATTTCAGGCGGAGGGAAGGGGAAGTAATGCGTCTTGTGGGGGAGACGCGCCGGGTTTCATTTCGCAGGGCTACCTGTCAATTCCGCAGCAGGGGCGCGCGCCGCACGCACACACACACGCACACAAGCGCGCGGAGGTCGAGGAGAGTGGGGTGTGCTGAGGAGGGGGTCGCTACATCGTAGTCGTGGAAGCAGCAGCTTCAGCAGCAGCTCCAGCGGCAGCCCCAGCAGCGGCTCCCGCAGCCCCAGCATCCTTCGCTCAGCCCAGCCCGGCCGGCCCTAAGCTGCCATCACTCATGTCCGCGTGCCCATCGCTCGCGCCCGAGGCCGCCAGCCCCGGGTCGCCCTTCCACAACCCCTCCACCACCACCACCACCACCACCCTCCCCTCGGGTATCGTCCGCAGATAACCCGCATTTTTCGTCGCCAAGTCAAAAAGACGCGCGGGCGCGCACGATATGGTCGATATTCAGTGCGGGGAGAGATGGAGAGAGGCGGGCGGGAGGGAGAGAGGGAGGGAGGGCTAGCATCCCCTGGCGGCCCGCGCGCGGCCTTCATGATGTCGGCAGAGATGAATACATCCGGACAAGATCACCGCCCGAGAAGCTGAAAAGCGTTGCGCGGGTTGAAAGGCGCTGTAGCCGTTGTAAGACGGATGCCCCTCGGGCGGGCGCCGGGGCCGTGGCGGCCCTGGCCTTGGCCCACTACTTGTGGCTTCGGCCGGAAGGCGCCGCCGGCCGCGGTACACTCGCTTATTCGCGCGCAGGGGGGGGGGGCAGAGGGGAAGGAGGGGTTAATGAACAGGAAACGGAGCAGGCAGCGGGGCGGCAGGCCCACAGACAGGGAGCAATGAGGTCCGTGCGTCTTGATTTCCCCACTAGACCCTCCTTTGACCCCTCACCCCCGTGTTCCGTCTCGTCCCTCACCCGCCACTACTGCTGCTGCAGGGGTAGTAGCACAGTGTAAAAGTGAACAGGGGCGGCGAGACGGGTGGGGCACGAAGGAAGAGAAGGGGAGGGGGGTAAGAACAGGCAAGCAGCGGAACAAGACTCGGTCCGTGCCCGTGGGGCGTGGCGGGGCGTGGCGGGGCGTGGCGGGGGCCCAGGTGGGTACGTGGCCCTCCTCTCAGGTCCCGGGGCCCGAGGCTGTCCAAGGAGGAGTCTGGTCTCACAGGACCCTCCCCTTTCACCTCGAGCGGGGGGTCGTCTCTGTACTACATGCATCACGGGAGCCACGTGAAATAAAGAGCCCTCTGTCCTGGGCGTCGGCGAGGCCCAAAGGTCCGCGCGGGGACTATGAGGCAAGGTACGCCAAAGACAAGACACGCATCTGGGCCACGCGATTGCCGAGCGGCACACTACTACCTTTTACCTCCCGCAAGTTTGACTTCCGATAACACCGCTCGATCAGAGTAGCAGTCGGTACGGCGAAAAACTGGCGCGTAGGACTGCTTCCCCGTATAAAGTCGATAAAGCTGTTGACTGTGATAACCCGTGCAAACACTTGGCCCGACAGAAGGGGGTGGAGAGGAGAGGCCCCCGGGGGCGTCGGCCAGGGCCCCGCCGTGGGTGTGGGGGCGGCGCCCGGCCGGGCCGAGGCTCGGGCCGAGGTGAGTAAAGGAGGGTTACCGTAAGTCCGACTCATCCTCGCAATAAAGCTCCGGGCGGCCGAGGCCGTGCGGCTGGCGAGCTCCCCGCGGAGGGCTGCTGCTGGCTGCCACGCCACGCCCCGGGGGGAGCCGAGTGTTACGGCCGGCCTTTGACACTTCGTCGGGCTATCAAACGCCATCAAACGCCATCGGGCGGCCGGAGCCGGGCCGGGGCCACCACCGCCTCCCCCCTGGCTCGATGGCGATATTACACGGCCGTCCCAACAACTCACCTTTGTCAAACAAGGCGGGCCCCGGCGAGAGCGCAACCACCGCGCCGAGCAGCAAAGGCACAACACAAACATCAGCCAGTGCTCGTTGGGGAAGGGAGGAGAAACCCAGGGAAACAAGGAAGCAAAAAGAACCACAACCACAAACAGGAAAAGAGGTTCACTCTCATT
>NW_026267177.1:1660443-1663552 GCF_000697945.3 Frankliniella occidentalis
GAATACATGTTTCCGGGTCAGGGTGGACACGACGTATATTCACCACCACCCTTATCGTCTCCTGCAGGCCTTGCTAGGCCAAAATACAAACACCGATGCGAGCGCACACGCGCACAAACACACACACACACACACGAGTGCGAGCGTCCGGGATGTGCCCCACTGCCCCCCATTCTATGACTGAATTGGTGATGCTTCTGTGTTATCCACTGCACAAACTGGCCGCGAGGGCGAGGCCAAACACACACACACACAGGCACACACACATGCGCGCGCATACACACGGACGAGACCACGTGGCCATCCCCATAGCAGTTCTCATCCCATTTGCATAAGACCGCTGCGCGCGGCCCCGCCACGCAATAGGCCCTGCACGGCCGCCCCGCCCCGCCCCGCCCCGCCGAGCCCCGCCAGCTCGAGTGGCGAGTGCGATCACTGGGCAAACAAGCCGAGTCACAGAGGAGTCGACGACCCGTCCCGACTCGACGGGCGCGGCGGCGGACGAGGATGTTTTGCGACAAGGCGGGGGGTACTATGGGCGGAGGGCGCGGCCTGCTGGGAATCTGCAATGCCAATATGTGTGTACGGGTCGCCGAGGAGCGGTGGTGGTGCTGTGGGAGGTGTGGGTAATGGCACACGGCAAATTGTACCCCCCCCCCTTTCCCTTCTACCCTCATCTCTTCTCCAACAGGATACTGATTCCATCGCCACGAGTGCACCGGGCGCCGTTCGACACGGCCGACCAAACCCAAACCCCCCCGCGCTTCAGCGCGGTCTACGGCAAACACCCGGAGGAGCGACTGCGAACGTCGCCCGCAGCTTCGGCCGGGCAAGGAGACCGAGACCAGGGCAAGGTGGACGCCACAGACAGAGCAGCATCCGCCAAGCCCATCAGGAACAGAATGCACTCGCGCTCTCTCCCCATTCGCTTCCACTGCCCCTATCTCCTCTTCTCTCTCTCTCTCTCTCTTCCTCTTCCCATCCCCGGGGGGAAAAGGCTTGGGCTAAAGCTCTTCTCTCCATTCTCTCCACAGATTCTCCTCAGAGTCCAGAGCCTCGAAATCCTCGGAATGGATTATCTGCCCAGCGCGCTACTTGACCCCCTCCCCCCGGTCACAATGGCCCCCTGCACCGGACAGCGCCCCCTCCCCCTGGGGGCGGGGAGGCAGTATGTAGTCGGGGGCGGCGCGGGGGCGGCGCGGCGCGGAGGGGTGCGCAGGCCGGCCAGCCCCCCGGCGGCCTCGCCGGCCTCGGCCCACGGGGAGGAGCGGAGGCACTTCATTTCTCTTCTGATCGGTTCCTCCATAATTTACGTTCGAGACGGACGTCAGGGTGGGGCGGGAACGAACGGACTCGCTGGGAACATGGAAGGGAACAGGGTTGCGGCAGCAAGCAGACTCGCCAAGGCGAGTACAAATTTATTTCTAGCGCTCGCGAAAATAATGTCGACCAGAGAAAACCGCTGGCGAGGCGCAAGCAGTGCGACGGCCCGCAGAGCAGAGCGGAGCAGGCCGGCGGGGGCGGGCTCGGGGTCGGACATCCTCGACCTATCAATAGTCCATGTATCGGCAGCCAAACGAACGCTTCATAAATCTGCGGGACTCGTGCCCAGGGCCACCATAGGGTGGTGGGCGGACAGGGCGGAGTAGCCGGCCGGGGATCGCTCTAGGGGGACGGACTTTGATGGTCACCCTGAGCATATTTCTATACTTTGGTTGTCCTCTCTTTTCTCAGTGGACGACTGTCAACGCTGCTGATGCCACCTTCCCTGTTGGCGTGCATTCATACGGTACACGGGTCAGCTGTATGCTGTGTCGCAAGCGCTTAGGGCCATAGAGGTGCTGCTATAGAGAGCAGGCAAACCTGCCTGCAGGTGGTACAGTACAACTAAAAACACAACAGCGGCCAATGAGGCACGTTTTGAGAACCACAAGGCAAGAAGGCTGACTCACCTTCGATGTAGAAGTAGGACGACACGTTCTTGAAGTTGTCCATGAGCGGCTTGACGGTCTCGTAGGGCAGCGTGTTGAGCTCGTTGTTGCGCAGGTCCAGGTAGCGCATCCGCGCCAGGCCGTTGAGCGAGCCGGGGCTCAGCACCTGCAGCGCGTTGTCGCCCAGCATGAGGCGGCTGAGGCGGGACAGCCCCTCGAACGCGCGCACCGACAGGTACTGCAGGCCGTTCTCGTTGAGGTACAACTCCGTCAGGTGCGGCATCTCGCAGAACGTGCAGTCGCCCAGCATCCTGCGGGAGGAGACAGAAGCAGTCAGAACAACGTCCCAGGAGGTAAGCTCGCGCACGGTGCCTGGCGGCCAACCATGACACCAACCTGAGCTTGTTGTTGTTGAGCAGCAGCCGGCGCAGCATCTTGAGCCCGCTGAACGTCTCGCGGGTGAGCACGGCCAGCTGGTTGTCGTTGAGCTCCAGCTCGTCCAGGCCCGACAGGTGCGTGAAGGAGCCGTCGTGCAGCGTCGTGATGTTGTTGCGGTCCAGGAACAGGCGGCGCAGCGACGGCAGCCCCAGGAACACCTCGCGGTGCACCTCGGCCACCTGGTTCTCGCCCAGGTTGACCGTCGTCAGGTTGGGCAGCCAAGCGAAGGAGCGAGGCTTGAGCGTGATGATCTGGTTCCGCTTCAATTGGAGCTCCTATGGGAAGCGAAGGAGGCCGTGAGCAAGTTCAACAGAATGGTTGATTTTTAGACTGGTGGGTGGACTTGGAGCAAAGCTTACCTGCAGGGTGGTCAGGTTGGCGAACGCGTAAGGCTGGAGCTCGGAGATGGTGGCGTACATGATCTCGAACAGCTTGAGCTTCCGCAAGAAGGAGAGCGCCCTCGTCGGAACAAACTTGTGGACGCTCTCGTCCCGGACGTTAATCTTGAGCGTCTCCAGGTTGGGCTGCAGGAGACACATCATAACACATTATAGTGCGGCGCGTAACGGAGACCTTAACCGCGGTGTCAGCGGGGAAGGAGGGGGGGGGGGGGAAGGGGGGCGCCGCCGACTCTGCCGAGGCTGCACTCCACCCACGGCTATTCTGTGTTATCCACTGCACAAACTGGCCGCGAGGGCGAGGCCAAACACACACACGCATGCGCGCGCATACACACGGAC
>NW_026267177.1:1663602-1665251 GCF_000697945.3 Frankliniella occidentalis
ATAAGTTGATTTTTTTTTTAAAGTAAATTTTATAGTGAAAACGTCGACTTAGTGCCTTGTTCACCTAATTTTGTTAAAGTCGGCTTTTGACTTAACTCTCAAACACTTTCTTCTCACACACTAAAACCATATAAAGAATAAGGACTTGACAACTGCGTACACTTCACTGGTAAAACAAGTGTGCAAAATTTGCACACCAACGTGTGCAAGTTGTGATGCACATTACGTGGTGTTTAACTAAAGTTGCACACTTGCGTGGTATGCAAATTGAAGACGTTTTGTAAACTTTTTAATTCTACACACTTGGACACACACAGTTCCATGCTATCAATAGTAACCATATGATGTGCAGCTGCTATAATTTTCGGAAGGGTCAAACCAATTGACGTATAACCTACTTAGAGACCACAATGTGTCTAGAAAATGCACTCTTGAACTTAAACATCGAATAACGTCCAAAATTAGACACTTGTTTGTACCAGTGTTTGTTTGTGGCTGTGTAATTTTACGTACTCGGGGCATGTTTCCTCCGGGAGGAGGAGGGCGGGGGGCAACTTGGGCTCTGCGCACCTCCTTCCTCCCGCCTCGCAGGCCTGGTTGCCCTACATGTTCCACCTACTCCTCGGCAGCTCCGCGTGCGGCCCGCAGGCGCTCAGGATATCGCAGCCACGTCGCCGGACGACCTATCAGCCCACCCCGCCCCGCCCCGCCACGCACACCGACCAGGCCGGGGCCGGAAGATATATTTGTATTGGGGAGAGTGCGGCGAGATAAGGAGAGGAAACAGGGGCCGGGGCCGGACTGGCTGGTGAAGAGAACTTGCTCCTAACAAAACATCTATATTATATGGACACTGGCGACCTGTCCCCGGGGCCCTGCCGAGGGGGTGGGGCCGGCCTGCCTCCTCCCGGCCCCGGGGCCGCCGGGCCCCACACTATGACGGACGGCCGGGACGCCGGGCGCGCCGCGAGGCCCCGACGCGCACGTCGCCCGCCGCCATAAAATGCACGTCAAACTGGCCTGGGGGTCAAAGTTTCCCGCCAGGAGGACGCGGGGACGTGACAGGGCGCCGCGCCACACCCGCGGCGGGCTGGGAGGAGGCGCTCCCACGGCCCGCAACACCCCCGCCAACCCTCCGATACGGCGCCCGCAAGGGGCCTTCGCAGAGCAGCAGAAGGGGCCGTCATATTGTCCGGCCCGAGGTTAAAACGACAGCAAACTGCACCATCTCCTCGTTGGCCGTGTAATTCCCTCCCTCCCCCAGCCCGTCCCGTCCCCCGCCGCGGCGCCCCGGCGCGCCCCCAGCGCATCCGTAGGCAGCGGGGAAATAAACGATATGACCTGATGTAACGTCCATTGTCCCGGGGCGGGCCGGGCCGGCGCAGCGGGGTCCGCCGCTGGCGTGCAAACAGGGCATAACCGCACAGCAGAGACAGTCCCGCGGGACCCACGGACACGTTCAAGTCGCCCGCCCCTCCCGACCCGCAGCCCAGTTGACCACCACCGTCCGCCCGAGCGGAGGAGGGCCCCAGCACCTCCTAAAACCATCCATGTCAATTTATGACTTTCTCGTCCTGCAGCAGGGCGGGGCTCGGGCGGCTCGGCTGGCGCGGTGGTTCCCCCGAGGACGGCGGGGTGTGGCGGGGTGT
>NW_026267177.1:1670469-1677331 GCF_000697945.3 Frankliniella occidentalis
GGGTGGGAGGGAGGGAGGGGCCTCTTTAAGGCCGTGGCCTCAGACCAGTGCGAGCCTCAGGCCCCGCTCCGACCCCTTCTTGGTTGGAGCCATTCCAGGGAATCAATTAGAGCAATTAACACGCGACTTTATCGGGTTACGCTTTGCTAGCTCGGACCGTCTTCGGCATCCCAGCGGCGCGGGGGAACCTCCACCTCCTCATGGTCTAACGAGCTGATCGCGGAGCCCCCCCGGGCCCCGCGCTGCGCTCCTCCTCGCTGACTCACCTGCGACGAGAAGGAGTCCCAGATGGGCGCCGACTCGTTCTCGCTCTTGCCAAAGACCCAGCAGGAGGCCTCGGTGGCGTTGAGCAGCTGCTGGCTCGAGCACGAGCAGTACACGTTGAGGGTCCTGATGTGGAAGGAGTCGCACAGGTTCATGACCGCGCCGCGGCCGGGGGCGGCGGCCGCGGTGGGGGCGGCCGACGTGCCGCTCAACGACTTCCTCCGCTGCGACGACGAAGCGTCCTTGGGGTCCTTGGCGAGGGGGTCCTTGTCCTTGCTGCGCTTGGCGCCCGCCGCGCCCGCGTCCCCGATGAGCAGCAGCGTCGCGCACAGCAGCAGCGCACAGCCTGGCCGCGCCATGGCGGCCGTCCTGCAACACAAAAGCACTCCGTCAGCACGCCGTCAGCCACCAGTTGCTGGAGGCCAGGCCAGGCCCCTCTAGGCTAGGGGGGGACACGACAGTCCGGGCCGAGGAGCACCTGAGTGCTGGGCTGTGTCATTCCGCCCAGATGATCGGCACCGTCAGCTGGCTCGACATCAACGCGAGCGAGCGAGAGGGCCGCTATAGTGAGGCGCAGAGAGACAGAGAGAGAGGGGAGCAGCAGGGTAACATGCCGCGGCAGCCACCTGTGTGTGAGGTAGCTGTGTGTGCAAGTGCCCTGCTGGGTACGACACGGCCGGAGGAATGCGTGATGTGTATCGTGGTGCCCTGCCGGGCTGCTCCGCCCCGCGCCGCCCCGCGCCGCCCCGCGCCGCGCTCTGCACGGGCGCGCACATCGTGCTGCGGGGAACACGTCGCGCCGGGGCACCAGAGGGAGCGGGGAGCAGAGTCTTGTCGGGACCGACGACACTCGCACCTCGTCTTGTCAGTTTGTGGTCGTGGCGCGGCGTGGCGGAGACAACTTCGCACGCTCGGCAGTGACAGTGGCCAAGCCCCGACCAAACGAGCATGCTGCTGCTCCCCAGCGTCTCCAGCAGCGGCAAGCGAGAGCGCGGCGGCACACACATGGCATGGCAGGCGATCGCGAGCAGAAAAGCCGTTTATTCGCGAGTCGGTGCGCGACGTGGTACAAGGAGAGTCAGATTGGACAGAGACCAAAAAGAAAAGTGAACAAACATGCCATCTTTTGTAAGCGTGCGAGGAGGGGGTCTGGAGGTCACAGTGATACAGCATTCCGGTGGTCCAGATGAAATGAAGAAGGAATGCGGAGAATATTAAAGCGGAAGCCTATGGTTGATGAGACTTGAACAACCTGGATCGGGCAACATAAGACACCACATCTCACGTGATAAATTTAAATGCACTCGAAATCTTTGATTCCTACCGAAATACTCGCCGAAATATTAATGTAGTATGGTTCAGTTTAACTTATATAGGCCCCTGACCTAGCAACCACTGTCTCTGAAGCATTATTCTTTTCAGCTTTACTAAAATGTTATTAACAACTCTAAAGTCAAATATTCCGAAATAGTATTCACATCTGCTTGAAGTTAAGGGATGAAGGATCCAGCCAGGTCCAGCACAAACAGCACGTTCTCTCACGTACTGGCACACTAGAGCTAAAAGGAGAGCTCAGTCTCAGATCTAAACAAACGCGTTAGACACGGTCACGTTTCGCTTCCAAGTATGTTTGAGTGCGTGCGTCTGCTGTGTGCTGTGACCTGCAGACAGACGCGGAGCTGGCGAGTCAAACGACATACATGGGCACTTTTCATCTCCTCTCCTCCTCATACTGGATGGCGTCCGTGATGTTTCGCGTTTTCGAATCAGCAACACCAAATGCGCGTGTGTTAGTATGTGTCAGAGAGTCAGGGAGAGGGAGAGAGAGGTGGGGAACGTGTGTGTTTACGTGGACTCGCCGGGCGTGTTTGCAAGTGTGCCCGTGTGCTTGTGTTGCGGTATCGCGCCAGTGCGACGAGTCGAGCGCAGGACTCGCTGGTCGTTGGTGTTGCCATGACGACAGCGCGAAGGGCGGGCCGCACACGGACGGAACGAAACCTCAAACCAAACACATTTCAGGGTGCGGATCCCGACGACGACGACGCGGCTAACGTAAGTAAGTCTGGGGGAGACGGGGGCGGCTCTTCCCGGCAACGGCTGAAGGAAGGGTGGTGCAGCTAAGAATAGATAGACGGAAGTGCGTCAACGTTTTGGGCAGCTGGTGATGGCCGGTCCGGTCCGAGACCCCCTCCCCCTCCTTTTCCTGGACCCGCCCCTGGTCCATTGTCCCGCTGGTGGGGCCTAGCGCTCCGCGCTGCTCGCCCTCTGGCTTGCCGAGCCTCCGCACGCATGCCGGGCCCGCGCACCTCCCGACCAAGGCCTGCCGCATGCCCGCCAGGCCCGCCAGGCCCGGCAGCGACAAAGAAACGAAGCACGCGTAAATTTGCCTTCGGCCGAATAACAACCAGGACTAATCGCACCGTTCCTGAGGGAACCAAATAAAAAAGCCCGAGCTACCAGTGCAATCGAAAAGCCCCTTCCATGCCCAACATCTTTACTTTGCTATGCTATGCTGAATAAACTCTTGCGCCCGGGTAGGGTTTTGTCCTCCAGTGTCAGAGGGAGGCGGGGGCAGCGGGATTCCTGTGGCCAGCGGAGCAGGCCGCTGTGCGCCCTACAGTTACTGTCCGGGCGGCGCAAGACGTGTCGCGATACCAGGGCAAGAGCCGCCATGAGCCTCGCCATGAGCCGCCAAGCGCGCCGGCACAATGTTGTGCGCCACTGCGACATTCTTTAATCCTTTTTATTACGAGCACACATACCGTTCTATTTTTCATATTATGTCGTGTGCTTTTTTCAACAACGGTCGCGCAGGGGCACTAGCAGAGGCCGCTGGCCTTGCAGCAGCGCTTGCGCGCCCATATAGACGCAGCGACGCGCGGCGCTGGCTGGCGGATACGCAAACGTCACGGGCCCATGACAGGAGGCAGGCCAGAGCTGGGTGCGGGGCCCGGGAGGCGCACCAGGCCCAAGCCCCGGAGATGTATCGGCCCCGATAGCTCCCGTCCCCGACGACGCGTCCTCGGCATGCGATCGCACCATTCTGGCCCCCCGCGGAGCCGTGCGGTGAGAGAGCGCGCGCACGCCGCGCCGCGACTTGGGGTATGAGAAATTCATCCGGCGGCTGAACTCGACAACGGCGGCTGCCATTAAAACGTCGTTTGTCATCAGACCAAAGGCCCCTAATGGACTCTATATCTTGACGAGGCGCGCGAGCCTCTCTGTACCGCCGCGCACGAGTTTCAATTCGGGAACTCCGAGAAGCGAACGAACGCGCAAGGAAAAGAGGAAGGAGAAAGGAGAGGGGGGAGGGGGCTGCAGTACACACAGTCTGGGGGTGGGGGCGTCTGTAAGGAGCGACACGCTGCGGACGTAGCACTCGTATTGATTGAGCACGCGCACCCACACACACACACACACGCCAACACACACACACACACACACACACACACACACACACCTTTCTTTGAACTGTCCCGGGCCAGGCGGCACCACTGGCCGTCCGCCAGAGGCGGAATCACCAACGCACGACCAATCAGGAGGTGCAGAGCGACGGGCCCAACCCTGACCCCGGGCGCAGCTGGGCGCAGCTGGGCGCTGCAGCTGCAGCTCCGCGCGCCTGGGCCTCCCGTTCCAGGCCCCGCGGGGCGAGCGAGAGCGCGGCGCGGGCGCCGGGGCGGAGGCGCCACCAAGCTGTCGCCTGGCGCTCCGCCAGCCCGGCCCATACACCCCCAAGACACGCCGATTACGACTAAGCGCTACAAGTCCTCGCGTAGTCCTGTGTGGGGAACCTGGAGACTCCTAGGAGGGAGGACCCCGTAAGGCTTCCAGTAGGACACGAACAACCCATGAAAAAGGGTTTCTGCGCGTTGTACATCAGACCGACATCGTTGACGACGACGAGTCTCTTTTACAGAACCCCTGCCCACTAATTTTGGCACAGTGTCCTCTCATTCCATCCCTCTGATTATTGATTATCTCCTTCATCCTCATCGAGATGGTTCACTCGTTCGCTTTACAAAACCAATGGCACGGCGGTAATCCAATTACATCAGTCCCATAATATTAAATACGAAAACTCTATTTTCCGCCTCCGTTTTCCGACGGGGCAAACAGGGCCGCCCTTTCAGTGGTGATCTGGCAGACGGGCGTAAGTCAAAAAAAAAGTAGTCGATTTTTTTTGCGGTCGAGTTTCATAATATATAGTTTTTATTTCAACGATTATATACCTTCAAACAAAAAAGTTGCTTCTTTTGGACTTACGTCCTTCTACCTCACCACCAGTGCTTTGTGACGCACCAAGTGCGCGTAATTTCTCGCCGTGTATATCGCTTTCGTCCACACCTCTTCTGCTGCCCCCGGGTCTTGTTGTTCACGCCCTAATCTGCTGCGATGATCCACACGCTTGCTTGCGCGCTCGTTCTCTCTCTCTCTCTCTCTCTCTCTCTTTCTCT
Source organism: Frankliniella occidentalis (assembly GCF_000697945.3). Classification (NCBI taxonomy): domain Eukaryota; kingdom Metazoa; phylum Arthropoda; class Insecta; order Thysanoptera; family Thripidae; genus Frankliniella; species Frankliniella occidentalis. The sequence goes on from NW_026267177.1 coordinate 1,675,188, forward strand.
CTCTCTCTCTCTCACACACACACACACATAGAGGCAAGCACGCACGGCGGGCAGGATGGGGGGGGGGGGCACATCTCCGCAGTGCTCGGGTTCCACCTGCATCTCCGCCCCGCCGCTGCGAGATACGAGATGATTTACTGGAGAACACGCCGGCGCGCTGCTGGTTAGGCCCCTATGGTATGGCGCGGCCCCGCAGGCCCCCCGCAGCCAGCCGGCCGGGTACGGTGACCAACGGCGGCGCGGCGGCGGCGGCTGTACCCTGGCAAGTCGCGCCCGGTGTAAATGAGCGCGATGATAAAAACGGGACGCAACCAATTCGGTCCTAGAAGAGTGCTTTTTATTTCCCCTCCTCGCCCAATCTCTGCGTCCTCATCAACGATGCGAGTATAGAACTGGGGCGCCTTGGCCCCGCGGCAGACTCGGCCGCTCAGCGCGCACACACGCACGGGCACGCACACACACGAACACGCAGAAGCATTCAAGGTGCAGGAGGACGCCGGCGTGCGGCCGCATCAGATGGGCCGCCAGCGGCAGTCTCACAGACCCGCCTCCACGCCACGCCACGCCGCGCCATGCTCCCCGGTGCTCCGCAGCAGCTCCCGCCGACACCTCCGGACACCTCCGCACACCTCCTAATGGGCTCCTCGCACGCCCGCCCGGCCCGCACCCGGTACCCGGGCCGTGTCACCGCGCGGGAGATGCTGGAGATGGGCTGCAGCAGCAGCAACAGCAGCAGCAGGGCTCGGACATGCACCAGTCAGAACGGCGGTAAACACACACACACACGAGGCGTCCGGCTCGGCAGCAGCCGCTCTCAGGTTCCGCAGGCTCACCACGACAATCAGCCAGCGCTTTAAAACCCTCGTTGAAGTTGAAGAAGTCTCCTGCTCGTGTGCTCGCCTCGGCACTTTTCTCTCGACGCAGACTCGCTTCCTCCCGTCTGCTCGCCTCGCGTCGCCTCGCGTCGCCTCGCGTCGCCTCGCGTCCGCTCCTCCAAGAGGACGCGACACACGAGACGACGGCACGACCGGACTATGGCCGCCGCCGGGTGAATGCGCTGAGCGAACCCCGATCGTGGACACTGATTAGGCTCGCGAGTGTGAGAGCGAGCGAGTTAGAGCGAGCAAGCGTCTCGCGCGCCCCTCTCTCTCTCTCGCTCTCTGATACTGACGAGTCCTGTGCGCGGAGCGAAGAGAACGCGAGGCTGAAAAATAATTACAATAATGGCGCGACGACACCTGAGCGCAGCCATGCAGCAGCCGTGCAGCGGCCGGGTGACGTATCAGCATCGGGCCATCGCCGCCGTCGGGACGGATAGCGAGGGGTGCGCGGGAGACGAGAGGGTGCGCCGTTGCACCGAAGACCCTCCGCGGCGGCGGCGGCGTCCGCCTGTCCCCGGATGACAAGGGCCCGGGGCCGCAGGCAATTTAGTCGATGTACCGTCACTAAAGGGACACGACGCACTACACATGAAATCATCACGCCCGAAGGGAGAAAAATTGATGTGGAGTGGAGCGCAGGAGGGGCGCGCGGCGGAGGACCTCCACAGTCATCCTTGGGGGCCTTTGGCGAGGCGGGGTGGGTGTGAGGGAGCGAAGGAGGGAGGAGTGAGAGAGGGCGACCAGAGAGGCGGCCGTCATGTAGCGGTGGCCGCCCGGCCCGCCCGGCCCCGACCCGCGCGCGGCCGCGAGAAGTGTCGAGCTTTGACAGCGGAAAGAAAATCCGTCATTTCAGGCAAAATTGAATTCGAAGGGGAGCCGAGGACGAAGGGGGACCGAGGGTGAAGGTGTATAGGAGATAAAGCGAAACGCCAGAGTCGCGCGACGCCGCCGCGCGTCAAGCCCCCGTCCCTCCCCTCCCTGCTGCTAGCGGGCCATGGCTCGGCCCAGTCAGATCCGCCCCAGAGAGACCGTGGCACAATATCCCCTGGTTATTGGAAGTTGTTGTTCCTGTGAGCCGGACCCCACTGCCAAGCGCGCCAGCAGTGTCAAGTCCCGCCTGGCCCCGTGCCAGTGACACTGATTCCATAGCGGGGAACTTAGGCCCCTCCTCGCTCGCCTCGGGTGGACTGTCCACCCGGACTCCTCCTCCTCCTTCACCACCACACCTTTCACCCCAAGCACATCCACTTCCAGCCCAAGTTG
>NW_026267177.1:1677786-1682042 GCF_000697945.3 Frankliniella occidentalis
CCCTCCCTCCTCCTCCCTCGGTGCATCGCGACGCCGATAAGGACGAGCGATAACATACAACCGGGCCCAGTGTAAAATGCGGGCCATATCGTTTTATCGCGACGCATCTTTTTCCCCCGTGAGTGCATGTTTCCTTCTCACTCACTCCTCCCCATCTGCGTGTGTGTGTGTGTGTGTGTGTGTGTGTGTGTGTGTGCAAACAGGGTCTCTCAGTCCCACGGCAAGCATGCCGATCTTACACACACATACACACACACGCTCCCGGCTGCAGGGTGCCCGGTGCTCGATGAGGACTGGGACCGCCCCAGGCTGGCCGAGCAGCCCGAGCAGCTATAGCAGAGCCGGTAGGCGGGATACACTACTGCTGTTGGGCCGGCAGCGGCCCCGCCCCGCATCGTGATCCCCTGAGCGCGGGGCGACACCCCTTTGGCCCTGCAATAACCGTACCTCAGTGCAAATCCGAAGCCCCGCCGCGCCCCGGTCCCGACACCGCCGCAGATCCACAAGAGCTCGGGGCAGAGAGCGGAGCGGGGAGCCGCCGCCGCGCCGCCGCCGCCCCCGCCGAGCAGCGACCCTCACAACCGCGTGCCGCCCCCCGCGGGGCGCAGTAGTCTCCGGGGGGTTGTTTTAATAAAAAAGATGCGATTGATTGAAGGCGATGTGATTGATAAATGATTCCCACTTTGGACGCGAGAGAGGTGCGATAGCGAAGGCGGTTGCGCGGGGCGGGGGGGAGATGGTGTCGGATAAGGCGATGGGTGGGCGTGGCAGACGGGGGGGAGAGAGAGAGAGAAAACCAGAGAGCATGAGAGAGAGAGAGAGAGAGAGAGAGACGGTCAGAGGCAGGGAGGGAGCGCGGAGCACGGCGGCCGGCAGAGAGGAGGGTGGATGATGCACGCTCACGGCAACAAAAGTGATGCCGTGTCATGTTTCGGATTCGTCTCGCTCTTTAGCCTGAAAAATCGTAGTCTGATCCCGCGGGGTCCGCGCATGGCGTGGCGTGGCGTGGCGTGGCGTGGCGTGGCGTGGCGGTGTCCGGGGGGAAGTCCGCGCGACCGGGTGAATAAATGAGTGATGCAGATCGCAGTGCCCGGCCTGCTGCACCAAGCCTGCACGCGCTGCCAGGCCCGGACACTCGGCCGCGGGGCTCGGGCTGCGTGGGCCGCGGCGGCGGCCGGAGGCAGCGGCCAGCGCCAGCGGCCCCTGCGCGCCACGCACGCCACGCACACTGCTCCACATCACCGGTGCACCGGGACCGGGCCGGCCGGCCGGGGCCACCCCCCGCGCTGTCACTCACGCGGGCCGCCGTCACTCCACTGACAGCCGCGTCGACAACCCCAGCCAACCAGAATTTATTATCATTCTCCAAATCGTCGTCCATCATTTCACGCCCGCCAGGCGGGGCGGGCGAGGCGTGGCGTATGCAACAAAATCAAAAGTGTGCTGCATCCCGCGCCGTCGGCCGCGTCACGCCCGCCCCGCCCCGCCACACACACCGGCGTTGGGCTCGCCGAGCAGGAGCAGGCGCGGTAGAATTAACTTGTCATTCGGGTAAGCGTCAGCAGAGGGACGGTAATAAAACACGTTATTGGCAGTGATGCAGCAGACACGGGGGCCACCGGTGCGGGAGGAGACTATTTACAGAGCGCCCCGATGCCGCCGGGATGATGCACCGCCACCGCCGTCACCCTCACCATCACCACTAACACCACCACAGCACGGATATCACTCAGCAAACAATAAAAATTAAGAGCAGTGATGACGCTGCACAGATAAGACAATCGAATCGTTTTTAAAGTGTTATTTTCCCTTTCCTGGCGGGGGCCCCCGGGCTAGGACTCTGGCAGGCCGTTGGGCCGCGCCTGTAGGCCGTGGCCTCCCTCGCCTAAGGAAGTAGAGATTGATCACTGCGGGCCCGGGCGGCCGCCCCGCCTGCCCCGGCCCTGCCCCGGCCCTGCCCCGGCCCTGCCCGCCCCTGCTCTCGGCCCACCCCTGCGATTACGCAGGTCATTACTTGGCTCCCCCTGTCCTGTCGTCCGAGCCGGAGCGATAAGGAGAGCGGAAAGCAATGACGGGGTGGCAAGAAATTCGCGTGGCAACGCTAGCCGCGTGGCCACGCCGTGCTCACCACGCAACCTGCCTGCGTGGGTGGTTCTGAGTACATAGAAGATTGTAAGTGCAAAGAGTAAAACCGGGTCACACAAAATATTCAGTTTTATTCTTTCGTTTTCTAAAAATTGTAGTGCTTGAAAAGTTTAGTAAGCGATATCGGAACCTGTTCCACCCTATTCCCGTAACCAAAACGTTTCTTCTTAATTTGTGTGTTAGCATACCTCAAGAGGTAATCGGTTCCTGAAAAAATTCTGGGTGGTGCCCTACCACAAGGGATTGATTGCAAATGAATTTTAAAGACAGAAGCCCAAACATTAAAAATTTAAAAGGCTAAAGCCTGGCCTCAAAAAGGTGTCACACTGAGAAGAGGTGTCACAATGAGAAGAGGTGTCACACTGAGAAGAGGTGTCACACTGAGAAGAGGTGTGGTGTCACACTGAGAAGGGAGTCCAGCGGGGTGAGGGGGGTAAAGCCCTAGTCTTTCACGATACCGTAAGCGGTAAGTTGGCCTATTATTATACTTTCACAAGCCAGACGTTTGAAACAAATAACTCTGCATAATTTTCCATTCAAACCAAAATCAAATGAGGGTGAATCGTACTCTAGTCACGTTGTTTTCAGTAGTCTCGTCAGTAGTAAAACCCGAAATAGTCTTAACATGGGTCATAGGATCATATAGGCTGGTGCAACAAATTTTAATACAGACGTAAGAAGTCGCCAAGAAGTAGTAAAATGACAGCGAGGTCCCCTAACACTAAAAACAGTGATAAAAAATCAGTTTAGTTCAAATCATGCCTCTTCAAGTTTTACAGCTGACTGAAATCTGAGATTGACAGCAAACGAAATGGTGGTCCCAGCTCATGGCCTCGTGTGTCCTGCTTGTTTTGGAATTATTATTTTTTTTGAATCATTCCATATTTCTTGTCCGGGGCGACGCTGGGCGGACGCTGGGCGGACGCTGGGCGGACGAGGCCCCAATCACGTTAACGCGCTCCAAAGTGCCGGGCGGCGGCCATTAACGGAGTTACGACGCCGGAGAGTTATGGGCGACGAGCCCGACCAGTGTGTGACGCGATAATTGCGCGGACCTTTCTCCTTTTTGCAGCTCATTGCGGCCCGAGCGGCTCAAAGAGCCCCCCACGAGCCGCGGCCGCAGCCCGAGCCAGCGCAGCCGCGAGTATGCGAAATCACTCAGCGCTCCTTCCCCACCTGCAGCGCGCGCGGGAGAGGAGCGGGGCCGGGGAAGGGGGCGAGGCGACCCCCCGCGGGGCCAGGCCAGGCCAGGCCATCAGGTGACCTCCTCTCCCACGCGCCGCACCCGGGTCCACCACCCCGAGGCCCCGGCCGAGGCCCCCGCCGGCCCCGGGTGCAGCCGCCGGGCGGACACGCACATAGGCCCCCCTTACCGTGCAGGACTGCTCAAAGTTCACCAACTAAAGTTAGCCCTAATTACTGGCAGGGCAGCGCGGTGCAGCTCGCTCGGGCCGCGCCAAACAGCGCCGGTACACCACACCGCACCGCACCGCCGGCAGCGGCGGCAGCGCCCGGGGAGAGAGACTGGGGAAAGAAAGGCCGCACCGGGGCACTAGGGCCCTCAACTACAACGAGCACAGCAAAGGCAGTTATTTTCGCGCTTGGAATATATCAAAACATGAAACTTGAGAAGCGGCAATCTTTAACACAACGGCTACTCGGCAATCGGCAATCATCATAAAACTTGTAGATCCGACGGATAGAGAAAACGACTATAACGGGGGACTGTCTGAAAATAGGCTTTGATTGAAAACCGGAGCAAACCGCAAGGTACTCAAAGGACGAGAGATAAAGGCCCGCAACTCTTGGAAAACATCGCGCGCTGCTTGGAAACTGCGTCATTCGCCACAGTTCAGTTTTCCGAACAATCTGCTTCGAAATTACCACTTCCTGCTTGAAAACCTTTTGAATGCCGCGGTTAACATTCTAAGACGGCGCAGAAATTCATAAGCGCAACAGAGTGGGTTGAGGACTCCCCGAGCAGCATGGCACCGCGAACGGGGGCGCCCGCCCCCCGCCGCATAGGTAGATAGGCCGGATCATATTTCTCGCAAGGACACATATGAGATTCCTCGCACCGCCGTGTCACACTGAGAAGAGGTGTCACACTG
>NW_026267177.1:1682351-1683474 GCF_000697945.3 Frankliniella occidentalis
AGGGGGGCGGCCAGGGGGCGGCAGCCGCGCAAACAAACAACGAGGTGAGCCGCGGCAGAGGAGAAACTCCAAACAGCGGGCCAACACAGCCGGCGCCGCGAATACCTGGCAGGGGTATGTCCGTGTGTCCGCCGCGCTCCGCCACGCAGGGAATTCGGAAGCACATTGAGGCGGGCCCTGCGCGGCCCTTGCGAGCCCCGGCGGCGGCATGCACCCGTGTGGCAATGGTCAACCAGGCGGGGGGGCGTCCGAGAGCGCGCAGCAGGGGGGGGGACGTCCCCAAACGAGGTGCGCTCGGAATGCGACACACGACGCATTCGCGAGCCCCACACTGTCCGTCTGCTGCTGCAGCACGGCTGCTGCGGGGCCCCGGCGAGCCTCACCCGGGGGGACGTCTGTGTGTGAGTGTAGCGGAGGGGAGGCGTCCGAATAACGAGGCGTTAAAGGTCCCCCGCGTCCGCAGCTAGTGTTTCACGGGCTGACGCGCGCCGAGGGTCGCGGCGGCGCGGCGCAGCGCGATGCGACGACGTTACTTCCAGTTCAGCGGCTGCCGCGCCGGTCAGGAGCCCGCCCGCCTGCTCTGATGCAGCTCGCCCCGCCCCGCGCGACACAAAACGATTAGTCAGTCACAAGGTGCGCTGCGCGCCGAGAGCACAACTCAGCGCGGACCAACAATGCGACGAGTCTAATCCCTCGACGGCAGGGACAGAAAAAAATAAATAAAAATAAAACGAATAAAAATAAAAAGCGACGACGCTTTTGAATGTAGTTATTTACTGATGTTGGCGACACTGGTGCCCAATCGAGCGAGAGTAACGTGGAGTATGCGGGGGGCGAGGTGGAAAGGGAGCGGGGGGTGCTGCAGGGGGAGCTCGGCGGCAGCAGGATGAGGCGAAGCGGGGCGTCGGTCCATCGAGAGATGACGCAGATGGACCCTGACCACCGCCACGGGACGCTGGGCAGGGGTGCGTCCTTTTCAGCTAACTTCCATCGCGCGATCACGTCGATCGCGTCGATCGCGGCCGAGCTCGATCGACGCGCCGCCTTCTAACGCCGCTGCAGAACGTTGCTGCGCATGCGCAGGAGAGGAAACGGTCGCGCGCGAACCCTCTGCGCATGCGCA
>NW_026267177.1:1684879-1688194 GCF_000697945.3 Frankliniella occidentalis
TTAGGCGGCGGCGGCGCCCGCCTGCCTGCAGTGCGCATCCTCAATGCCCCCCTCTGCTACCCCTTCCCCCTCGGACAGCCCAGTAATGCCTAGCGACAGTCCGACGCGCCGCCACGCCACGCCACGCGCATAGGCGCCATGCGGGGCCGGGCGGCCGGGCGCGACGCGGCGCCCTGGATGTCCTTCCGCACCCCCACCCCAGTCAGGAGGGGCGCCCGTCCGGCCCGGGGGGGCAGAGTGGCAGGTGGAGCGCACGATATATACACCGGGCGCAGCGCAAAGCGCCGCCGCTTCTGGCGCCAAAACAAAACGGACGCCGGGCCGGAAATAAAAACAGCGTAAAAAAAACTCTCCGGAGCGGCGCCAAATCAGCCCTGTCGGCGGCGGGGGGGATGATGTACTCGCGGGGCCGTCACGCGCCCGATTGACACCCGCGCTGCCGCTGCCGCAACCGCTGCCGCTGCCCGACCAATAAAATTATTCGATTTTCGACATGAATAATAAATTCCGTGTCCCGCAGAAAAAGTCAAACACGCACAGCACACGGCCCGCCGCCGCGCGCGGCCGAACAAAAAATATATCCGAATACATAGGGGCGCTCAGGAAGAGGGGCGGTGGCGGTGGATGTCGCTGTCGGTCGGCCTGAAGCGAGGGCCGCGGCGGGCCGCGGGGGCAGCTCGCCGTCACAACACAGGACGCCGCGGTGGCGCCGGCGGTGTGTGGACGGGACGGCGACGGCCCAGGAAGTTTGTTCTTGGCCCCGGGCCGGCGGCGAGCCAAAGTAGGCTCAAGTGGCCGGCCGCGGCCGCTGCACCCACCCACACACATACACACACACACGCGCGCGCATCCGGAGGCGAGGCTCGTGTCCAGCCGACGCGCCGCCAACCGTCACTTCGCCTTTCGGCCTGCTCTGTTAGTTCACCAGTCGACAGGTCATTTATTTCCAGGACGACGCCGCGCCTATCGGTAGTAGTACCTGATTGATGGAGACGGCGACGACGAGCGACGGAAGGGGTATCCGTTAAAATCCTCTCAGGCCAGAGCACGACGACGGCGTCCTGGGCACGACACACACACCAACACACACACACACACACACGCACACACAAGCACGCGCGGGCGAGGCGACGCTCGCTGTTCGCACGCGGCACGCACCGTAACGCTGCACAGCGAGACGAGACGTGCTCACTCGCCGAGGGTCGCGGCGACTGTGAGCTGCTGAGCTGAGCGAGGCGGCGGGCGGCGGCGCGCAGAGCGCGTAGCGTAGCGTCCGCGCCGGTCCTTCCCTCCCCCCAGCCCACAGAGGCCCAGCCCGGCTCGGCCCGGCTCGGCTCACACCGGCCGGCAGGTCTCATCGATGGTGGCCGAAACGAACACTAACTCGGCTGCTCCGATTCGCGCCCTCCCAACTCAGTGAGCTCATGACAACAACCCTGCAAAGCACCACGCTAACGGGCAACCGGTGAGACTTCGACCCTCTCCTCCTCTCGCTCGCACTCATCAAAGCTTGCCCCCCTTCTCCCCTTCCTCCTTCACCCCGCAACAGGCTGCCACTGAACGTAAAACGAATAGGGTACTCATGGTCACTCTGCGCACGACCGAACGACGACCGGTATGAGAAATTGCCGAGACCATAAATAAACCGCCGACAAGTACACCGCGCATTTCCTCTCCAAACATAAAGACGTATCGTTGGAAAGGGCTCTGTTGTTGTCGCCGATACGACCTCCCGGCTGGCGCCCATATCGACACACGCCGCGCTCCGCTCGGCTCCCAATTTTATCTCGCGGCCGACATGAGGGCCGCGGTCGCCGTGTCAATCAGTAACGACCAATTTTTCATATGGGGGCCCGACAGAAGTGACAAGGGCATGAGAATAAGAAAGGCGCCCGACGATTGGGGGAAAGGGGGGGCGAGGGGCAGGGGCGGATAAAGGTCGCGGGGTGCAGAAGTTTTGTGGAAGGGCAATGCCTTAATGAGTGGCGAGATAACAGCCGTCACAACAGCGAGCGAGCCCTCCGCGCGACCACCACCACGCCCCGCCCCGCCACACCCCGTCCCGCCACGCCCCGCCTCGGCCGCAGATGCATTAGTGCCCCTTTCATGGGTTCCACACCTTATTCTTCGCCGGCTGGCCCTCTCCGCTCCTGCTCCGCTCCCCCAGTGACTCGCCCCGCCTTTCTTTGTCGCCCTGACGCATTGTCGCCCGCCAGGCGGCTCCGGCTGCCCTCCGCACGCCCGACAGCCAGTTTGCTTAGCCCTCCCAGGGGGGGGGGGGATCAATTATCCAGGTGATGACTCTCTACCTCCCAGGTTTTCTCTCCGCTCCCCCCCAACCAAGTCCCTTCCACTTCCGGGCCAACCTCGGACTTTACGACAGGGGGCGGGCGGTTCCAGTTGAGGACAGTTTTCAAACCGGAGAAGGGGGGCCAGAAAAGAGGGAGGGGACGTGGGGCGAGCAGCTGAACTGTTCAATGACTCTCTCCCTCTCTCTCTCCCTCTCTCTCTCCCTCTCTCTTCTATCCTCGGGCCCTTCACGCAGATGTACTCCTGATTGATTTATTGAGCAAAGGGACCGCCACATATGAAGACAAGGGCGGCTCCCGAGCAGCAGCGCCTTGGCCGGCGGAGGCTGCGCGCCGACAATGGGGGGGTCACGAGAGTGACAAGGCCCGCACGCCCGCCGCCCCACATGGCAACACTAAGATATGAGAAATTTGCGTGCAACAGGCCGCATGGCGCGCTCGTTGGGGAGGGAAGGCGGATGACGACACGGAAATTGACTTTTTCAACGATCGGAAGCATAAAATCCGGGCGGGCAGGCGGCGTGCCTCGCACACAACCACTTTATGACGTGGCCCAGGACCCATTGTGGAGATTAAAAAGGCGGGCGCAGCGCGCGGCGCGGCCGGCTACTGGTCACTCTCTGATACGACGTGCCACCCATTCCCGCTCTAAACCACGCGACGAATGACGCCCGATGTTCGTCCTTTCATTGCCGTTTTAATTTTTCTTTCCATTTCTACGACCCCGCTGGCAGCACGCAACGCGCGCGGTGGCGCCAGGACGGTTGCTGCGCCGGCTGCGCCTTCGCGCCGCGGTCCTGCTGTTCGCCTCGGCCGGCTATATGAGCGTGAGAAGACCCCCGACGCACCGCGTTAGCGAGCAGGTGTGAAGCGCACAGCGTGGCACAGCGTGGCACAGGGCGGCATTCATCCGAGCAAGAGACAGAGAGAGGAGGGCATTCTCCTCGAGCGCTAACAGACACGTCGACCGCCCGCGTGCTTGCGCCTCCTGTGCCGTTACGACTTC
>NW_026267177.1:1688497-1701900 GCF_000697945.3 Frankliniella occidentalis
GGGCAGTGAAGGGGGAGGGAAGGGGCTGAGCGTAACGCCAACGCGCTTTAAGGAGGTACGGCCTGAAGGGTTGGGCGGCTAGCTGTTGCGTTGTAAATCATGGGGACACATCTGGGCCATGCGGTGGAGAAATGGTTGCAGACTGGGGGATCGCATGGGCAGAGGGGGGAGGGGGAGGCAGGAGAAAGGACAGGAGGGGACAGGCGGGGCCCGACGTTGCGTCTAGTGGATTGGACAGAGAGGTGTCCGGCCTGGGGCAGTATAGCAAGACCCAGGGGGCTTGACGGGGACCCGGAGGGACGAGGGGGGAGGGGGGGGGGGGGGGGGGGGGGGGGGGGGGGGGGGGGGGGGGGGGGGGGGGGGGGGGGGGGAGGGGATCGTGCTGTAGAGACTGCAGCAACGGCAGACAGGCCGCGAGCAACAAGCTGTACGAAACGACAGACATATCTGCTGCCGTGAACTCCGCAGACGTGAAAAATATGGCACGAAAAGTGACACGATCGGAGAGGGGGAGGAAGGGAGAGGGAAAGGGAGAGAGGTTATTGGGGGGAGGAGGGGAATGGAAAAGGGGTGCAAATAATCGACAAGGTAATTGCCCACGAGTGTATGCTAAAAGTTGGGGCATTATTGTACACGCAAGAGTTAATTTTCTCTTGCGAAATTGAATACCTTATTATTTTGAGTGTGATTTGGAGTATCATCCGACGTTATGAACAGTCGATCGGCTCTATTACGCGTGGTCACTGTTAACACAAGTCCCGACCCGACTCCAATACCTGACTGTACTGTACAGTGCGGCTTCCAGCGTGCTGCACCCAGGACACACAGCGCGGGCAGCGCGGGTCACAGCTGACAGTACAGTAGTACAGTCCGGGCCGACAGGGGGCCCGGGTCGCACGCCTACCGAGCAGCGTCAGGGATTGTTTCAATGGGGGGGAGTGGTTGCCGGCGATGGGATCTTTGGCCCACACACCGTCGGCAGCCTCATCCTCGCGCGCGCGCCCCCCTGGCCCGTGTCCGCCACCCTGCTGGTGGTACGGTCCGGCCCGGGTCCCAGGTGGCACACGGTTGGCGCCCACACCCAGCGGAGCTAAAGCACACCTGCTGGATTTGCACTCCATTGTCACAGCACGGCGATTAAAACTCGGCGCCGACACATCATTGGAGGCCTGCCCCCGCCCCCGCTCGGCACGGCGCACGGCCCGCCTTCTGTACGCAAATGTTACGGGGCCGACGAGCGCGGCGCCCTAAATCACGCTGAGCGGAGCAGAGTAGAGCAGAGCAGAGCAGAGCGACTTCCTCCCGGGGGCCACCGCCGCCTCCCCTCGACCCCACCTGCCTATACGTCACGAGCCGAAGCGAAGGCCCCTCCAGACAGAACCCAGGAGGCCGAGCAGCAGCTCCCGCCGGCCGAGGTGGTGGTGGAGGTGGTAGTAGTAGTTGTACTCCGGTGAGGACACCAGGAAGACCCACTGCGTCTTCTTGCTATGTAGTATTTCCTCGGCTTCGCCGCCGCTCTGTCCGCCTGACACAATTCTATATTCACTCGGAGCGAATCTCCTCGGCTAAGGCCCGCGCTGCCCGCCCGTCCGCTCCGGGCCCGGTCCGACACAATATCAGCCCAAATTATTATCTTTCCGAGGAGTTTGTGACGAACGGGTCTGATCATTTATGCATGCGCCTTTTGATGGGGCATAATCTCTTCTGAGCCGAGATGGCTGAATAAGACATCTTAAGCGGGGCGTGGCGGGGCGTGGCGCTACGTTGTGAACGGGGCGCCGCGAGTCCTCTCCAACCACTCACCGTCTGGGTTCGAGCCTGGCCACTCTCAACAGGTACCTGAAACAATTCAAATTGCAGAGCTTTAGAACAAACATTGTCATTTTCAGGACGTCGCAGTTATCTTTTGAATCGGTTCATTTCATCATTTGTCTGCAGTGTATATTACAGGCATTACAAGACACGTTTTATGTCAACAGGTGTGCAAACTTTAAACGTTTTTGATACGTTTATCAGCAAGTGCACACTACTTGGTTCCTACAGATAGAATAGATTTTAGGCGTGTACGTGTCAAAGTGCGTGAAATTCACACGTTTTGGTCAGAAATTTTCATAACACGTAAGTGGGCAACGTTATTTAGATACCGCATGTACTGTACAAAACCATGATTTGCACACGCTCGTTCGCAAATATTGCACATTTGTTTTAGCAGTGGAGGCATCGGGCATCACAATTCTGCTCGTACCACGCAGGCTCAAACGAGCGAGGCCTTGGATGAAGAGAAAGAAAGAGAGAACACCAAGGCGATGAATGTGAAATCATTGACCGTCGAGCAAAGGCAGGCGCCCCTGCCTGGGGATATTTTCAGAGAAGGGAAAGATTTTTTTATTTCATGCCAGGCGAAGAAAGAGAAAGAAAATATAAATAAGAGCGAGTGGGAAAGAGTTTGTTGCAGCCTTTGGCGGGCCAGTCGTACTCTTTCACCCCCCCCCCCCCCCCCCCTCTTCTTCCAGTCACTCCCCGTCGATACGCAATAACCAGACGCTCGATGAGGTGTGGCGAATGATCCACTTCAAGGGGCAATTATCATAAGTGCTTCATTGTGGCGGCCACAAAGGCGCGGTCAGGGCGGCCGCCGCACAAAGGGCCCAAGTGCAGCGCCGGCCGGACAGGCGGGGCGGACGGACGGACGGACGGGCGGCGAATTGGGATTCGAACCCGCCAACTTTATCTCAAAGAGCCGGGGCTGAGCGGGTGCGCGGGGTGGCGGGGCGGGCGGGCAGCTCTGGCCGATAGCTCACGGCATACCGTTTTGCGGAAAGTTTTGTAGAGCGGATCGAGAGAGAGGACCTCCGGCCGGAACCGCCTCCTCGCTATTTGCAGTGCGCTTGGCGGGCGGGTGCGGCGGCTATGTGCTGCTGGCGACATGCAGCCGACGCGTCTACTCCGCATCCGTGCGCCCCCGCGACACACCGGGGCAGGTCGTCTCGTCTCGCACACCACACGGAACCAGGAACCAGGCAGCAACAATAATATGCTAAATTATGGAGCAAGTAGGCCGACTAGTGGTGCGGCATTGGGTGGAGAGTGAAACCCATAGTGGAACACGTGGAGGAACCAGAAGTGGAACCCGAAGTAAAAACCAAAGAGCTCTTCGTAGGAACTCGAAGTGGAATCCGAGGTCGAGGTGCAACCCACGGTTTCCACACCGTGGTGCAACCCGAGGTGAAACCCGAGGTGGAACAAGGCCACAGCGAAGCGCGGCGGCCGGCGGGCGGGCCTCTGCTGTGTCCCTGACGACAAATTCGCAGTCTCATCAGGAAGGGACATAATACCAGCGATAAAGGGAGAGGGGTGGGCGGCGTGGGTGGTATAAAAAGTTAACTCCAGTGTATCCGTCATGGACCAAAGCGACCTCGCTCCACAAAACAATGCCATGAGTGACAGGGGGAAGGGCAGATGAGCGTTTATATGGCGGCAGTAAAGTCTCAATGACGTCACACACAACTACTGCAGCGCGAGTTGCCGGAACGAGTCTCCGCGGGGGAGGAGGGGCGCACGGCGCGAAAAAGGGAAAAAACAAGGCGATCAGATACAGCGCCCGCTTCATTACGCCCAGGTGTTTCGCTGCAGAAGGAGGGGGGGGGGTGAGTAGGGAAGCAATTTTTCTCCACCCCCGCATCCACTCCGCCCTGAGATATATTTTATTATCTTCGCAAAAGAAGTCGCTCGCCTCTTATCTGAATCAACGTTTAATTGAAGTGAAATGTTATTCCTGCGACCCTTAAAAGTCGTTTCCACAGAAATTTATTTCAGGCGCGCAGCGAGACTCGGAGGCGCAGCCCCCCACCCGACCCCCTTCCCCAGCAGCGATAGCATGAACGTCAGGCACTGCTCCGGTGAATTGTAAAAACAGTAGTACTCCAGGGCAGTCCAGTCCACTGCTGTGCGGACCTGTGGATGGCGGTGGAGGGGGGGGGGCAGTAGGGCCAAGCGTTAAACTTGGGCCATCACCGTGATCACGTGCTCTCTATTAGTCAGGGCCGAGACCGCCCGAACCGTGAGCTACCGACCGCGCGTGTGTCTGGGCAGCGATAACGGAGCACGGGGCCACGGGGAAGGGGGGCACCCCGGGGGCACGGGGGGCCACGGTGGGATCGCAACAGGAGAACAGTGGAGTGGCCCCGCGACAGGACAGGAGCTGCGGGGGCAGGGGCGGTACCAGGACAGCAGCCACAACCTGAGAGAGAGGGGGCAGTGAGAGAGGAAGAGAGAGAGAGAGAGAGAGAGAGAGAGAGAGAGAGAGAGAGAGGGAGAGAGAGAGAGAGAGAGAGAGAGAGAGGGAGAGAGAGAGAGGCAGGGGCGCCGTCTGGCCGCGTGTACACAGCATAGGCATTACGGCCGGTGAGCATGTCGGGGGGAGGGGGAGGAAACAACCCCTGCATTGATACAAAAATGCAGAACTCAACAATGCCTCGACTTTCCGCCTTTCTGAAAATTAGGGGAACAGGCTCGGCGAAAATACATACGCGGCAAACATAAAAAAATAAATTAAAATGTCGAGGAGAGCGAAAATCGTGATACGCGAAGCATGCTGGCCAGCGGAGCTGACTGCGCGCCGCGGCCGCCGCCGCCGCCACTCCGCTAAATAATTAAACGGGGTGAGGAAAAGGGGGGCGAGGCGGAGGGGAGGAAGCTCAACGCCACATACCGCTGTTGCTGAGTCGCGCCGGGCCGACCGGGCCGCTTACAATGCCGCCACATTGAACAATAAAGTCAATGGAGTGGAAGAAACATTACAAACGCGCGTATGAGGAGCGGGCCCAGAGGAGCCGCGCGGCGGCGGCCGCACCGCGTGGCGTTTGGCGCTCAGCACGGGGGCAGGCAAAGACACTGGGTTATTAACACGAAAGATGGAGGGGTTGTTTGTTTGCGGGCGATCTGGACAGAGGAGCTGCTGAGGTCGGACGGGGGGAGCGCAGCAGCAAGCCTCATTCATATCTGAGGCCGCTTGAACCCTTGTCACACCCTTCGGCATGCAATAACCTCCCCGCTTCTGCTGCAATTCGCGAGAGACCAGTCTCTGCTCTGCTTTGTTTTATGGATGGAGACCGTCCTGCGTCCTCTCCATCTCGCGACCCCACTTTTCGGCCAGGTGACCATGGAGCACGCGTGCGAAAGTACGTAAGTACTAAGTTCGCACATAAGCATGCACGCACACTCGTTCACTCGTGCCCGCGTGCGCTGAATGATGCAGGACCGAACCCCGTCCCCGCCGACCCCTCAACACAACCCGGTGTTCGGATGTCATAATATTTTTGCGTCCATCAGCCAGGATTAGCGAGAGAACTCGCACCCTAATCACATCAATCCAGGCAGCAGCACTGGGGACGAGGGTGTGATGAGAGATGGATGGATGGATGGATGATGGTACTATGGATGGGTGGATTGGATATGGGATGGTTGGTAGGATAGAGGCCTAGATAAATGAAAAGCTGTAGCAAGAATTGCACGGCTACATAGACTACTACATTTAATACAATTGAGCCGACATTTACGTCATTTTGCAAACCCAAAATCTGTTTATGTTTTTGACAAGTTTTAAATTATTTTCTCAGCCATACTACTTGTAGTACACTGTAGCAGCCCAACAATGATAGTCTAGCTAAGGCACTCACAATTTTTCTAGGTCCAGATAGACGGCATAGTCGAAGTCAAGCCATTGCATCCAACCTCAATTGATTGAAGGGGGAAGAGAGTGAGCAGGAAATGGTGGTGTGTGGTGTTGCTGTGGCGCGGGGCCGCTGGGGCGACATCCGGCTAAGAGAGCGGTGGAGGCGGCAGAGGGGAAGGGGCGGGCGCGACACGGGAAAAGTAAAAGGGCAGAGAGGAGTCGCGAGCGCGCACCAAAACATCGAAAATCGCGAGACAAGCGGCTCTGCCGCCTCCGCCACCTCACGCTCGGCGGGAAATGGGAGAAATGAGGTCCACAATGGAGGAGCGCGCTGTGATAAAGTGGCAAGCGATGGCGCAGCGATGGCAAAGGCGTGCCTCCGGCCTACCGTGTCGTGGCGCGGCGGGGCGGGGAGCACAGAGGCCTCCGGCAACACACGGAGCAGAGCGGGGAAGGGGTGAGCCAAAGGAAGCCACCCGCGACCCGCCCCTCCCGACCCCCCGGCCCCGCCGACACGGCCGACGGCGGCGGAGAAAATACTGTATTACAGGGAGTAACGTTCTCCTCTCGCGTGACGACGAATACGTCACCGAGGCGGCGGGGAGGAAGAGGCTGGTGGCGCGCCGCCTGGGGCGCCTATGGCCCGGGGCCCTGGTGTGGCGCGGCGGGCGCGGGGCGGAGGTGAGTGAGAGTGAAATCATTTCCGCGAGAGGCACGCCCCCCCCCCTCCGCACGCCCGCCGAGCCGCGTGACGGCGTGATACAGGGAGTGACTGCAGGCTGTGAGGGACAGGGGCTGATGGAGTGACAGTCGCGCGCAAGGGCGTGGCGGCAAGCTCTGTACTGGTTTACTCGTTGGTTACTCGGGCGTCATCAGACCGTCCAATATCAAGGACCCGGTGAGCAGTTCCTGCGCTCCGTTGAGGGTCCCTCTTTCCAGATGACTCGTACGGGTGGGGTCGGTGGGGCGGAGTGGGCCGCATTTGGCGCACTGCAGGCCGCACCCCCTCCCCCCGCTTCCGGGGAGACCTGCCGGTGCAGCGCGTCCCTGCCTGGCCGAGGCCCGCACAAAGCGACGCTGGCTGGACCGACTCTTGGGGGAAGCTGGGAGGAGGGAGAGGGGGCACACTTCCTGCAACCCACAGAGGGGGAGGGGGAGGAGAGGGGTTGGCGGAGGGGGCGGTGGTGGTCAACTCGATCAGGCCGCCGATTGTGAGACAGTAGAAGGGGAGGGGCAATGGTGTTTCGTACGTCCCTTTCAGATCCCTCTTCCTGCAGCGTCATCGAACTGATACCAGACCCCCGCGCCATCAACCATTTCTGCGACGCTGCGCCCCGCATGTCCACAACCGAGCCACAACTTACTCGGCGGCGAGTTGTGATTCCGTCATCTGGATTTCGATACAATGCGCCGCCAGCGGGGAGGGGCGGTCGCGCGTCCACTCGTACCAATTGAGAACAACTTGGTCCCTCAATTGCGGTCAAAGTACCCGGCCCCGTAGTGACGCGCTTCTTCCAGCGCCTTCCTGGTCTGCGGGCGGCTTCTGGGGAGGTTCTGGCGTCCGTGCGAGCAGGATCTCCGGTCACCTCCCGGTGGCAGTGCCGGTGCAGCCGGGGGGTGCGGGGCCTGTGTGAGGACATGCGGCCCCCGGTGTCGCTTTGGTCACCGCGTCGTGCACGGCAGGAGGGGAGGTCCCCGTCCCCGGGGAGCCCGGGAGGCAGGCGGACCCAGTGCCCCGGAGTCCGGACTCGGGCTTTGGGTTTCCGGGTGCCAAGGCCACAGTGCGCGCGCAGGGCGGAGGGTGGGCGGCGGGCCTAGGACTTTGCGGCGGGCATCATTAGTGGTTTGGGTACCGTACCGGCCGCCCGCCCGCGCCCGGCCCACCAAGTAGCAGAAAGCCCCCTGAGCCTTCGCCGAGGGTCAGGAAACGGTTTGCATAATAAGAACTGCATGCGGCCATCCCGGCGCCCCCCGTAAATTAGGCCCTCATCCCAGTTTATTGCCTGCCGAGACGATGGAGGGAAAAGTGCAACCCTCGGCAGATTAGGGAAATCCCTTTAAGTCGTTTATGGCCGCTAAATCTCATACATCAGCGCGAGTTTATATAACTTTTGGTGCGTGGAGGCCCCGCCACCCCCAAGCGAGCACGGCCTTCTTTCCAGTCGCATTATGTGGAAAAACGTCAGTGAGGACACCCCCAGTCGAGCGGGGCGGCTCCAAGAGAGATATGGCGCGGGCAATAAATATATGAGGTCGCGAAGTGAGTGGCCTTCTGGCGATATTGCGAGAAAACACACCAGCGCAAAAACAACAATGGAAAAAGTACATTAGTCAAGCAGGGGAAGGGGGTTCAAGTTGGCGTCAGGGGGTAGGGGGCTCAAGTTGGGGAAGGCAGGGTGGCCCCGCAGCCTGGCCCCGCCTCATATTGAAATGCACGCCCCAAGGACGCGCAACTTCGGGTGCGGAAAGGTAGGCGGAAGTTCATTCATTATTCTTTTTCGCCTTTTCACGCACATGACGGCGGCCCTCTCCGAGTTCTCTCTTTTTTACTTTCTTTTGCAGCAACATTAAAAAAGATAAATTACACACAATCGTGCCGATGGCAGTGGAGCGCACCCATCGCTGCCGCGGCGCGGAGTGCGTCGACCCCCAGCCGCACAGCTGACCGTCCGGCGCAGCCGCAAGCACTCAGTCACTGCTCATTGGCCTAGGTCGGGCGCGGGATCGTAAAGGAGCATCATGCAGCCCGTGCCCCCCCCCCCCCCCCCCCACCCCCCAAGCGCCGCCGACGCCGCCACTTTTATGGTCAGCGGCCCCCGGCGCCCGCGGCGCGCCAAAGTTCGACCGTATGTCAGGCGGGGCGTGTTAATGGCGGCGACAAGAAGCTCTCGTCACCGCGCTTGGTGGTGCGCATACTTCCAGCAGCAGAGCCGACAAGTAGGGGAGGAGGAGGAGGAGGAAAAGAAAGGATGCGCTAAATGGATGACACACACATTACCAGTCGCGGCGCCTTAAAACTTTGAGAGGCGCGGCGCCACGCGCTGCTGCTGCGCCTCGGGCCCCTTGTGCGGCAGTGGAGTAGTTAGGCCCGTTGGGCTCTGGCAGTGACGGATATTGGCGGGCTGCGCTCTTTCGCACGACCGGCTCGAGGACACTCAGGGGCTCCCTCCGGTCCCCACAGCAGGTTCCCTCAGGTCCCCTCCGCCGAGGCCTTGTTCGGGGGCCCCCGCCGCCATTCAAGTGGGGGAGAGAGAGAGGGCGAGAGCGCAAGGCAGAGAGGAGTAGTAAGCATGGGCACGTCACAGAAGGTGAGGCGCAGCGGCGTGCGGATGGAGATGTGTGCTGCGCTGGGGAGGGGAGAGAGAGGAGAGGAGAGGGAGGGGTACAAGCGCGGCGGCACTCGCGATGACCAGGGAAAGCGAAAAGTCGTGTCACCGTCCTCGGAAATTCGATTGCATATCCGGCGCGGCCGGAGGCTGGAGGCCGTAAGGCTGCGAGACCGCGGAGCGCGCTCCCGGCGCTCCCCTTGCGCTCCCCGGCCGGGGGCAGGAAGCGTGCGTGGAGTGGAGAGGGGAGAGATGTGTGATGAGAGTGGAAGAGACTCGCGGAGGCGCGAAAGTGAGGTCTGGGGGAATGGGAAGGGGTACAAAGAGATGGAGACGGCGCACGCGTGCGTCAGTGTGTGTGCGTGCGTGTGTGTGTGTGAGGGTGTGTGTTGACAGAGCGGCAGTATGATATAGACGGCACGGACGGCCAGGAAGTTTGGAAAGGGAGAAGATGGGGTTGGCGTAAGGGAAGTGCGAAAAGGAGACGCTCCCAGGAGCAGCCACAAAAGATTAAAACGAATGAGAAAAAAATGATAAATATAAGAATGTAAACCAAAACATAGCCTTAAATCTAGTACTTTCAAAAATATAAAGCTATAGAGACCACATATCCGCAAATATCCTAACTTTCTAAAACGAAGACACAACAATAAGGTTTAGTCTGCTTTTTGTCTACGTGACAAGAAAAGTGCTGTCCGTGGCCTACGTTTATAAGAAAAACGCGCTCGCCCGCTGGACACACCACACACTCGACGGCCCACACAGTGCTATAAAGTGAGTGAGGAGGGAGAGGGGACTTTGCCCTCTGGTAGAGACAGTCTTTAGGGCACTGTCTAAAATGTTAGATGCGTCTATTGAAACTCGCGACCTCAACTCAGGACATTTACTTCAGAAATCGTAATATATCAAAACGGACAAAATAGAAAAACAAGAGAGAAAAAAAGGATAACACATGAACTGTTTGGTTGAGCTTAAAAAGTAAACGACAGCTGTTCGCAATTTTTACCCTTCCTTTGAAAGCAGGAATGCCAAAGTAAGCATATTTCCTGCGAGCAAATCCAGTGTGTGCCGTGTGCCCCACTAATGATCACCACCACCCCCAGCTAAGCCCGGCTGGGCGGAGTCGAGTCTTTTCAGCATCCGGGTCCTGAATGCGGCTTTTGGCGTCCTAGAGCGCAATGGAGTTGCCGCGAGTGTCAACAACTCTCATCTCGTGCATCTTTCTCTGTGACTTCATAAATCACTCGCCTAGCTCTACTCCCCGTTCCCTGCAAATTGGAAGTGAAGCCACCACAGGTAGGTACGAGTTCGGTCTCGCAATCAGTGCGAGCCCGAGCATGTGAGACATAATGTTACCATCCTTCTACATCCCAGAAAGTCTAGAGAGATTGACCAAACTCAAATTGCGAGAGAGAGAGATTGAAAGAGAGAGAGAGAGAGAGAGAGAGAGAGAGAGAGAGAGATATGTGGTCACAGGATAACAATTGATAGGCACACAAAACAACAAGACTGAAGCGCCTACCACACATTTAAAATGCAGTCGTTTTTGAGGCTCAAAGAAAATATAATGAAACAAGGTTTTTAAAATCAAACCTGTATGTCGCATACTTCTTGCAAATTTGTAGTAGAGTGGTAATAAAGCACTCAACTTTCTCTCTCTCTCTCCCGTGTCGCGGTGCAACATTATGAAACCGCGAGAGAGAGATGAACGAGGCGGCGCCGCTGGGCGGCTGCCAGGGCTAGCGGACGAGATGAAATACAATTCAATAGAGCGGCGTGGCGAGGCGCGGCTTGTTGTCAGACGCGCGGCCCACGCCGCCATCTTCATAATATTTCGCAGCGCTTGCCAGCCCCGGCGGGCCTGGTCCCGGTAGCGGCGCGGTGCGCTAGGCGGGGATAGCTCGGCTCAGCGCCCGGAGCTAGGCAGACCCGCTCAACGCGCCTGTCCACCGGGCGGCCCACCCCGCCGGGCGCTCCGCGAGGCGCGCCTCGACCTAGCCGAGCCTAGCGCGGGCCTAGCCCAGGCCCGGCCCAGGCCCGGGTAGGGCTCGAGGTCGCGCAGCAGCGCCGCCAGACGGGCGGCCCAGGGCCCAGGAGGGCCGCGCCACGCCCTCCGGACGCTGCTGGCGAAACACGATCGGCGTAAATCCACAGTTTTACTCTCAACCTCCACCCGCTCCCCCTCCCCTCCCTCGGCCCGCGCAGCCTGACATGAAGTTTATCCCGCCGAACAAACAATGGGTGCGTTTACGAGCCGTCCGCCGGCTTTACGGCGACCTCCTCCTGCCCGGGACCCCCTACCTCCACGACCGCCTCCAGGTCCGCGGACTTCCAGTCTTCCAGTTTTTATTTCGACCCTTTATCGCGCGAATAATGACACACTTCATTAATGCCGGTTGAGCGGGGGCAGCGGGACCCCGAGAGAAAAGAGGGGGGGGGGGAGACTCGCCGAGCCCCAGCTGTGCAATTTTCGCACGGAATCAGCACGCATCAGACGTGGACGCGACCGCCCCGCCCGCCCGGGGCCATGCAATCTGCGTGACCACCCGCGGTCCGGGCGCACGGCGCGGCGTGGCACGGCGTGGTGCAGCGTGGCGAGGACATCGGGGAGATAAAATACTAGCGGCCGACCAGCACCAGCGGCCAAGTCAAAGCCTGCGAGCCTTGCCGGACAAACTGGGGCCATCACCTGCACGTGGTCCAGGCTGCGGGTGGCCTGAGGGTTGGGGGAGGGGAGGGGGAGGAGCCCTCCGAGGAGGCGCCCGCGGCGAGGTGCGCCCGCCGGTCGTGGAGGACGCACCTGACGCAAATTGCTGGCGTGATGAATAGGCTTGCTTCGGCCCTCCGCCGAGATAACTCAAAAGTCTCGTGATTTACACGCCACAGCAGCAGAGGCCCGCGCGCGCTTTTCGCAGGCGCGTTTCATATTTATTAATTGTGCGCCGCAGTCGTCCCCGCCGCGCCGCCGCCGAGCGACGCGCGACACACGGTGGCCGTCGCGGCGCCCCGCTCGGCCCAGAGCTGGAGCAACAGCATTCGATACTCACGGCGGATGTGGAGTGACTCGCGGCGAGGCGCGGCGAGGCAGGTCAGCGCCGATACCAGTATCGAATTGCCGCTTGTGTGGTCTCACGCCTCTGAACGACAGTCTGCGAACGAGGCGGAGCAGAGGAAAGCAGCAGGAGGGAGAGAGAGAGAGAGAGAGAGAGAGATGTGGGGGGAAGGGGGAGTGCCGCGGGTTTATTCGCCGACTTGCGAAAACAAAGGCGAAACAACAAAAAGTCGTGCAAAGTAGCAGTTGCGCCGCAGTAGCTCCGAAAGCGGTAAGCTTGCCGCTTGGAACAGTACATGGCGCGCCCGGCAAGCAGCGCGACACGGCAATACCTGTCCGAGCGAAGCATTTCACTAATTCGGAAAAATTGCGACAAAAAAACCTTGCGACGAGGGTACACCTGAACGCCCCGGGAGAGTTATTCCGGGAACCGGCCAACTCGCTTGAAGCAGCGCGCGCCTCTGCTCTTATTGCGCCGCCGGCTTCTTATTGTCTCTCCCAGCCGGACGGAGAGGATGAGGAGCGGCGGGGATCAGGCTGGAGGTGGGGAGCTCTGGGATCGGAATCCCAGACATTGGCAAATTTGTCGACGACTTGTTATATTTATTGCGCGGCTCACGGTGAGACGCCCGGTCCGGTCCGGTCGGTGTGTCCGTCTGCGGTCAGCGCGCTCCCGACCGGCCTCAACGGAACCATAACTGGGCAGCGCCACCCGGGCCGGGCCGGGCCGGGCCGGGCCTGATTCACTGCGGAGATGTTATCGTCTCGGTCCGGCCGCCTACACAGCGACACCGGCGAGGACTTCATCGCCCAGCGCGGGACCTGGCTGGGGCCCTGCAGCGTGCCCCGGACCCGCTGCTGACGGCCAGCCCGGCCTCGGACGGGACGGCACGGGACGGGACTCCACCCGGCTCGGGTTTCACTCTTTGATTCGCGAGATGGTCGCAGCGCACAGGGGGTCCCTGGTCAATGACGGCCGGTGCCGGGCGGGGCCGGGCGGGGCAGGGCGGGGCCGGCCTCGAGTCCCCCAGGAGGTCGTAATGTGCGCCGCCAGCCCAACAGGTGTTTTATCATTCCGACACGCCGAGCCGCTTCGGACACCGAAGCGGTGGTGGTGGGGACGACTGCGCGGTGGGAAAGAGATGCGCGAGCTGGAGAGCGGCCATGTTCGGCCCCGCGTCGAGCGCAAGCAGACCAGCAGTGGACCCGGAAGCCGCGGCTGACACCGGCTGTCACAAGGCCGCACGGCTCGCCGCACGGCTGCTCGGGGGGCGCACCGGGGGCCCTGAGACGTGTCGCTGAAAAGCTTGACGCCAACGACTGCGAGGCGGTGTCACCCTGCTACCCCCCC
>NW_026267177.1:1705220-1710461 GCF_000697945.3 Frankliniella occidentalis
GGGGGGAGGGCCCGCAGCCTCGGCGCAGCACTCCGCCTTGAGCCGCTCCCGCTCCCCTGGGGCCGCGCCCGCCCCACCCGGCCCCACAAATCCTCCAGTGCCCGGCCTCGTCTTCTTTGGGCCATTTAGAGAGCGTTGCATTACAAATTTATGGGCATTACGCCCCGTGTGCAGCGGGTTCGCCGCTCCCCCTGCCCCTCCCTCCTCCGCCGTGTCGACGACTCGAGTCCGTCTTGGCGCGCCCCGCGGGGACGCGCACGGAGAGACTTTGGGGCGACAAAAGTCAAACAAAGTCGACTAGGAGTGAACATGTAAAGGCACTTTACAGCGCGTTTCAGACGCCGGGGCCAGGGAGGCAACGCCAGGCAGGCAACACTAGGCAGCGCTACCCCTCACCCTGCTCCTCCCCCCGGCGCACCTGGCGGGCGCCTAGCTCATGCGAGAGATAACTTTACCCCCACCTCACTGCTCCCACTCACACACAACTTGACCGCGGAGCGCGGAGCGGGCGGAGCTCGCAGCCATTCTTCAATATCGGATCCGCGGCCCCGCTCCACCCCACCCCGCCGCAAAAACAAACGGCAAAGCGACTTGGCGAGGCCTTTCCTTTCATGTGGATGACGTTTATCAAAGCGCGTCCCCCGGGCGGAGTGGAGCGAAGCTTCACGGGGCGGGGCGGGGCAGGGCGGGCGACGAACGCTGCTGGTGAGACGCCACCCTCCCTTCCGGTTGCCTGGACAAGGCCGGAGCCACCGCCACTGCATTTTATGTTTCGTGTGATTTAATTTGACCCTGAATTACACAGGAGGCATGCCGAGGCCAAGGCGGGGCAAAGCACGCGCTGTAGCAGAGGCCGGCAAAACAACGCCGGGTGACGGGCCGAGCGGAGCGCGGAGCCGAAGGGGGAACTGCAGGCGACCGGCACCGGCAGCGCGTCTGGCGCTGCAGAAAAAAAAGGACATGCCAGCGAATTGACTGGGCCTTTGGGCTGCTGAGCCGGCAGTCACCGGGGGCCGCCATGGACCGAGGGTGACGGGCCCGGCGACTAGCTCCGCGTGTTATGAATCACGGCCAGGATTAAGAGTGTCCTCGCCGTAGGTGCGGCGCCCCGGGCGGGAGGGTCGCGCGCCAGTCGCGGCCAGGTCGGGAGGCGCGGCGGGGCGGGCCCAGGGGACCATGGGCATCCATTACTCTTAATTAGAACACTACTGGGCGGCGGACGAGATGTAAGGCCGGGTAAACTGTGGACACTGGCAGGATCCTACAGGCAGGCACGGACGCACCGGCGTACACGGTGTGTGCGCCGAAGGAGCGCGCCCGTCGGCCTCGGGCCACCCGCACACACACACACACAGCAGGCGTGTTGAGTCCAGCTCGCCTGCCCAGCCCTTTCCGATCTGTTTGCCAACAGATGTTCCATCGCCTTCAGTCTGCCAGCCACCGAGGAAACTACTGTGAAGGGGCGGGGCGAAGGGAGGGCACCACCCTTACGCCTGACGGGCCTTGAGTAAACGCGTCGCCCAAACACACTTCCCTCTCTCCCTCTCTCTACAATCTCCGCTGCTGTTAGACTTCGTGGGTCGAGGAGCAAGGCAAGAGTTAATGAGACAAAACTTCATCTGCTTTGCTGGAGACCGATAACTACCAAGACCAAATCACGCCGGTGCGCGCCGCCTCCCAGCCCCACCCCATTTGGGCCGTGTAGTGCACAGATTCTGTCGTCATGGATTTTTCAGACGGCCGTGTTCGTCCCCGGAGAGAGGCCCGCCTACCCCGCCAGTCTCCTCAGCCTGCTCACCGGGGCGGCGCGTGGACCGGCTGCTTAAATAAGATGTGTGCAAAAACTTTACCTCGCGCAAGGGGCGACGTGAAGGGTTCGCCAGGTTGGAGTTTTAGCAGATGATACATTTAACACTGAACTACACATGATACAAAAGTTAAAGATGTCAGCGGGCTTGAGCGCTAAGACGTGGTCTAAACAAGGAAGCTTAGTAAAGCTTTCAGATTTGCAGCACTTTCGGCTACACTGGGGAAACAAAGGTGTTAGGTCGCACCTTAAACAGGGACTCGTGATTTAGTGTATTTTACAAAAAAACTCCTGAAAGCACTTTTTCAATACCTTTAAGGCTCTCTGGTGCCTTTCTTTACGGAGAGGTTAAAAACTAAAACTTATTCAGCACTCATAGAAAGATGCGAGAGGGTATCCATTTAGGTAATAGTCGGGTCACAATGTGTGATTTTTTGCAAATATGCACTCCAAATAGGGCTTTAGGATATCTCTTCAATTCTTTCCATTCGTAACAGGCCCCCGCATCGATTTTTCCCTTTTTAGGGACAGTGATGATGGTGCGGGTGCGATGATGCAACGAACTTAAAACGCAATAATGTTTAACTTTTTCCGCGAAATTGCTATTTAAGAATTTGTGGTTTTGTACTAAATTTTGGCCAAATCTGAGTCTAAATTTTGACTTCCCTCCCCTCCCCCGCCAGGTAGGAGGTTGGAGGAACAATATCTCATTTTTTATGAGACATTAGGGCTGCAATTAGACACACAATAAACTGGCGTCAAAATTCAATAGTGAAGCCAATAGTTTTCTCTTCTAATAGTCGTGTAATAGGTGCGTAATGGTTGTGAAATACATGTAATAGAAAGGGTTATAGAGGTAATAGAAAGGCAATAGAGGCAATAGAGGTAATAAAGGTAATAAGGAATAGTCGGGCGACGATTTTGGAGAGTGGATACCCCCTCGGAAAGATGTGATGTGACTAAATACCTTTCTTTTTATATTGGGAGAATTCGTAATTCTACTTTAGTTAGACCCATCTCCCATCCATCCATTATCGCACATCCGGGCAAATTTTAATAAAACACTGGGTAATATATTTATGCATCAGCTTTTATCATATTATTTGACAATTAGACTTACAGTGTACCTTTGAGAAGCACTATTGTATGGTGCATTGTCCACCTTCAGCTTGTTTGTTAAAAATCGAAAATAAACCCGATGTAGTTTTCAACTAGTTGATAGTTTAGGAGGAAGACTCCCAAACCGTAGCACCGTGGCAGCGCCACTCGCAGGCGCGGCGTCTCGACACGACGCGCCGCTGGGACGAGCGCCATAATGCATGAGGTAATTAGCAACAATCACCGGAGCGGAGTGACGCCGCCGGCCGCCTGCTCCCGTCTGCTTTAGCGACGAGTGAAATTGAAAATAAAAAATAGGGGTGGGGGAGGGAATAACGAGAGCGTTAGACATGTGGACGGTGCGCCATGGCCATGGCGGACATCGAGCCGTCGCCTAGGGCGGGGCGGGGTGGTCGGGGCTGTATTTGATATTGAGATGTTTAATAATAAACGAGCCGATGGGGTGGTGGGGCGTGGGGTAGCACGGCGTGGCGTGGCGGGGTGTGGCAGGGCGGGGCCACTTGCCCCGCAGGCAAGCACATAGCAGTACTAGCATGCGAGGCAGAGCCAGGCAGGGGTCAGCAGACAAGACAGCAAAGAGGGGGGAGGGAGGGGGGCGCTTTGCGGTGGGGTGCAAACGGCACACTGCCTGTTTATTTGAGTCATTTCTTTATCCAGACAAGCTCCCCCAAATTAGCCCACCCTCCCCCTCCCGCTACGAGTTTATCGCGGTAATATATTCATAACAGCTCTCAAACACACTGTTGGCGATACTGCCGAGGTGGTGATTTGGACTGTACTTTGGAGCCAGCTCCATATATTTTATTCAGGGCGCGAGGCTCTATTGCAGTAGGAGATGAAAAGTGCCCCTCACCTGTACGCAGCGTACGCATGCAGAGCAAAATCACCATCCCCTCGACCAAGGTCAGCCTGAAATTGCTTTGCGTTTTCTTCATTTTTCACGGCGCTGCGCGGCCGCTGTTGTCACGGCCCCGCCTGTGTTGCGGCCGGAATGCCGAGTGCCCAGCCTGGCCCACGACCCGCCCCTCGCCCCGGAGCGGCACCGGAACACGGCGAGATGAGGAGACACGCGGCTCCTCCGGCCAGTTCCGGCGCCAGTGCGAGTGCCAGCTCAGCGCGGGCTCCGGCAGAGGCTCCGCCGGGCTCCGGGGCCACCAGCAGGTTCCGGGAGGAGAAGCCACTAGGTTCCTTGAATATGCATAGAGCCACTGGCCCCGACCCCGGCCAGGCCGCTGGGCTGGGCGAGCTGGGCGCCCGCGAGGGAGTCAACCCTGCAGCACAAGGATTTTCGACTGATACGAAATTCAGAGCGCTAAAATTGAACCGCAACGGTGTCGGAGCTAGGATCGCCTACCTGGGTGCGATGCCCCCCCCCCCTCCCCCGGGATGCCGATATTTTGAGGGGCACATACCGATACAGCCGCCAGCATGAAGATGCCGAGCCCGTCGAACAATGACGGGGTTGGCCGCCGGAATTCGGGGGCGTGCTGCCGGCACGATGTCGAGAGGTGGCTCGGGCCCGGCTCGAATAACTTCGTTCGCGTCTCTTCTCTTCCCATCGCCCACGTTGAGGCCGCCGTGCCCGGCCGTGCCACGACCGCGACCCTGGTGACCGTGGCGACGAAGTCGATGGGACTGGAGAGGAGCGGGGGCCGTCTGCATCTCGCATCTTGTTTCGCCTCTGTTATTGGGGAAACGCGGAGGGACAAAGCGAAAGTTTAAACTGGCCAGTAATTCTTGCGGCGGAGGCCGAGGGCGTTTCGTAGTAACTGTTCACGAAGAGTGCTCTTCGGAGCAGGCCTCCCACAACAGTGTCTTCTTCCTCATTTTTTTTCCTCCGCTCAGGCGGCGGCGTTGCTGTGGCTGCCGCGCCCCGAATTTACTTAACTGCCGCATTAAGGCGCGGCCATCGCTTTAGTGCAGGTCGATTAAACTAGATGTATTAATCTAAAACTTTCAAACGAAAAAAACAAAAGGGGAAAAACGGAGGAAAAATAAAAATGACGAGCTGTTTCCACAAGGTGGGATACGTTAAGTGTTTCAAGCTCTTTTGCGACAGGCAAAATTCTTCTTGATCTTACGTTAAGATTTTTGTTCCTGAACATTGGTTTTAAAAGTTATTTGTCGACAAAAGCGTCAAAGGTGAATTTATAAATTATTCGTCACGTCTTACACACACTGATAAACCAAGTGTTCAACTGCTCAACACCTGTAAGTGTGCAACCGCAAGTTTAATACTCGCAAGTGTTCAATTCAGTTGTAGTACACTTGCAAGTGTTAAACTCGGTATTTGTGCACTTGTAAGTGTTCAACTC
>NW_026267177.1:1710511-1711542 GCF_000697945.3 Frankliniella occidentalis
CCCCTCCTCCCCAACCCCCTTCTTTTCCGCTCCCGGCTGCCGCTCCACCTTTTCCAATCCGAGTCAAGTCCATCTCACCAAGCCCTACCCAGCACCCCCAACTCCCCCTTCTACACCCCGAAAAAGCCGGATCAACGTCACCAGCGTGAGGCGAATGGCGAAGACGGAGGCCTGCTGTGGGCCTGGGCGGGGAGCGCGGCCGGCGGCAGCGAGGAGGCCTGCGGCCCCCTCCGGGGGGACTCCTCCGCGCCGAACAGGCCATCCTGCGGGCGCTTGCGCTTCGAATATGCGGCCCCACGAGAACGCCAAACACCTTCGCGGCCAGAGTGACTGACCGCAGCCGCAGAGCTGACGCGGCCGTAGAGGGGCCCTCGCGAGCGCCGTCGTCCAGCCTGGTTGAGCACCATGGTGAGCACGCACTCGCCATCACCTCCGAGGAATGCGCCGGTCAGCACACCGGAGCCGTGTGTTTGTTCACACCTCGCTGGGCTGGGTGTGGGGCATACCTCCATGGTACCGGCGCCGCAGCCGGAGCGGATCGCTCGCCCGGCTGTCCTGCTCGTGCCCGCCCCGCCCCGCCACGGCCCGACCTTGCCCACCGCGCCGCTCATTTCCGATTAGCCCTGCCGCTACTGCACTCCTCACTCACAACCGATCCATTCCGATCCGATCACGGTCATCACGGCGGTGGGGGGAGCGGGGCTCTCTGGCCGCAGACGGAGCGGTGCGGCGGCGCAGCTCGGCGCAGCGCAATCCGCTGTTGTTGTTGTTGTTGTTGTTGTTGTGGGGCAAAACAACACCATGCGGTTCATCCTTATCCGGTGCAGCGCCGGAGGTGGAGCAGCGAGAGTGCGGGGGAGGAGCCCGGCGGTTAGACAGAGCGCAAGAAATCAAAACTCTCCCATTTTTATGACCCCATGAATATTTGATGTTTTTAATTTACTCCCGCATGGCCCGCGGGTCCGGGGGTTGGCTGGTGTCTGTCGGGGTGAAGCCATAGTGAGCGGGGAGGGGAGGGGGAAAAGGGGAGA
>NW_026267177.1:1721844-1725152 GCF_000697945.3 Frankliniella occidentalis
CACCCCCACCCACCCCTCAACAAAAAATCTCATCGCATTATTGCATCAAGAATACCCTCCTCTGTCGAATGACTGAGACTAACGACTTGAAACGGTGTTTCTTGCTGAAGTGGCCCGAGCGTAAAGACAACCAACTCATCCGGATGGAATTTCTCGTAGCTATCGGGTTGGTCGCCCCGCGCCCCTACCCCCCTGGCCCAGACCCCTAGCTGGCCCGCGGGGCATAACAGGTCCACGACGCGGTGCTCGACAACAAGAGCGCCACTCCGGCGCCCTGGAGGGCTTTGCGGTCCGCCCGGCTACCCGACGCGCCCGACAACAGGCTTCGATCTGCCGGGGAAATAATAAAGCATGTTGATTTTCCCTTCCTCCCTTCCACGGAGCGCCTGGGGGGTCGCCGCCCCGTGAATGTGCGCGCCGCTCGGCGCTGCTGGATGAGGGTTGAGGTTGAGGGGGCCCGAAAACAAAGTGCAAGGAGGCGGGGCGGGGCGTTCTGATGGAACGCAAAGTGCGCCGCCGCCCTCCGCATGCAACACGGGCCTAAACGCCACCCTCACGCGCACTAAGCCTCCCCTGATCGAAGGGGAAGAGCGGAGGGCCAAAAGCCGATCCGGCACCGGGGGCTTAGACAAGTAGGAGAGTGAGACGCCCCCTCTTCCTCATACTCACCACCGCACCGCCGGGTGTTCCTCATACACAACTATAGCAGAAGTGAGCCAGTCAAGGCGCCGCCGGTTGTGTTTGTTACCTGCAACAAAGCGAAGGGCATTGTACACACGGTAGTAAAACAAAATGCTTTGTAGAACTGCAGCTGGGACACCCACACAATGAGGGGTATCTACTCCACCCTCCACTATGTAGGAGGTTGACCCTCGCCCCTGGGGTATGCCCTTGGCTCGGGGGTTGTGCCCTCAGGAGAAGACCCCACGGCGAGCCCCACGCGGTCTCCCGCCTCCTGGCCATGAACTTGGAGGGCCCAGGGGCCAGACCCGCGCTGGCCACGCGCTGCTCGACAATTCGACGACCCCTCTCCCTCCCCTCCCGAGCCACCGTCGCCGCTCCGCATTCCTAGGCGTAAAATCTGCCTCACTTTTCGGATTTTCGGGCTCATTGACAGTTTTATGCCTGCTGGCGGTGGCTGAGCCGGGGCCGGGGCCGGGAGCAGCCGTGGCGGGGGGCGTGGCGCGGCGTGGCGGGGCGAGGCAGGGGCGCGGCGGGGGGCGCGGAGCAGCCCAGCCAGCCCAGAGCCTGGGGTCGTGCATTGCAATTTGCAGCGACACTGAAAGGGAATGGGGATGGGCCGGGCCATTGATGTACCTCGGGCTCGGATGGCATGGGGCGTTCGGAGCGGCTGCATCGGGAGGGGCGGCCCAATGGGTGCGCGCGTGTGTGCGCGTGCGTGTGTGCGTTTGTGCAGGGGAGGCCCTGCCCTGTGCAATACAGGCGCTGTTTGTGTTCACAAGCGAGGCCGTGGCGGGTGGGGCGCGCGGCCGGGTACGCACACCAACGGCCGAGGCCTGCTGCGCACAGCGGCTGCAGGCTTCAGGTCCGGTACCCGGCCGGGCGCTGCCGGAGCTACCCGCTAACAGCCCGGTGGCGACGCGCCGGATAAGGAAAGCCAATAGGCCGCGGGGAATTTGATTGTGCCGATCGGATCACGTGCACGCTACAGCGCGAAATTGGATTGAGAGAGAGGGGGGAGGTGAGGGGGAGGTAAGAGAAAGGGATAGGGTAGAGGGAAAATAAGGATGAGCTGAGAGAGGCCTACATGAGGGCGGGCGGCGCGCGCAAGGTGCAAATGCGCGAGGTGGGCGCGGCCGAGCGGGACGCGCCGCCTTACACATACAACGTAAATACAAATCGATCACGTGAAAGCTTCTGCAAACAGCCCGGCCCGCGCGCGCCCGGATGGCACTATCGGCGCTGCAGGAGATTGCGGCAGAAATACGAGCCTTTCATAGAAGAGCAGCGACGCACCGCGCTGCAAAAATATATAACCCGCTTCTTCATCGCCTTACGACTCGTCCGATGCCTCGGCCGGTGCGAAACCGACGGGGCGGCGTCAGCGCAGGAGATTGGATCCAACCGCCACGTTTGTTCTCCTCTTGAGCGACTTCTACACGAAACCCCGCTCTCTCACTCAACCGATCCCACCTGGGGAAGGGAGCAGACACACACAGGGGGTTCGGGGGGAGGGGTCCCTTTATTTTAACAACGTTCTGCACGACCGGAGCCTGCGGGGGGCAGGGGCGGGCAGGGGCCCGGGCCCAGGGGCCTCCCGCTGATAAGGCTGCCCCGAAGAGAGCCCCGAAGGGGGCCAAGGCACTACGTCTCGAGAACTTCCCCTTTGATCCATCAACTGCTCCAACGCCTCCGCGCCACTTCATGGGGCGTGGCGAGGCGGGGTGTGGCGGGGCGAGGCGGGGGTTGGGGCGGGGCGGGGGCTGGGAGCGCACAGTGCGGAATCACTCTGGCAGGACGTCTGCCCTCTCAGGGACGGGAGAAGCAGGGTGCGGCTCAAGAGCAACCCCCCGAGCCACACCGGCCCGGCCGCCACAACCCCAACGAAGGAATTCGAACGGCAGCAGCGGCGCGCGGTGACGACGGCCTCTTTGAACTGGGCGCCGCCGAGAAGCTCTCCGTCTCTCTCTCTCTCCCTGCCCGACTGAAGCTTTGATCAGGCTCGTCTTTCTCGCACTGCCGCCGCCGTACGGACCGCGGGCAGAAGGACAAGTAGTGCGGTCACACGGCCGCAAAGGTCTCCCGCGGGGCCGTGCCGGACGAGCAGGACGAGCAGGACACTCGGTAATGAAGCGGCCGACTCCTGATCGGCTCCGAAATAATGGCAACGGCGACTGCAGAGGGTGTCTTTGCAAAGGCGGCGGCGGTGGTGGTGGTCAGGGCTCGTGAGCGGACGCGCGGACGGGCGGGAGAGGGGTCGAGAGAGGGGGACATCCCACACGCTGACGCGGGGGTCGCGGCCAGACAAAAGCCTCTTCCAAAAAAAAGTAGGTCCTCCAAACCTGGCGCGGACATGCTTTTATTTATGCCCTGCCGTGGCCGCCGCGCACCCCGCGCGGTCCCGGTGCACCCCGCTCCCGCCCCGCCCCCTCCTCCATCGGAATTGGTCGCTAATGGGCAGATGTGCCTGGCGGGCGCCGCCGCCGGACCACAACAGGACTCGGCGGCTGCGGTCACAAGTAGCATAGTAGTGCGGAGGACCTGCAGGGACGGCCTGCGGTGAGTGCGGGTGGACGCGGGTCACTTCCTGTGTCCAGGGCTGGCTGGGGGTTGCCGCGGGGAGGCCG
>NW_026267177.1:1730111-1732823 GCF_000697945.3 Frankliniella occidentalis
ATGAGTCGGCCACCCCTCGCCTGCGCTCGACTCTGTGGGCGCACTATACTGTAGGACTCAACGCTAGAGCTGCGGCAAGCGGCCAGGAGTGCCAGGGGTGGTGCTGACACGCGGGTGAACGCTGCGGTAGCGGAACACCTACTGAGAGATCACGGACTATTTCACATATTGCACAGACGGTTGAACGAAACTTCAGAGACCCAACCAGGGTATTAATACCACTATATTGTAGAAAAGCGCGCTGTGGGTGGGGGAGGAGAGGAGGGGTTGTTGGCCAAAGCCTGACGGGGCGCGTGGACCGCGTCAAAGGAACCGCAGGCGTCGTGGTACGGGGACACCACCACCTCCAGCCCCACCGGCAGAGCGTTGCTCCGGACCACGTCGGCCATGCTGCACTCGGTGCACTTGCAACAGCCCGACAAACTCGGCGCCACCAGCTTCTTTCTACGAGCGCTCGCGCTCGCCAGACACGGGCGAGACGCCCATAGCTTCGGACGTCCACGGGGAAAACTTGGCCGTATAGGAGGAAAGGGTGTGGCGCGTTGGGCAGAGAGACGACAGAGAGGGGGAGGGGAACAAATTTGCCGCTAATCCTCGTGCCGGCCGCTCCCCCCTCGTGTCCAGCTCGCCCCCTTCTCCGACTCCTCGCCGGCACCGCGCCTAACGCCGTGCCGGCCGAGCCGAGCCAAGATTTGCTGGGTGGCCAAAGCTTGTCTTAACCCCGATGAAGTTAGTGGGGTCGAGCCTTGGCCTGGGCTGCGCGGGGCTGCGCCTGCGCCCGGTCCGCTCCAAGTTGGTCTCGATCCCCACCGTAAGCCCGCCGCTGCGCGCGAGGCCTGCCCATGGGCCTGCCGCTGCGGCCGGCCCGGGCGAATGAGGAGAGAGACCGTCTGAGCTGGGGGCGCGACGCGTCGGAATACCAAAGTCAGGCGACTCGAAACGACGCGCGCGCTCGCACCTCCAGGGTCGCGAGGTTGGAAGACCGAGCGCATGCATACGGCCACGGCGCTGAAAGCCTCACATTCGGTGGGGCTGGAAGGAAGCGGAGGAGCGCGAGGCGACGGCGATAGAGAACCAACCGTATGGAAATGGTGGCAAACTTCGTGGGCTGGCCGCCTGCGAGCCGTAGGGTAGGCCACCCGCCGTACACGAATGCACTGTAGGCAACATGTTGCCCACCTACCAGGCGCGATGACAGCTTGAAGAGGCTGAACTTTTCATGTTCGTGACGTGAGTGTGACGGACGCACTGTCAGGACAATCCATTTTGTAACCTATCCGAATTATCGATTTCTATGCTCAGAAGTGCTCTGGGCTACAGAACGTCCCAGTTTCCCACTATAGTCATCGCGCTGTTATTGTGGATTGATAACATAAGCAGCAGTCCGCAGCCCGCATACGCGCCTGCAGCACCATGAATGTACTAGTTTACTCGGAACATGCCCCCTGTTCCATATAAGCAGAGAACAAAATCACAACGCATCAGCCTCGCACAGCCTCTCTATTTAATCGGCACGGGGATGGGATGCTGCACTGTACCGACCTGCTTCCCTGCCCTACTCGGAACAGCGGGAGAGGGAGGCGATCCCCGAGCACAACGAGCACCCGTAGAGGACCCCCCCAACCCAGCCCTACCCGCGGTCCTGACGGCACTTAAACAGCGACTTGCTCGGCGCGGGCCCGGCGCGGCATGACGCGTCCATTCGCTCCTAATGAAGGCCATTCCCCGGCTGAATGTGAGGACAAGCTGAGCCGCCCCGCCCCGCCCCACCCCCTCCCCGGGCGCGGCAGTTAGGGGTCAAGGAGACGGCGCCACACCCCAGCCCTGCTGCCCCGACCCTGCCCCACATCCCGCAGTGTTCGTCAGGACCGCGCCCTCAGCCACGAGCAGGTGGCCCGAACGAGAAAGAATACTGCGATCACAAGGCTATCTCGCTTGCCCACACCAGAGGCATGAAGCACAGAATGAGGCCTACACACACTTACACGTTTGTGCCACAAAAATGCACATATTGCCTTTCAGGTTGCCTATGATGTCTCACCGGGGTAGGGGATGGAGCGTAGAGTGGGGGTAGGTACCCCTACCGCTCCGCGCTCCCGTGAAACCGGGCCTGGTTTAAGCCGCGGGCTGTTTTAGGCGCAGGCGCATCACATATGTGTGGAAATGAAAAATTTGGCGAGTGGAGTAGAGAGTGATGCATGCCAGGGCATTAGGGCTGGGTTAGAGTGGGAGGAGCGGGGGGAGCGGCGAGGGGGGGGGGGGATAATAGCCGCCAGGCCGCATTATAGTGGAAAGATAAGCACTGGATGAGGCAATTTGACAAAGACTGATAAAATAGAAAAGTGGACTGCACTGTTACAAACATAAATATACAAACGGACATGCGTATTTTTTTTCAGATAGAGGAAGTAGAGGGAGAGGGGAGGCGATGGAGGGAGGTGGCGGAAGAAACTGGTGCCGGAGGTCACGCTACGAGCACGCTATCTGCTGAATGAGAGCTGAAGGGGAGAAATAGGGGGAGGAAGAGGGCGGCTATGAGAATGAGCGTCCCGCTAAAGTGCAGACCTGCGTAAAGCAACAACTAAAATTGGATTTTTAGGAAACAATAAAGGTGTAACAGAAGTTGCGTCAAAAATTTACGGCACATGTATTGAGATGATTACAATTACATCTTGAGTACTGTAAGTAGATAAAGAGAGTAAGAGGGAGATG
>NW_026267177.1:1737548-1750635 GCF_000697945.3 Frankliniella occidentalis
GCAGCAGCAGCAGCGCCGGACAAACACTCGCTGTCTCTCTTTCTCTATCGCCGTGTTCCTCGCACCCCGCCCAACACATGCGCGCCCGCGGGCTACCAGACAATGGCTCCGAAGAATAGGGGGAGTGGAAAAGGGGGGAGGGGGGGGGGCACCGTGCGAGTATGTGTACGCGCGCGCGGTATGCTCCCCCTGAAAGCAATTGAGCGTTTTCGCATGAAATTATTCGCGACTAATAATGTTTCCTGTCGCGCGTGTTTTATACAACAAGCGCGCCGGCGCCACCGTGCAGCTGCGCGCCCCTCCAGCCAGCCAGCCACAATAACAACAGGCTCGGCGGCAGCGGCGGGGCCCGGCGGGGCGGGGCGGGGCGTGGTGGGGTGGGGAAAGGGGAAAGGTGGGGCGGGGAAGCGCGATCACAAATCACAGCCTCCCGGCTGCAGAAGAGCGGCCACAACAGCGAAACAGTGGCGGAGCCGCGGCCGGGGGTCTCGCGGGCCGTACTAGTAGTACTCGCCGGCGGGAGGCTCCACTCGGCCGGACCAGCCATAGCAGGCGAGCGCCCTCACTGCAGTCGCTCCGGCTCCGGCCGCCAACGCGCCGTTAATTACCAGCCTGTATCATAATTTGGCGCTCTGCGATTAGCAGGGCGCGGCGTGGCGGGGCGGGGCGCCAGCCGGGCAACGGCGGCGCCCCCTAAAGAACGACCCGCGGCCAGTAAGTGCGCCAAATTAACGCCTAATCGCAAACGCACTAGAGGATGCAGGAGGGGGAAAAAGGAGAGGGGGGGGGGCAAATGGCGCTCTCTGGGCGCGGGTCGGCGCCCCCCACCCCCACCACGCTGATAGTACGCGCCCGCAATGCCTGCGCCGCCGACGCTTGCCGTTCGAGAGACGCCGACGTGGCAAACATTATCCCAGCCTTCAAGGGAAATTGAGCAATTCATTTGAAATTTTTATGCGGGGAACACGCGCGGCACGTTGGCGGGCTGCTTCCCGTTCAGTAACTTTCCTCGACAAAGAGGCGAGCTGCAGGGAGGAGGGGTGCGGATGGTGTTTCAGAGCGGGGCGCCTGAAGGTCCGAGGAGACGGGGGCGGGAGGGAGAGAATTCTCCAGCGCGCGGCCACGAACGTCCCGGTCCCGGACGTGTCGGTTCTCCGTCTGTAATTGCACCAGAGCGGGCCAGTCGGTCAGTGAGGCGGAGGGCAGGCCAATAGGCAGGGCGCGAGCAGGCCGAGCAGAGGCACACCTACACCTGCACCGCGCTCAGCCTTCACGGATAAAATATACCCCAAAAGTCATTTTCGTTTACACTACACTGAACTTTTCAGATGCACAGCAAAGTCGAGCAAAGCCAGTTACTTCTCTGATGATCCTGTGCCATCACACTGGGGAAATAAGAGAGCAAAGTTTAGACACATTGCATGTAGTGTCTCACTAAATTATACATCACTAGGGGTGCAAAACATGACATTTCACTCTGGAAACCCAGGTGTGTACATGTATGCAGTACTTCCTGAATACCTATACGTATTCAGGAGGTAGTGAGTATACATGGCCAGGTACACACTACCTCCTGAATACATGTAGGTATTAAAAAGGTACTGCTGCATACGTACAAACTTCAGTTTACAGAGCAGAAACGTGTAGCAGCTGCAAATCATATGAAAGAGGCCTGTAAATGTGTAGAGGTGTGCAAACTTTTACGAAATGTTTAAAGTCCCCACATTATGTTAGTGGCGTGCCAAGTCAGATGCCATTTAATATGCAGAATCATTGAAACACGAGTTGAACACTTGCAAGTGTACCAGCTATGAAGTTAACACTTGCAAGAATTCTCTTTGAAGTTGCACACTTGCAAGAATTCTATTTGAAGTTGTACACTTGCAATTATTCTATTTGAACTTGCACATTTGCAAGTTTTAAGCCGTTACACACTTAGTTTATCAGTGTATACGGCTGATTCGGGCACAACAATAGCATAATCGCTGTGGCGTAACTTATTGATGCGAATATTGATTTGCAGCTGATAGGTATCTGCCGAGTGTGCGCGCGTGTTGCGTGTGGGGGTCCACGTGTGGACGCGCCAGGGGCCATAGGCCGGGCAGCGGCGCGTCGCATCGCGGCGCTCAGCGCGTTCAGCATATTTCAAAGCGCGGCGGAAAACAAACGGGCGATCTTTGGAGCATAACAGGGGCTGAAGTTGACACATGGCCCTCCCCCAACACACACATACGCGCGCTCTCTCCCTCTCCCGCTCTCGTCCAGGCTACCACAGGTGGGGGACCAGGTGGGAGATTTTCGGAACGAAATAAACCTGATAGCCCTCGATTTGTTGTCGGTACGTGAGAGCGGGACACAAGGAAAAACAAACTAGCGAGTCGCAGAGCGACAAGTAAGATGTGAGAGTCGGCCTGACACACCTTACAACACCGGGGAGGCTTGGAGCGGGCCCCTCTAACTAGACTACTTTCACGACACGAACTGCACTGAGAAAAATATTTATGTCCAGGCACTAAACGTACGTCTAATGCTCCCGACTTTTGTCCCAGCTCAAAATGAGATCGACACCTTAGACTAAAACGCACGCAGTCCATACACGCGTTTCGAAACGCACGCAGTTCAGCCGCGCGTTTCAGAACTCACGCAGTTGTTCACTCCACGCAAAACACGCGTAGTTCGAGATCACCGCGCGCGCCGTGTCGAGCGGCGGGTTTCGGCAGGTCGCCCGGCCGATCCGCAGCGCAGCGGCCGGTAACGAACTACGTGGGTTTCCAGAGCGCGGGGCGAACTGCGTGAGTTCTGAAACGCGCGGTTGAACTGCGTGCGTTTCGAAACGCGCGTATGAACTGCGTGCGTTTTAGTCTAAGGTGTCGAGATAGTGACCTGCCATTGAGTTTTAGTGCTGTGCTCTAAATTTTCTTTGCCTGGGGATGCTACGTTTAGCAGCTTCCAGCGCTAGACGTATAGTGCAACGAAAAAACGTCGATCTGGGGACTAAACGTATAGTGCTGAGACAGATTTATTTTTCTCAGTGTGAACTTGCAGCCCCGCGCAACGCAAAGTTACAATATTTTCCCAACAACTAAATCGTACTTGTGCATCAACGCAGCGCAAGTGGAACGAGGTGGTGGTGGTGGGAGGTTGTGTAGGGTGGAGGGAAGCCCAGCCCCGTCCGTTCACCTGACTTGCAAGGGGCTGAACTCTGAGGGAGAACTTCCCCTATCGTGACGTCCCTTCCTATAGACACCGCCACTTGACGAGTGCCCAGGCCTTCCCGGAACTCACGGCCAAGAATATAATTGTTATTCCATTCCTTTTTTGGGAGGATAATATACGTTACGCTTCCAAATCTTTGTGGATTTCTTTAATGAGTCGACGTCACGAACTCTGGTAAAGTTTCGACGAGCCTTGTAGAGGTTGAAGGCAAACAGGCCGAACTCCGCCACCACCACCTCCTTCCAAACCACCTCAAACTCGAGGACGAGCCCACCCCCAAGGACAGCCGGGTCGAACAGACCGACACTCACAAAATTATACAACAAAAATGGCGATAAATCGTCGTCCATAGACCTCGACTGGACACAGCACTCAGTCATCAAAACCCTTCAGCGACGTCCAACAAACTGTTCGCAACAATATACTGCCGCTCGCTCTCTTTCCCCCCCCGACTTCGAAGCAACGCGAGCCGCAAATCTCAGTTCGCGTGGAACGGGTCACAATTTTCGCTTTCTCAAAGTTGGCAACTCCAAGTGGCCGGGGTCCGGGGCGTCACACGTCGTGGCCGGCCAGCCGGACCTCTGCCAGGGGCTTCCAGCCTCGCTTCCAGCCTCGCTTCCAGCCTCGCTTCCAGCCTCGCTTCCAGCCTCGCTTCCAGTGGCGCCGGGCTCATCTCTCCAGCCCGACGAGCCCGACCCACAGGGGCCCCCGGGGGGGGGGGGGGGGGGGCTCTCGAAAAGTGATTAGAGGTGCCGGCCGGCACGCCTCGTCACCGAGGTGCTGCGCTCAGGTCCCCGCGGACCGCCCGCCCCGGTCCCCGCGGGCCTGCCTCCGCCGACATTAATTGCCTGTGCTGTGCTCACACGGCGGGCCCGACGGTGCGATGCGAGCGCCGAGAAATTCGTTATCCTTCTCCCCCCTTTTTTCCCCCTATTTTGCCAGAGCACAGACCCCGTTAGCGCCGGCGTGTCTGTCAGGGCGGTGGGCTCAGCCGTCCGCCGCCGCGGCCCCAGGACCCCATCATTTCAAAGTCCGGGCCGGAGGCGGACGAAATGGAAGATCCATGCTCGCGCGAGCCGGGCGTTCCGGGCCGAGCCGAGGCCGCGTGCAAGGCGCTGCTCCTCCTGGCCACCGCACTTCGGACCTGAATTATTTACCAGGCCAGCCGTGGAGACAACGCGTCGCGCCTGTCCCGCCGCCGACAGTGTATGACACGCAGAGATCCGAGCCGATTGTAATAACCTTTCTATGTATCCGTCAGAGCTAGCTCCACGTCGCCACACACTTCGGCTACCGGTGCCCACGCCCCCGCCCCCGCCCCCGCGTCGCCCGCGCGGAGAGATCACGGTGGTGGTTACTGTCGGGGTCGAGAGCTCGCGGAGGATTGAAAACCGTGAACCTGCCTCCTCCCCTCCCCCAGGGCGGCGGCGGATCTGCTCTCCGAATGAGGCCAGGGGGGCGGGGGCAGGGGAGAGGGAATGGGGTGGGTCGCCCGCCGCACCTTGACACGACACATGCCAGCCTCAGCCAGAGCCGCGCAGCCCGACTTGCACAAGTGCAATTGCGTTATGCCGTCACTCTTGCCTTTGTGGTCCGGGAGACATACCCTCGGAGACGTGTGTGCGCGGGGAGCCCGGCCGCGAGCACGTCCCGGGGGTGGAAGTGGGGAGGCGGAGGGTGCGCGCTGGACGCTGCCCGGCTGGAGTCGCCACACCACATTCTCGTCATGCGTCCGCACCTGAGAGGCGTGGGGCGGGGGCGGCGCTGCAGGGTACGGTGTGGGAGGAGGGGCGGAGAGCAGGGAGAGAGAGAGAGAGAGGAGGGGCGAGACAGTGGTAGAGCAAGGAGTGAAGTGAAGGAGAAGCAAAAGATGAGAAATGGGTGAAGGTGAGGGAGTGGTGCAGTGGAGGGACTAATCCCCTTTGGCGCTGCCAGACCGACCGCTCGCCGTTTTAATGACATTACATCAACGCGCAAGAACGAATACAGATTCAAAAGTCCGTGCGGCCGGGCGGCGCCGTGGGGGGCGGCTGCCTCCCCGTCGCTCCCTCTTTCCAGACTCGGCAAAATCCGAACCTCTGCCACCTACCTTCCCATAAAACAGTCGCGCGCTAATGTATTTCGAAATTGGTAACATTTTGAAGACCATGAGCCGCGTCCCAAAAGTAAACAAGCCGGGTCTCGGTAGTTGGAGGGGGCGCGCTCGCCATCGGTTCATTGCGCTCCGAAACAAATTAGCCCCCCGGCCGACAGGAAATGATTCGGGGAGGTTAATTCTCGTGCGAAGTTAGAGGTCGCCGGGGCCGGAGCAGCAGGGCCGGGCCCAAGAACCGGAGCGGGGCCGGGGGGGCCAGGGCCGTGGGGCCGGGGCCTGCGGCCGGTCAGGCAGCCCGGGCCTCTCCCAACGGGGCGCTGTGCGGCGGAACTGGCCTCTGCTGACCACTGCCTCTGCTCCGCGCCGGCCGGGGCCAGGGCTGAGCGCCGAGCCTCCACCGGCCTCGCCTCCTCGCCAGGCCACACCACACAGGGCAAACATCAAATTGCTCATTCGGGATCCAGAGCTCGCAAAGTTTACACAAACCGAAAGGGGTAGAGAGTAGGAAAGGAAGGGCGCGCGTAAAGGGATGAAACGGAGCGGGAGGACATGAGAGAAGCGCGGAGGGGGAGGAACGACGGAGGCGGAAGGAGAGATACGTGGGAGAGCAGCGGCCAGGTGGAGGCAGGGAGGGGGGGCTTTCAAACGCGCCTCTACAGCTCGAGACCTGCGACCCAAAATAGGGGATTATGAGGGGGAGAAAGACGGACGAATCGGTGAGCTGCTCCACTCCGGTTAAAAATCAAACGGGCAGCGAGCGTTGTGGAACCATCTCGCCCGCCTCTCGCCTTCGCACCTCTCTCCATTCTGCCCACGATTATACCCCCGCCTCGGCCCTTTCCACTTCCTGCCTCTCACGTCGCACCCGGTGGCGCGCCGTGGCGCTTCGGCTGGCATTCTCCTCACAGCCCACAGCCGCCGCCGGGCCGGGCCGGCCAGTCGCCCGCCACCAGAGTATTTCCTGGAGACCCGCCCCCGGACCCACCCCTGCCCAGCCTGATATAACTGTCATGTCTAGCAGACCAAAGTTTAGCCCACTGCGAGACGCCGGACAGACCTGGACGCACAGACGGCGGCGGCAGCAGCGCTAGTCGTTAGCAGAATGCTAAACTTCACAGCCGCTGAGTGATTATGTGACTCATCCTTCACACCCGCTTCCCCTTGCGACACCCCGAACTTCTGGTGACATGTCGTGTGTGTGTGAGAGTGCGCAGACACTCCCCCACCCTCGCGCCCACACTCACAACAGCCAGCCGCGTGCGCTACGCCGCCGCGATGTCAGAGACGGCAGCACCGCAAGCCTCTGCACAGCAAAGGTATTGGAGAGACCGGCACTTACGAACACCCCACCACCACCACCACGCCGCAGGTTGTTTTGACGTTGTTATTCCACTCCGAAGAGCAGACCGCGACACACAAGCCTTCTCTGCTGCTGGTCGCTGTGCTGCCACTCGTGCCACCATAGCGCGGTCCAGGGACACAACTTGTC
Source organism: Frankliniella occidentalis (assembly GCF_000697945.3). Lineage (NCBI taxonomy): Eukaryota > Metazoa > Arthropoda > Insecta > Thysanoptera > Thripidae > Frankliniella > Frankliniella occidentalis. The sequence goes on from NW_026267177.1 coordinate 1,744,349, forward strand.
CGCGCACTCGCCGCCCCGCCCTCGCGGTGCCCGCGCTCACCACGCTCACGTATGAAGACGGCGAATGGAGCTACTATGATCACTGCAGTGACGCGGGAACAGCCCGTGTCCTAGGTCGCGGTGGAGGGGGACGGGGCAGGGTGTGCAGGGTGGGTCATCCACAATGCCACAGCCATCAGCTGTGGTCCAAACTTTGGTACACACGTCCACACAGACACACCATCAACAAGGGGTGCGCTGCGCCAGTCTGGTGAGCTGCAACTCTAAAAGTACCTGAAGTCATAATAACAGATAGGCAGACACTATCGAGAGAATAAAAGATTCAAAGTTTTAGGGGGTGACGCATCCATGCGGTTCAATGTGTAACTTCACATTCCAGGTAGAATCATCACTGTCCACTGGCCTTTAAATTATTTCTAGGCGAGTGAGACAGATAGCCAGATCTATAAAGACACTCAGGGAACTCGAGTGTTTCTAAATTGTGCGGCGCTAATAAGTCCGACTGCGTGCTCGCGGAAAAGGTCCAGTTCACCATGAAAAAGCAAATAAATGAAAGAAAACTACATGCTAAGTCAACATCGTTTAAAAAGTTGTCGCCCCCGTTTCACCCCTTTCCCAACCCCAACAGGACTACCCGACGAGTAGCGACTTCAGTCAGCACGCATCGCATCACGCACTGCTGCAGCACTATTCTTGTAGTCACCGTTTTCATTTTAGCGCCCGATTCTTAATTGTACTATTTCAATTAAAAGTTGTTGGCAAGTAGATAATGAGGTTTTCCCGTCGCGGCGCGGCCCTGCCACCTGACGATACGACGGCCGTGGACGGTCGCCCAGAGCTCTGGCGGCAGTGCATTAATAAGCATGCGGGCCAGCCAGACGCGTTAGCAACGCCACAGTGACAGTCGTGCCAAACCGGAGCAAAAAGCACGACAATCAACAAAACTTTTGCGCCGTCTGCGCGCTGTGCATTTTAAGACCAGCGCGGGACAAGACGTTTCTTCGCACGGAATCGAGAGAAGTTTGTTGAAAAGCTGCCTTGTTTTGTTTTATCGTCAGCTTGTTTACGTGCCATCGAAATAATACGAAACCGGTCGAAGTCTTGACGAAAACCATACATCATGCGAACAGATTTGCCTATCGTCCCTTTCAAATGTCTTGCATCCCCCATTTCAACGTTTTCCGTAGTTGTTTCTTTAGGTAACTTTGCGCGTGCAGTCCACAAAACTGCAGACAATAATATCCCCGGTGCGCCTGCTACACCCTCCTGCCTACCTACCACCCCTTCTTCCCATCCGCGTTAAGCCTGTCGCCGCTAAGCGATGCGTAAACATCGCCCCCCGCCATTTACTTCCGCGGCGCCTGATGGCGCCCACTGCAGAGGGTCCCTGCAGCCGGCCGGACCACCCCGAGGGGACGCCGGGGAGGGGGCGCCGAGGGGGCGCCGCGCGACGCAGCTTGTAAAAACCATAAAGGAAGCGGCGCGATGCTCTTCCCCCAAATCGTAACGAGCGAGGGGGAGCGGGAGGGAGGGGATATATCGCAAAGGGGATGCCCGCAGTGGGGCCCCGCGGGGTGCTGGCGGCGGGGCGGGGCCGGGCCGGGCGCTCATGGTCGCAAGTCGGACATTCATCACCATTTAATTCGCTGTGGCGGCGGTGTTCCGGAGGGGTGCACCGCCGCGCCACACCACGCCGCGGGGCCCAAAAGGTCGGAGGCAGTGGCGGGCAGGCCGAGCAGGCAGGCAGCAAAGGCGCCGCGCGAGGTCCTCAACCCCTCCCGGAGCTCCACTAAGGCTCCATCGAGGCCCCGCCAGGACCCCTCCAAGGGACCCCGGCCAACCGCCCCCCCCCCCCCCGACCCCCCGGGGGGCACCTAAATAGAAGGGGGTCGGAAGGCATAGCCGGGCCGGGCCGGCAATGCAGTCGATCAAGGCCTAAAACACACATAAAGCCGCGAGCAGACGGCCTGTAGACACGCCCGGGGGTGCCCCCCCCCCAACCCCAGCGCGCCAGCGGGCAGCGCCGCCATGGCAGCAGAATGCTAATCCCATGCGCCGCCCTTATATGTGTCGCGAGGCTCAAATAACTGGGGCACGGATCAAAAGGGGCCAATAATAAGAAAAAAAGAGCCGCCAGTATATCGACCGCCCGCTTGCCAAACAACTCGCATACCCTGCAAACATCTTCGCAAAGCCCCGCGCGTTTGGCGCATCGCGTGCCGATACCCGTTCGTGCGCTTTATTCCATTTCCCCGCAGCACATCATCGGGTTCGTGTCGAGTGGAGCCGAGCGGGACCGCGAGTAGCGTTCAGACCGCGAGGTATCCACCGCCACCGAATTAAGTAAATTGGTTAATCGTGTCACTGTGTATGGGGGGGGGGGAGGTCCACGAGGAATACACAACGCTTGCGCGCGCCAACGGGGGGGACGAGGCACATACAGCCTCAGCCCCGCGACTTTCGTTTCTTTGAGAAAAAGAAAATTCCGCAACGGGTCGCCATCACAAAGCCAAAGGCACCATCCCGCCCGCCCGGCCCCACTCTCCGTAACTTGCTCAAGTGTCAGCGAAACGTACTGCTGGGATATTGGGGGGCGGATGTGGGGACAAGCTCTCCAAACTGTCTCCACAACAACGGAGCGCCATTCTAGCGGCGATACTGCGCCCTCTCTGCGCGAGGCGCTGTGCGGGCCGCTCGCTGCGCGCCCAAGGTGGACCGTCGCGTCGTGGCGACCAAAGGGCACAGGGCGGGGCGGCCGGGGGAGGAGGGCGGGGGGAGGGGAGTGAGTACACTTCTGGAAACCAGCCGCGCCGAGACAAGGCAATATCTCATACTAATGTAAAGAGTTGTTGTACGTGTACACTTACACATTCAACACAATTAAATTACTCCATAGATGGTAGATCTGGGCACGTGGCTTAGTTTGGCACATTATACTGGCTGCGCTGTCGATGGCAGGCTGCGCCTCACACCTGGTACGGTCCTCATCGAGCAGGCGGGCTGTCGGGTGGCTCGGCTCGGCTCGGCTGGCGGAAGCGCCCCGCGGCACTCTGCTTTGCAGCGCCGGGCGATAAATTTGGGGCTGCCACACAATGAAATAGCGACCGAAGATGTGACGCATGGCTGGGCAGGTCGCAGCCCCGGGGCCGGTGAGGCGCGAGGAGAAGGCACCCGTGTTACACCAGCCCTTATCGAAAGGGTTCTCGGAGCGGGGAAGGGGAGGGGGGAGCAACCCTCCCTCACACGGCCAAATGTTAACGCCACGTTTTTCATCTATGGCGGAGCCGCGACCACCCTCGGCTCATCCTCACGCACCCCCTTCCCCGTCATCCCCTCATGTTTCCTCAGTTTCTTTCCCTTGTTTGACACCTGTGCTTACCAAACCAAGCATGCACCAGGGCTTTTTCCGAAAATTAGATCAAACAAAGCCCTTTAAACACACAAAACCTTCAGACGTGATTGCGAAAATGCGAAATAACAGCATAACAGAGGGGTCCTCGGCCCTTTTGAGCAGACAAACGGCAGCCCCGGCGGCCACGCCACATCTCAAGGCAAGGCGGGCTGGGGCGGCGGCGGGGGCAGTTCGACAACTTATGGCCGTGCGGCCGGCGCCATAACTGCGCCATTATAGGCCCACGTCGCCATATTGCGCGCGCAGAGCTTATTGCCAGGTGTGGCGCTGCAATCAGAACGCTCCCTTAATTAAAAGACTCGTCTCGCTCCCACTGTCCAGTCCCCGGCCCGGCCGAGGGAGGCGGCGATAACGGGAAGCAGCACCAGGTGAGTATTTTAAAAGAGTTATACAACAAAAAGGGGGGGACCTTCCGCCGTAACGGAATGGCTTTGGGGCAACTAAAAAAGGAGAAAATTACGCCCTCATTTAACTTTAGCCGCCGTTGATCATGGCCCAGGCGCTGACGCAGCCACATTGCGCAAGTTTCCACCCCAGAAGGGGTGCATCACCCCGGGAGGGTGCAGCAGCGAGCGCGCCGGGTCGGGCCGGGTCGGGCCGGGCCGCCAGGGCTCCGGGCACAGCCCCCTGCTGAGCCGTGCGGAGCCGGCCCGAGCCCCCACACCCCCACCAGATATTTTTTTTTTCCTCCGCTCCCGGTAATGAAATAAGTAGAGCCCGCCCCGGCCGGGCCCGCCGGGCCGACCCCTTTGGCGCAGCAGCGCGCGGCAGCAGCGGCAGCAGCGGCAGCAGCGGCAGCAGGTAGTACGGGCGGCGCATAAACTTGCCGCGGGGCATTGTGGGCCGCGTGGTAGGGTGTAGGGCCGGGGCAGGGGCGGGGCGGAGGCGGGGCATTCGTCCCCAGGAGGTTACGCGCTAGGCAAAGCATGACTTACAAACACTCCGCCACCTATTCACATGGCGGAGGGAGGGGAGGCCCGGAGAGAGCGAGTAAAAGGAAGTAAGATATTTACGAGCTCACAAGGAACGACCGTAAATTTAAATAAAACTCTCCGCTCTGGTACATAATCGGGCGGGAAAGACTCCCGCCTTGTACACCCTCCACCACTTGGCCCCCTGTGTAGGCCCGCGTGGTTCGGGGTGGCGCGACCCCGGCGAGGCGAGGCGAGGCGGGGCGGGGCCGGGCGGGCCGGGGCAAGGCGGCCGTCCGCGAAACACACCAGAGGCGACCCGCGACCCGGCTCACGCGTCCGCCGAGTAATTCCATATTCCCTCGCGGCTGCAGCCAGCGGGTTGTTGGGTCGTGGTGGTTGATGCGCATTTTACTGAAAAGTGCATTAAATTTTTAAAGGTCTGTAAACACACACACACACACACACACGAATGTATGTAATAGTAAACTAGCTATGTGTCTTTCTGTACAGTGTAAAAACATGATGTAAATTATATCAAATTTTCTGGTATCTTTCCTTAGAAGCTCGTTTTGTTGTAAAACAACACAGTCTCTTCAGCCACAACGAGTACGTAGAGCCGACTTAAACCATACCTGGCCGTGAAGGAGCATGAGGGGGGATCAGAATTACAACCCCGACCGCCCCCTCCGCACGCGCTGCCGGGGTGGAGCCGAGTCGGGCGGTGCGGGGCCAGCAGCCCCCTGGCGGGTGCAGCGCGTGCCGGCGTTATCCGTAATATGTCTACAAAGGGGTGCCGCCCGCGCCGCCGCCGCGCGACGCAAATGAGCCGACACAGCCCGCGGCGGCGGCGGCGGCCCGGACGGCGGCCGATCGTTCAGCATAAATTATGGACCAAAATTAGAGCCCGAGACGCAACAGATTCTATTCCGCATACGTGAACTCATCTCTCCTTCCCCCTCTCCCTCGCTCTATCCTCTCGATTCTCTCTCTCACACACACGCACACCCTGCAAATCAAACTATAGTTAAAGATGTTATTTAACTGCAAGACCATGAGCTTTAAGTTTTGAACTGTAATTTTCTGACGATAAATATAATTCCAACAACTGGGAACACCATCCTTTTCGTTTAAAATTCATCGCTTTCAAACGAGCCTACACACATATGCGAGCAGCCTAACAACAAAAAAACGCAGTAAAAAAGGGCCCTTGTCACAAACTTCCTGCGGAGTCCAGTGTCCCTGTCCTGTCACGCCGAAGAGAACGGAGAGGACCAAGAGCATAATAAAAAGTATCACCTTCTCTTCCCCCCCCCCCCCCCTTTCCCCGGTGTGGGTGCAACCATCCCCTATCTCCCTTTTCAGCAGCGTTCGATCCGGAGCGGAGAAGCGACGTAGCATGGATTCGGTATGGATGTCGTTTTAATTGCGTTTGGTCGCTCATGAGCTGGCGACCCCTGCAGCGACGCGCTGTGCCGCTCGGGGAGGGGGAAGGCCTTTGCCAGCGTCGGCTCGTTACATGATGCGCTCCGATATTGCGTTTTGAAAGCGACAAGCGAGGAGGGAGGGGCCTCCTGGGCGGACAAGGGCATCAAGAAAAGTGATGACAAGGAAAAAGTGTGAACAAGAGCTCAGGAAATCAAAAACTCGATAAGATACATACTTTCAAAAATAATGTGTATATGACCTTCTTTTACACTTCCCGCCTTCATTTATATTATTAAATAGTCATATCATAATAATAGGTTTCGGTTGCAAGGCAAGCCGGCCCGACAGGACACCATTCGTGTCGCGATACTCACCGATAGCGGCACGCGGGTCTGCATACGGGCGCCGCTCGCCCCGCACGCCGCTGATTTCTTGTCGCGCGTGGAGGAACCATCGCAGGCCTAATTGTGATATACTGCGGGGCTCGACGACAACCCCAGGGGTGTAATTGTTTCCCACACGCGATGTGACGGACG
>NW_026267177.1:1751985-1758869 GCF_000697945.3 Frankliniella occidentalis
CTGCAGTCGCGGTTTTTATTTATCTTGAAAAAGTTGTCCTGTGGGTGGGTCAGAATCTACCACTTCACTCTCTCGGTGCCACATTCCCTCCGTCGATTCATTTCATTGACACAGAATTTTAAAGGGCACGTTCGCCGCTGCTGGTGCACATGCTTTGTACAGATCTATTATATACCGAGGAAATGACACGGAGCTGCAGTGTTCGTGTACTCGTCAATACCCTGCCAGGCAGCTTCGAGCGACGAACAGTGCCCATCCTGCAGGCCGGTGCTGACACCAGAGCAAGTGAGAGGGACATCGCGACATCGCGTTCCATCACGTGCTGCGACAGGGGTGGGGAAGCCTGACAGTGAACAGTCGCCAGCATCCCCTCACCCCCTTACCGTCCTTGCGTCACCCGACTCCTTGCTCACGGTGGGACAAATAACAACAGCTTGACCGATAGTTTATACACAGGCACAAAATGGGAAAAGGGGGGCGGGGGCAAACAGAACCTGCCACTGCCAGCATAGGTTGTTAGAAAGGCGATTATCACCTTTAATATCGACGACGACACTATTTTATACGGTCGCCTGTATTGACATCAATCGTTTGTTTTCAAATGGTATCACTTGCAATTGTTAACACCTGACAGGGTAAACTTTCAGACAGTTTAGAGGAAATATATGAAATACTTACAGGTAGACTGCACTGTGAAAAATACTCGTAAGGGTTACGGGAAAATTTTCCGTGATAAAAGTCGTAGAATTACAATTTGAAATTGTAAATTTACGAGACAAGCACTCCCTATCGACTTGGAATTGACCGACGAGCAAGAATGGGCTGTCGTAAATTTACGACATATTATGTAAATCAAAATTGCAACAAATGTTGTAAATTTACGAGGATATTTTTTACAGTGCGGAAAGTTACGGGCAGACTTCCGATCTCAACACCTGCAAGTTTGTGACACGGTCTTAGACACTTCAATGTATTGTGTTCGGCAAAACTCTACCACTAAGTTCTTGTAGTTATCCGCGTTCAGACCAAAAACGCGCTAACACAGTCATCACAAACTGGATATGAAACGAGTGGTGCAAGGGGAGGGCTCCCATTAGTATGTCTCATGAAGTCCGCTACTCAGACTGCTGCTGCTGCTACCATGACGAGAAAGAAAAGAAGGAAGCGAGTGCTTGGACTGGCTCCAGAACTACATGCGTCGGGCTCTATATGGCGGCAGCCGCCCTCAGCCACTAAGAATCGCACGCACTGTGCAGCGGCAAAGCAAGCAGCCCTGCCGCCACAACATAACACGCCGGCAGACAGACAGCAGCACAAACACGGGAAAGCCTGTGTTCATAAATCGGGTGGGTATTCGACAGGGGGTGACGTACCGCGGCTGCACAGTGTGCGTGTGCGCACGCGCGGGCTGTAGTGTAGAGTGCCTTGCTCTGCGGAGGACTCAAAACTACCGCAGCCCGTTCCGCCGCGCGAGCACAGGCCACCGCGGGCGTAAACAACCCACAAGACGCGAACCGCTATTTTTTTTTACCCCCGTGTCTCGCTTTCTTTTCCGCTCGCAAGTCCAGGCGCCCAGCGGCCACAACGAGGCCGGGAGGTTGGGGGAAAGGGGAGGGCTGTACTGTACGTAAGGGGGAGGATAAGGAAGTCGCCGTAGGTTTACGAGGATGCGAAAAACAGACGGGGCTTAACTGAGCGCGACGCGCGCGCACGCTGTTCAACAACCACCACAAACAACGAGAAGAAAGAAACAATTATATTCCAGGCCTGGAATGAGGCAGGCGCCGACGTCTACATTTTTTCCCGGTTTTTTCTCTCCGGCGCAATTACCATGCTCGTTACCCCTCTCGCCCCCCTCCCCCCACACACGGTGACCTTCACCCCGGCTCCAGCGCAATCTCGGGCCGCTCCAAGAGCCGTGCTCCAGCTATGCTTCAGCTCCCGCTCGAGCCGTTATTCACCGCCCCAAGACTCCTTGCGGCTCCAGAGAGCACAACTATGGGACGCGTCACGGTTCGTTAGCTCGACGCACCGTACACACAACTCGTTCGATCCGCCCCGCCCTGGTACCGTACCACGGCAGGCAGCCCCCGGTGCTCCTCGCCGCGCCCCGCCACATCCCGATGCCTTGGCAGACCAAACTACCGCGGAACATGGAAACACCGCCCGAGGCCCTCCGAGCCGAGCCGGGCGGAGCCGGGCCGGGTCGAGCCGTGGCGCAGGCTTGTCAGGGTGCTGCTGCTCCGGTAGAGTTTGTCCCGTCCCGCCCCGTATGATGGGGCCGCAGGCGGACTATACCGACAGCCGGGAACACGGCGCTCAAGGCCCCCCCCCCTCCTCCCCGCAGACGCCAAACGATTATCACAAGTTTTGTAACCCTTCTCAATCCGAAGAGGATGAGATGGGATACACACCCGGCGCCCCCCGCCTCCCAAAGCGCGCTTTTTATCACACCGCTGATTTGATGGGAGCATCCGCGAAATTTGCGGTAGAGCGGCGGCTGGTAAACAAACTCCGCCCCTCATGTTTTATCGAACAACGCGAATTTTTATGTGTCCGAGGTAAGGATAGGGAGGGTGAGTCCAAACATAAGATCTGGCGGGGTCGCTAAGAGGGGGTGCGGCCCGGAGCCTGTGGGGTAGGTCGGGTTTGTGTGGGCATTCATTACAGGCCTGAGATCTTTGGAGAGAGGCAGGCCGACGCTATGTGGGGGCCTTACGGAGAAGCGCGCAATGAAGTGTGAGTAAGAGAGAGAAAAGACGGAGGCAAAGAGAGGCCGAGTAAGAGAGCGAGAGAGCGTGTGTGTGCGCACTACCGCATGCTACCGCATTCCCACAGCCGGGCCCTCCTCCAGTGTTTATCCTTGCCATTGAGCGCTAAGCTGGTGCAGATCCAACCAGCATTGTGCGTGGGAGCTTGCTGGAGGAAGGAGAATATGAGAGAGAGAGAGAGAGAGAGAGAGAGAGAGAGAGAGAGAGAGAGAAGGGAGGGGGGGAAGCCTCGGAGAAAAACAGGAAGAGCGAGAGAGCGAGGAGAAGTGGTCTCCGAGAAAGCCAACAAAAGCGTTCCGTATATTTTGCACATAATGTTGTGGGCTCAGGAGGTCGATGAAATACCCGGCAGTGCCGCCCGCCCCCAGCCCGCTCTCCCCGTTGTCTCGTGCCAAAATAAAACGGCTGTGTATGGCATGAGGACGCCAGGAGGAAAACAGAGCCGCAGCAGCCGTCAAACAGAGTAAGCTCTCGCAGCTTGGATATCAATCATTCAATCGTCACAAAACTCTGTGCTGGCCACAGTACGACTTCATTGACTAAAAACGGGTCAGATGAACACTAAAAAGCGTTTTGCACAAGTGCAACGTGTTAAACTTACAAGTCTTCAACGTGGATGGTTGGAAGCTTTAAGGTGTTAAAGAGTTAAACGTTTCATATATCAGTACTGCATTATGCACGCAAGAGAGACTAAAAGAAATGGAGCGAATGAAACCGCCCGGGTGGAAGCACTGCTATTCAACGAATGTGACGTCACATTCGTGTCAATGTGAGTCATGTCACATTCGTTTGAATGTAGTGTCACATTCCTTTAAACGTGAATCAGCCAAGCCTGGTTCCATTTGAGCATCAATTCACGTGAAGTCACGTTCAAATGAATGTGGAAGAATATTCAAACGAAGGTGACACGTTTCCCATTGAAACGAATGTGACATCACATTCCTTGAATAACAGTGAGGAACTTAACTTTGTACTTCATCATTGACGTGTGCTTTTGATTAACTCTGTACTACATTGTGTGTGAAAACATTCTTTAAGAAATTTTCTTTTCCAGTTAAGTGGTATGTACTACAGTTCTAAAGTTTACTCCAAGTTTACATAAAGTACACCATGGTAATATTACTCAAAATCCTCCAGCTTGCATACACAACTATTCTTCACGCTGCACTCAAAACTATTTACTTTAAAAGAGACAATGCATTACTGGTTTACAGCATCATTTCGTGCAAGTTAACCGCGTGTGATTTATCTCCTAGAAGATTTGAAAATGTAAATTTGCCAGTGCTCACTCTGCGCACAAGTGCGCCATGGAGTAAGCGGCAATTTTTTTTTAACCGTTTCGTGTTATCTGAGCGGGGTAACGTCTCTATAGCCTCCTTCCCTGTCTCCCTGCGCCCGCTGCCCCGTCTCCCTCGCGTCACACGGTGTCCTAATCCCCGCGATACCTCGGCACGCACGCGGCGCCACGCGGCGCCACCCACCACATCACGGGGGGGCAGCGGCGGCCGGCCGTCTAGACCGTCCGGCCGGCCAGTCGGGGCTGGCAGCCAGGGGGGTGGTTCACCACAATTAGGGGAAAATGTAAATGAGTCCGTCAACAGGCTCGCCTTTGCTTCCTTTCTCGAGCCCGCCTGAGCTGGCGCGAGGTCGCGGCGGACGGGGCTTACACGACTTCCACACTATAGTGCCAGTTCCCCTTAAGTCAACCCCCCCCCCCCCCCATCTCCTTCACCCCCGCGGTCCGACCCATATTTCTACTCCTTTCACCCCCACCCCGCCGCTATGGCCGGTCATCTTTTTTCCCGCGGGTACTCGGCGCCGCGGCGACATGTTGGTGTCACTGACAAATGACGTCAATAGCGGCGCCAGAAGGGAGCGCCAGTAATGGTGCGGTCGGCGGTGATTGTGGCCAACAGGGGGAGAGGGGGGGGCAGGGTAAAGGGATGTGCGCGAGCGCTGGAACGGATCGGGCCTGGACGAACGTGTGCTGGCAGGAGGCAAAGGTGGTCACCATAATGACACACGAGGGCCGCCGCCACTCCACCCTGCTTTCTTGTTTGCGCGGGAGAGAGAGAGCCCCGCAGACAACACAAACAACACTACGACATATTTGTTTTAGGATCTGCATGGGTGCAGCGCGGGGTGCAGCAGCGATGGTGCGGCCGCCGGCGCTGCCCCGCACTGGAGGGGCGCCGCCGCGCAAGATACTGCAGTCATACATTAGAACTGCAAAAACAATACGGGACGCGCTTTACATGATATTGGATGCACCGCACACCGCGCGCATGAGGGGCCGGCCCCGCCGCGCCCTGCACCGCGCCCCACCCCGCACTGCCCGTCCCAGCCGCTCGGCCAGGACCGTAAAAAAGATAAGCAACATTTTAAGGAGCACTGAAACGCAGATGTCCCCTTCCCTCCGTCTCCTCCTCCTCCTCTCCGGTGCGCTGCGGCGCGGCGCTGCGGCGTATTGCCTCAAAAGAAACGCATTTGCGATTAAGATGCGGCGGCGTTGTGGGCCGGGGGCGGCGGGGGGCGGAGGGGTGAACTTGAGTGGGGAAGAGCAAGGGATTCGGAATCGCGGTTCCGGGAGGCTCAATTTCGAGGACGGCATCCGGCGGTGTCGCCCGGTGCCGCCTCGCTACGAGCAGCGCAGGAGGAGCTACGGTAACAAATCTAAAAATAAAGTAAAATAGATACCGACACACGGCGAGGACAGGCCGCAACGCACGCGCCGATGCACATTAGAAGAGAGCAAGTTTGTTCTGACCCCCCCCCCCCTCTCCTTCGTAAGAAAACAAAATCGTTTTCTCCTCCTTTTATTTTTCTGCTTCCCACCATCTATTTTGGCGTAGCTTGCATTTTGCGACAGGTATTCCCCGCGGGCGTGTCTCGAGAGCCGCGCTGCGCATACGGCGAATATTATGGCGAGCTGCCATGCAACGAAATGCAATAAAGGTGTGCGGGGCCCTAACATCGCGGCGGTAAAGTTGAATCTGCGTACCCCGGGCCGGCGGGGGACACGCGAGCTCCCGAGCGAGAGCGGCAGCGCGGCAGCGCGGCAGCGCGCGACCCGAGCTAGGCCGGAGCCGAACATTGAAACCGAGGGGATTACTTACACTAGGTCCGTATTATTGCGCACAAGAGACAGACAGACACACAGACATTTGGTGGAGTGCATCACCTGTCTGTAGTGCGGGACAAAGACGGAACCGGGACGGAACGCCGCCGAACCAACTCGGCCATGACGCAGACAAAGTCAGACAGAGAGACCACTTCGCAATATAGCGCAGACAAAGGGGTGTCGCGGGGAGGAGAGAGGGGGGGGGAGGGTAGTGCTGATCGGTACAGCAAAGCGCCCGGCTCGGTGCGGGCCACGTAGCTGGAGAGGGCCCGCGCCGGCAACAACAACTTTCGAGGCCGCGCCAAAGTGGCTCAGCCAGCCAGCCAGGCGCTCAGCTCGGGAGTCCACTGCAGGGCAATAGCGGGGCGCTCTTGTCACTCATCGGGACGGGGCGCGTGCCTCGCGTGTCAGTCACGCATGTTGCAAGAAGGGGGAAGTGGGAGGGGAGGACGAGGCGGAGGGGAGGAGGAGAAGGAGGGGAAGGAGGGCCGGCAAGGGGCGCCTCTCTAGAAGGAAGCACGCACCGTCAGGCGCCGGCGCGTGCCGGCGGCCATGTGATCGCCAGGACAAGTGGGGACAAGACACGGGGCGGGCGAGCCGTGACACCCCGCCGGGCCGCGCCGGCCCCGCCCACCCGACGGTTGCTCCGGGTTGCTCCGCGTACAGCTCCGCGTACAGCTCCGCGTACAGCTCCGCGTAGCTCCGCCGGACTCACGACGGCGGCGGCGCCACGACGTCGGTCGGTACTCCGGCAATTATTTTATTCCAGCTCGCAGCATCCAGCCGCGGCGGCGGGGCCGGCGGGACCCGGTCGGGTCGCATAACGAACTCACCCACCAGCAGCGCGGGCGGGGCGGGGCGGGGGCGCCCGCGGCGGGCCGCAGCCCCAGCGACAGCGCGCCAGCCCAGCACAGCGAGCACAGCCCACCAACCTGAAAAGTCAGATCACATTGGAATCAATTGGTTTATCGGCCGTCATCAAGGGGAGGGGG
>NW_026267177.1:1758984-1761828 GCF_000697945.3 Frankliniella occidentalis
CCACAAAAGGGATTATTATAGCCAACGGGGCAATCCATGTCGGCGAGAACAAAAATCTGGCACGAGGGGGTGATGGTTGGTGGCGAGGGGGGTAGGAAGGTCTCCCGCGTGTGCGGCTGCTGTCAATGGCGCGGCTGTTGGCCCGGCGCCCCACCGGCCGCCGATGACAGGTCGACATGTCCAGCGCGAGTAGCCAGCCGAGCCAGCGGAGCCAGCGCCGCTGCCAGCATGATTATGTTATCCCCGCTCATGTCGGCCAGAGTGTGCCGCGTCGTTGCGCCAGGCCAGCCCGCCGGACAGCGGCGGCCGCGGCGAGCAGAGGGCAGCCAGCGAGCGCCACACAAAACACGCAAACAAAACAACAAAAAAACAACACGTCCAAAGCTATATTGCAAACACTTCTCTCTTAACCCTCTCGGTCACCATATATAGACATCGGATTGTTTGTAGCGAGGTTTGTTGCTTGTCAACTTGCACACATACACGTACGGACGCAAGCTACCGAAATGGGGGATAGAGTTGGGGGACGCATAGCATGAGCACGCGACGAGTGCCCGCCTCACTCGCCCCTTCCCCTCCTCCCTCCCCTCTCGCCCGCACCCTACAGCCCTCCCCCGGCTCATAATTTTAATCACCGGACGACGAGACATTACATGCTCCAGACACAATCAATTTCCTTAAGCAACGCGCGCGCGGGGTGCGGGCGGGGCGGGTTGGGTAGGGGAGCGCGGCGGCGGCGGCGGCGATACCTTGGTGAAAATGATGTATAAAATGTTAATGGGGGGTCGATAGATGGGCGGCGGCGAGCGAAGGGGAAGCCCGATCAGCTCTGCGCGCATGTGTGTGTGTGAGTGTGTAGGGGTGTGTGTGTGTGTGCGCGCGCGTGTGTGTGTGTGCGTGTGCTGCACGCGATGGTGCGTGCGCGGTATGGTACGTACGGGACGCGGCGGACCCTAAGCGCCACGCTACTCGGCGCCACGCCGCGCCACCTCCGCCTGCCGCGACGGCCAGAGAGAGAGAGAGAGAGAGAGAGGGTGGCGCCGCCGGCCGTGCTCTTGCTGCAGCAGCACGCGACACGCCGGCTCATTAAAAAGCAATGAGCGTCTTCACTCTCATCCCCCGAGTCGCGCGCAGATTAAACAATCCTTTTGTTACCGGCGCCAACACACACTGCTGCGGCCGCCAAGCCGCCACCGCCACTCTCAGTTGCAATATAACTCTGTGGGTGTGGAAACGGAACGCACCTCCCCGAGCAGCAGCATCAGCAGCAGCAGCCCCACTCGGGCCCTGGTGTGTCTAGCCCGCCCGGCCCGGCCCGGCCCGCCCCGGCCCGCGCAGCCCCGGGGATAACAGCTCATTGCCCGGCAAGCGGAGCGGGGCCCGGACCGATTTTAATGATGGAAGCGGAGGGGGAAGATTAAGGCGTTGATTGGGGCCAGTGACCCTCGTCAGCGCGCGGGCGCCAACCACAGGTGCGGGTCGGCGGGACCAGGAACCATTACATGTTGTTGTTGTTCGGGCGCTATGCGCCTATGCGCGCGCGGAGCCACGAGAGCAGCGCAGAACAAACGATGAGGAAGAAATCCCCCAGCAGGAAAAAGGCTCCTCAAACTCCTTTCATCTCATTCAGCGCGCCAACATCACCCCACTTCGGGACTCCTGACCCGGGTAGGAATCGGGGGGAGGAAGGAGGAGGTGGCTGAAGCGGCGCACCCTATTGAGGTGCGGAACGCAGACCCGCCGAACAAGCCCGCGTCACCGTTTGCCTACCCACTACTCAGCAGGCGCCAAGATGCGGCCGAGGGGAAGTCGCAAACACAGCTTATATTGCGACCACGCGAGACTAAACTTGTAAACGCGTGCAAATATTTTCAGAAAAAATGTATCTTATACGCATGTTTTAATTTACCAGACTTTTTAATAGGTGGTCTACTATGTACTTTAATCTAATTCGACTTGAAAGACATAAAAGCGATGACAGAAGTTACCCAGACTGAGGACCTGCTCGATGGTGCGTTGAGTGCCGTGCCGAGTGCACGACAAACGAATATGCGCTGATTGGGCTCAGACGGGATTTCACTCGATCGGAAGACAATACAGCGAAAGCTACGAGGAAAATCGGTGGACAAGGTAAAATAAATTGGGCGACCGAGTCTCACGCTACTCCAGGCGACCGTTTGTTGGTCCTTAGCCAAATGCGAGCTCCCACCTGCTATCTGCACCGCTTCGGCAGGTAGCGGCGCCGCCGTCGGATCGTCCTTAGCCTCCCCGCCCTCCCCCGCGGCACCCCCTAGGAATGCCCTTATCCTTGTACACGATGTGTTTTCATTACGGGCCGTCCGCTAACGGACCGAAGTCACGAACTTTCCGCGTACTTTCCGCTGCACCGCGTCGGGACGGCGGCCGGCCGGACCGAGTCATGCATGTGGCTGTCAGAAGAATGCACAGGGCTGCAGGCGCAGGCTCGGCGCAGGCACTTACTAGCCGCCCAGCCCGCAAGGTACCGACGGGGAGCGAGCAGGCGCAGCCGTGGCGGCGGCGTTTGGAGGGAAGGGATGGACATGTTCGGGAGGAGGGCGTTGTGCGGCTATCACTTGCGAACAAATCTCTGTGTGCACCCCGACATAGTCCACCCCCACCGCCCCCACCCTCCTCGCGCTCACACCATATCTCTTATCACAGCCTGACAGCGTTGCAGCCCCCTCTCCCTTCCTCTCTCTCTCACACACACATACGCACGCACGCTACACGCCACGCACGGAGCTCCACCGCGCGCATTCCCCGTGCACTCCTCGCTTTCCCACGGCTTTCCACCATCCCCCGGCTGGGCGCAGAGCGGCAGTC
>NW_026267177.1:1762015-1766278 GCF_000697945.3 Frankliniella occidentalis
CCCCCAGCAACATCCCTTCCCCTTTCTCTACCGCGAGCCTGCGGCCCCCACTCCACCTGACCCCCGCCCCCTTCAACTATGTGGCCTAAGTGAGTCGCTGCGGGGGTGGCGGCGCGGCGCCGTGTCCCTAACCCCTGCAAAGATAAAGGTAATTTTTCGTCCCGACAGATGCGTGATCGCTCTATACGGGGGTCGGGAGGGCGGCACGCAGCGCGGCCGGTGAGGGTGAGGCAGCAGGGTAAGGCGGGGAGGAAAGGGGCTCATGTCGCACTGCACAGAGAAACACGCCAGGCGCAGCCCGGGCCGGGCTCCCGCTATCTTAATTGAAAGGAACCATAAAGAGAAAAGGAAAAGGTTTACCTTTTCCCGGAGATACATAAAGTGGTGGAATTATTCCGCGACATGCCTCAATATACACAGCGCCGGGTACGTAGCGTGCAGCCACGCACCCAACCGGGGGGGACGAATGTGCTCCAAGGAGGGGAGTCGCGGCCGGGGAGGGAGGGGGAAAGGGCCGTCTTAAGAACTTATTGGCACGAAAATGTTGCGAGACGTACTTGTGTACAAGCAGGTTGAAAACGGGCGTCGGGCGTAGAGGCTGATTCGGGGCGGGGTCGGGTCGGGGTCATTTGATGTCCGTCTTGTGGCTGCGCCGGGCTGCACCCCGCCGCCGCCCACCGATAGATCACGGCACACGCAAGCGCGACAAATGACTCGCATTACACGAGTACCGCCCCGCGCGCCAGCGCGCCCCTCGGCCGGCCCCGCCCCCGACGTGTAAACAAATAATGCGCATTTTAAACAGTCCCCCACGGGGCCGAATATCCTCACACGCCACGACGACAAGCCTATATGCTGCGAGGGAAAGGGACAAACTTTTATTGTGCCTTCAAGTATAAACGCCATACCAAATAAAATGAGAGACGGGAAGTACTTTTGTAAGATCTGAATACAACGTGCTACGTGTATACTATAAAACGGAAACCTGAATTTTAAGTGTACAGTGTACGCGTGCTAAGTTCAGCTTTTATTTTATTTTTTGTGCGGGCCGACACATTGCCCCCCTCTCTCTTTTATTTCACGTGGGTCATGTCGCAGTGACCCCATGAGGCTGCCCCCCCGCTGTGCCCCAGCCGCTCCACATCACGCTGGCCGGTGAACCCAGCGCACACAAACACGTTTTAACGTGCGTAGTGTGCTGGACCTGGCGGCGCCTGGCGGCGCGGAGCGGGGTGGGTCGTAGAGGGGCGCAGGCGCACCCGCGGCCCACCCGGGGCTCCCCCAGCACACGGCAGCGCCCGCCCGGCCCCGCCCGGCTTCTACACATTTACGGAGGCAAATAGAGCGCCGGTCCATTTTAACAAGTATGTGCACTGCAAGGCAGCGGCGCGGCGGCGCGCCCAAAGGATCCCACGAGTCCTGCACCTCCTACACTCTCCGACACACGAGTGCGGGGATCCTGAAAGAGACAGGAAAAGGGAAAGAAAAACCGGCACCGACTCAAAAGTTGGGGGGCGCCTGCGATTCCCGCCTCTCCCACGTCGACCTTTCTGCGCGCTGTCGAGAGCCGTGAGAGAGCCGGTGCCGGTACTCTCATCATAAGACTTTCAGCTCGTCCGTGAGGAGCGCGCGGAGGAAGAAAACTTCAAAGAGTGCCAGTAGTCGCGGGCCAAAGGGCTGGGGCAAGAGCCCATACCGCCTACCAAACGCCGTCAAAAATGTTGTACCCGGCAACCTGTCGCACAGCCAACACATCATGCGCCCCGAGGCGCTCCGTGTGTGAGGCGCAGTATTGCGGGGTGCGCCAAGTCAGCAGCAAAGAATGGGGCGCGGGGTTTGTCGTGCTTGTAGTGGCGCAGGCGCGGGCGCTGTAGTGGATCTCACTAATGAGACTGACTGACTCCCCCTAGCTCCCTGGACAGCAGCCCCGCGAGACATGCGACCTCTAATGATCACTCGCACACACACACTCACTCCCCTCCGGGCTAGGAGGGACAGAGCTTCCTATGCTCGGCGTGATGGGCGCAAGGGGGGTGTACATCTTTAAAACGAAACAGAAAGGAGAATGCATAATCTACGGAATTCACCTAAAAAGTAAGAGCTTCCTGCGCAACACAAGAGCAAAAGAAATTGGCAAGAAAAACAAAATACCCCGAGAGAGAACTATTGTGAGACTGTGCTCACTGTAAAAAAAATCCATCTTAATTTTAAGAACACGTGTTTGGAAGCAATTTACAAAACAAATTTGCTCTTAGATTTAAGAACAAATGTTTTATGAAAATTAAGAACATGTTTTGAAAATTAAGAACGTGTTATGAAACGACAAAAATGCTTTACTGTTTCAGCCTAACGCAAAACTGGAAAATATTTAGTTCCTGTTCCTACGGACAGATGTTCAAACCCGACTTTGTACATATTATAGTTATTTACCTTAACTTACCTGGGTGGGTTCGAACCTCGGACCTTTGAGTTCGGATCCTGACGCCTTAGACCGCGCGGCTGTCGGGACATACCTGTGAAGGGAACGCTCGCACCCGACCTTATGCGGCGCTCGGTCCAGGGGCATTCCCAGAGTAGCTATGTGCTTGGTCGGACGGCGTATGTTTGTTAACTCGTTTTTTTTTTTACATTTCGCTCTGGCATAGCTACATTTCGCTTATCTAATTTGATGATGTTCATCCAATTCTATATTGAACACCAAAATTCTATGTCCAGTGGTCAAAAGCTGCATGACTTTTAACAAAATTGTTTTGAAAAGTCACACTTATTCTTACTTTTAATACTAGCATACAGAAAACTTCTTAAAACTAAGAAAATCTTTTAAATTTAATGAACTTGTTATAAAATTTAATTATCCTTATCAGAATTTTCATAACCTGGTTTGCAAAATTAAGAAAACTTCTTAAATATCATAATCTGTTCTTACGTTTAAGAACAACTGAAAATGTTATTAAATTTAAGATACATTTTGGTCTTAAATTTCAGAATATTTTTTACAGTGCTGCAGACTCAGGTGCAGTGCAAAGCCCACACAGGCACATGACCTTCCACCTTCCATTGCTGTCGATCTGTGAATATTTCAAATGCGGGCGTCCCGAGGGGCGTCCTCCGGTCCGGGGCTCAGGGTCCGCAGTACGATGTAGAGTGATACAACGTGGTCCGCAGCCTTTCCCCCTACCTAAAGCCTAAAGGGGTGATTAAGGGTGAGCTTAAGCATCCTACGGGCGATACCGAGCGGATGACTCTGGGGACCCCGCGATGGGCTCGTCGGGACGAAAGGGTCGCCGCTGTTGAAACCGCGTGCATTTGTCGGTGCCCAGCGCTGGGGGCGCGGCCGGGTGGACACTCATTCCTCACTCCAAGCGATACGCCACCCCGATAACCGAGGCGCAGGCCGCACGGCACCAGCTGCGAGCGGCGCACGACAAAATAAAAACAAAAAGAGAGAAAGACCATCACGTTCTGTCGGCGAGAATCTTTTGCCGAAGTCAGCGGAGTCCATTCACCGGACGCTTGCTTGGTTGTCGCCAGCTATGCAAAAAGAATCGCCCCAGTGTGCAAGGCTGGGGGGAAGAGGGGGCGAGCGGGGGCAGGGCCCTGTGACCGAACGGAACGTTTTATTGAGTTACAGACTCGCAAAAGACCGAAAGGGTCGTGGGCCTGCAGCCGTGTTGTCTGCGCGTTGTGCCCCCGGCGGCCCAGGCCTCGGCCCGGGCCCTTAGGCCCCTTGGGGAGCCCGGAGGCACAGCGGCAGGGGCTCAGACCCCGACATAGGCATACGGTTGGAGCCAGATCCGAGATCGAATCCAACGACCAGTCCACTTGTGCCGACAAGGAAGAATCACTCCTGGCAAAGAAAGGGCTGCGAAACATGCATATAAGAGTCCCGGCAATAGCAGGACTGGGCAAGGGGTGTGTCCGGCCCACGCCTGGCCCGCACCACGGAGACATACTAGGGGTAGTAGTAGTGGCCCGCAGCACCAAGCACGAATGTCCCTTTAAGATCACTGACCACTCCAAAAGTGGCGGTAAATTAAGTTAACACGAGTTCGGCAGTGAGGGGGAGGATAGTATAGACTTTTGTTTCCAACGCTGACCCGGCCGGCTCGCATGACATGACCCAGGAGGCCCCCGCCCGCCCGCAGCCCACACGAGGCAGGAGGGTTCCGGGCCGGACGAGACTTCCCCCTTGAGGTCCAAATTAAACTCGCGCGCTACCTCCCAATGACAGCGGGCTTCATTATAGCTCCTTTAATTGCCGCC
>NW_026267177.1:1766493-1767951 GCF_000697945.3 Frankliniella occidentalis
CCTGGTCACGCCCCAGCAGTCGGGCCGAGGCCGGGCCGGGGCCGGGAGCGGGAGTCGCCGAGAGCTCGAGGATCGGGATCAGGGATCACCACGCCTCCCAATTAGTAAAACCCCGTCGGCCTGAGCCTCCCCCCGGCCCGGCCCGAAGGACAGACGTGTGAGCCACCAGCACGAGGAGGCCCGACCTTAGCTTTATTTTTCCGGCTGTCCACTCGGGTGAAGCAAGAGGCCGATTCAAGTCCGCTCGAGTCGGCGCACCGCGCACCGCTGTCGCCGCCGGGGCGCCCCGGGCGAAGAGGAGCCCTGTCTGCCAGTGTCACACCCCTTCCCGTCCTCCGCCCTTCTCCCCGCGCGTCCACCACGTAGCAGACGAGTCTTTTTCGCACCGTGCGGAGCTCTCAATAATAATTGTATTAATTATCACAATTATTTTCCTATGAAAGGACTTGGCAGCGGACTTCGTTTTGTTTCGCCGCCCCTTGTTAGTCCGGTGCGCGCGCCCTTTTAAACGAATTTGCATAGCCAGTCCCCGGGCGCGGCGCGCAGCTTTCAATCCACTTGTTCTTGCACGGCGGGGCGCTGCGCGCTGGGGGCGCTGCTGGGGCCCTGGGCGCCCCCAGGCCGGCCGGGCCACCCGCACGCACGGGGCGCCGCACTCACAGATAACAGGTCAGAGAGAACGCGAGGCAACATCAGCGCCGGACAGCGACAAACGCAAGTCATTTCAAACGCACTGAATTACACCTAGCCCATCGCGGAGCGAAAGGGGCTGTAAGTGGAGTGAGAGGAGGGGAGCGAGTCGGTGGTGGTGGTATAAGCGAGCCAGCCAGCCCAGCAGGCGCCCCGCCCGCAGCCGCCGGGGTGCGGCAGAGCGACGCGTGTTGCGTCTCAAAGAGGAGCCGCAGAGAGAGAGGCGCGTGCTAATAAGTAAGCAGGGAACTTGGCACTTAGGCCGCTCCCCGCCGCCGCCGCTGCTGTTTTTGAAAAATATTAATGGTGGCGGCCGGCGCCCGCAAAAACAAGAGGCGCTTCTTCGACACCTCCCCCTCGCCGCCGAGCCGCCGCCGCGCGCCAAAAAGTTGCGCTAATTATGACGGAGCGGGGCCGGGGGGATTATTTTTGCAAGGATTTGCGCGGCGGGGCGGGGCGGAGCGGGGCGCGATGGAAATGGGCAAGGGCGGGGAGAGGGTTGATTGAGGCGCCAGCCCGGCCGATACACCAGCAATAATGAACACTGCACACAGGGTTCCGATACGGTACGGTAAGTGCGAGCACTCTACACTGAGAAAAATGTTTAGATGCTGGCACTGAAGTTCATTTGATCGATCCGACCCGTTAGCAGTCTACGAAGGGTTTGGTTCCAAGCAACAAACATTTTTATGTAAATGTCCAAACGGTTTCTTCCTCGACACGAAACGTGTTTGAGTGGTGCATCCCAAAAATTTCAATGAGGCAACC
>NW_026267177.1:1768343-1775199 GCF_000697945.3 Frankliniella occidentalis
AAGGGCGGGGAGAGGGTTGATTGAGGCGCCAGCCCGGCCGATACACCAGCAATAATGAAGACTGCACACAGGGTTCCGATACGGCACGGTAAGTGCGAGCACTCCACTCGCTGTCCAGGCCCTGACGACCGGAATCCTTTTTCTTAATGTAAATTATTCAAGCGCGGTCGTACGGCGAGGGGCCGGCCGGTGCCGGTTCACGGACGGTCGTTCCGACGGACGGACGGACGGACGGGCGGATGGTCGGTCAGTCTCTCTCACTATCTCTCTCTCATTGCAGAATATATGATGAGGCCCGAATGCCCATCAGCAAGGCGCTTGTCAACAGACCAGACGGTAAACATTTGGCGGCCGGATAGGAGGGGGTGCGTCGGGACCACCCATCCCAGCCCCCACCACCCCCTCCTCGCCCGCCGCGGGCCCGGGCGCCACGAGGGCTGCACGCGCGCTCCCCTTTCCTTCTTTAACTTTTGAACTTTGGCCATTAAGGTCATCAATCAATGAGGAGCCTCGGTTTAATTCTGTTACCTCCCCGCCGCGGCCCGGGGGCGCCTCCCGGATGAGGCATCGGGCCGGGGACACCTCACTCACACCTCGAGCCGCACCTGAGCCGTACAAAGGCCGGCCCCGGGGCTGCAGCAGGGCAGGGCCTCGGCCAGGGCCTCGGCCAGGGCGACGCAGAGCGATGGTGCGCGGCGACCTCGGCGATGGGATGGGATGGCCTATGCACAGCGGGGACAATGGGCCGGCGGGGCCACCAACTGGCCTGCCCCGCCCCACTCGGCCCCCGCCGCCCCCGCCAACCCCCACTGCCGCCCCAAGATGGATGAACCCTCCCCGGGCAGGTAATGTGTTCTTATCTCAGCACGGTCCCACTCTTGTTCCGCTCGCTGGCCCGCCTGCCTGGCCCCGCCTGCCTCTCTTTTTCCGTCGACATTATTTGTCTCTCTTAACGGCAAGAAACAACCCCTCCTCCTCCGTCCTCCCCCCCTTCTTGCCGGCCTGTGTACGAGGGCCCAGCCTAGGCTGGCCTCTTCCCAATATCCCCTTCACCTTGCACGACCCCCCTTGGCCCCACCCGGCCCCACCCCGCCGCCGGTCCATCCACAAGCAGGGCGAGGTGGGGCGAGAGGTGGGGCGCGCAGCGGCTCTCTGGGTCAAGAGCTCGTATATCGTGTGTCGTGCATGGGGCGGAAGATTAAGTGATCCAACCTATTGGACTCGCGAGTCTCCTCTTTCTTTTTCTCCTCGGTGTGGCGAGGCGTGGCGAGGCGGTGTGTGTGTGGGGGGGGGGGGGGGGAGAGTGGATCAGTCGACCAGAAAGAATTGGGCCTATCTCCCGAGAGCAGGGCGTGAGTAACAGAGAATCTTGCGGAATGTTGGGCCAACATGCGCCGCGCAGTTATTTGCGCTGCTGGGCTGGAAGAGCGGAGCGCAGCCTTTCCGCGGATGAATTTTTCATCCACTGCTAGGGCGGTTGGTAAGTGCGAGTAAGGGCCCAGCTCGCTGATCAATTAACCACGCCCGATAATGGGCACCGGCGGCCCCATTAGCGCACACACGTTTTTGTTGCCCCGACTGGATCTTTAATAAAAAGCGCAGAGACAAGACCCTCTCGCGTGCCTGCGGAGTCATTTAAACATTAAGAAAATATGTGCTTTTTTAGGGCGAGGATTCATTTTAAAAAGGAAAAGGACCATTGCTTTTAAAGAGGCATGCCAGTAAGACGGAAAACGGAATATCCTATCGACCGTGGTTCGCCACAAGCCTTGCGCTTTCGCCTTAGAGATAATCTCAACTGACATCGTTCACTTCAAATTTTGAAGTAGTTGCACACTTACAACCTAACGAAGCAAATGCTTCGTAACTACGAAAGGATTTAGCATTTTGCTTTGTAAGGTTTGAACAGTAACCAAATAAAACAGAATCTAGGGTGGGTCTTGGCTGTTTTCTTGTTTCTGGTATTGTACCGTACCGCAAGCAGGCGTGCGGGTTGGCTTGCCTACCAGCTCCTACTACGTCCCCTTAAGGCCCCGTATGAGTATGCAACCCGTTCGCACACCTGCATGCGGTACAGTTTAACAACAACCAAAACGTCCGCTACAGAAAGCCCGCCCTGTACGTTGGCACAAAACACTTCACAAGTAACATACTGAAATAAAAGACCAGAAAATTAATCAGCAAAAGAAATTTGGGAGAAAGTTCTAAGGAAGTCTCTTTGAATTTCAACAAAAACCATACTCTTCGTTCGCATTACCGTACCATAAGGTCAATAAGGTCAGAAAAAATGCCGTCAGAAAGAAGCCACAAGAAAATTTGCGTTTGACTGCGGGAAAGTACAAATAAGTTCAGATATTGAAGCGGCCCGAAGCCCACCTCGGAAAAACAACAGCGGAAGCCCGAGGCGCCCTGCGGTGGCACCCCCGCGGTGGCGCGCCGGCCCGCCGTGCCCTGGCCCACAACAGCGGCCTTGGGCCTCCGGGAGCAGGGGGAAGTGGGGGAAGGAGGGGGGAATGGGGGAGGACCTTCCCCAAGGCGAGCCGCAGTAGGCGATAGATTGGAAGTAACTGGGAGGGAAGGCCAAGATTGCCTCACTGCAGGAGGTTGAAATAAAAATACAGCAGGCTGGGGTCACCTGCTAAACACGGCCCAAGGCTTCAAAGGAACAAGAAAGGAAGAAGATACGACGACACAGCAGGTGGAGTGGTGTTGCGTACAGAAAAGAAGTAACAGATGCGTCATGAAAACATTGTAAAGGACGTGTACGGGAACTCGGAAGCCGAGGAGGCACTTCGGAGAGGAGGTCGAATAAAGGAGACTCCTTTCTGTTGCAGCGGAGACTCAACCGGTGAAAGAAGAGGGGAGCAGAATGCTGAAGGTTCGAGTCGATAACTTGGAGAGAGGAGAGAGAACGCAATACAAACGCAACACGAAAAGAAAGAGACGCACACTGATCGGAATGGACTGGAAGTGGGGGATATGGTTGGCCCAGGCCGGCGAGCCGGAGATCAAACAGAGACACATGAATCTGCGACCAATCCCATATCCCATACACTCGCAATAACGAACCGAATAAGTATGCCAAAGAGGATGGGACGTAGAAAGCCTCCCCTCCGCTTAATGCATATAATTATGAATAATGGAGTTATTACTATGGGTGGATATAGCCAATTGAGTTCAAGTGAAAATAGGTGGAGGAGTGGTCTCAGGTTTTTAAACTTTTTTTGGAAGGATTCTTGCAGTTTTCTTTGGTTTTCTCTTGGTTACCCTGGGTATTCTCTTGATCTCCTCTAGTTTTCCTGGCGCTCTCGAGGGCTGCTGACTTGTGAACTGCCCATTTCTCCTAGTCTTCCAACACTTTTCTTCCTACAATTTTCCTAAACTTCTCGCGATTTTTTGGTCTTCCTATGGTTTTTCCCACAGCGATTTTGGTCTTCCGGCAACTTTTTTAGTTTTCCAATGGATTTTTGATAATTCAACATCACCTCAGTCGGAAAAGACACTCCCTGCCCCAACAATGCTACTTCAGAAGACAGTTTGCTGCTCTGAAGTATCAATTTTGTTTCAACAATGTTTAATTTTTAACTATTCACTCTTTTTTAATTCATTCATCTAAAAGTCACACGATAACTTCGTGCTGCACGCCTCGGGTGTGGTCGATGGCTCTATGGCTGTCTCTCTCTCTCTCTTTCTCTCTCTCTCTCTCTCTCTCTCTCTCTCTCTCTCTCCCTCACAGACACACGCACACGATAAGAGGAGTGAGGTGAGGAGAGGGGGAGGAGAGGGCGGGCGCATGTTGGAATTTCCACAATATGTCCCCAATGCAGTACAACTCCTGGAAGCTTCATGAAGCCACCACCCCCTGACCGCGGCCCGACTGCTCGGTTCGCGAGGTCCCCGCGGGCCGAGAGTGGCCTCGGGCAAAAAAGGATTGGGTGGATTGGCAAAAGCAAGGACTTTGTGTTTTGTGTAGTTCTCAACCTCAACCACGCCAGTAGATCGGAGAAAAACAGTTCATCAGTTAACAATACACCGGCCGCCAATTCAGGTTAAGTACTCGTAAAACAAAACAGGCTATGCGCCCGGAAGTAGGACATTGTCTCCAACGCGACCCTTCCCCTACCCTCGTTTCTGCTTCAATAGCAAAAGTTTGAGTCGTACGCGAAACTTGTAGTAGGGCAATACGGCCGACGTTTCGAGGTGCGTGCTTCTTTAAGTTTTATCCGCCCTCCCGATCAGGAAGCACAGGGCGCCACCACCGAGACACTCGCCCCGCCCCACCCCCCGGCCTTGAGAGGCAATGCCTCAAAGCCTCAACTCCGCCCGCCCCGCCCTCCACCTGGCCCGGCTGGCACACTAAATAGTACGTATGGCAGATCAATTTGAGTTCTCGCAAACTTTGCTAAAATCAATGTTCGCGCGGTTAGGGCAGGCCCGGGCCGCCGCGTGCGTCTCAGAGAGGAGCCTATCACGCCATCGAGCAGTAAACTTTACCTGATTTATGGACCGGCAGTAGGGGCGGCTGATTGTACAGCCAAAGATTATCTCCCGCTTGCTTTTCGCGCAGGGTGAGGAGTGAGAAGCGGGTGACCCACAAACGCAGTGCACTTCCATCCATCCCCCTCCATCCAGATGCCCTGTCGCTTCCTCTCGTTTTTCTTGGCTCGGCGTGGCACACCTTGAGTAAGGACAGAGTGAACAAAGGGGATGCAGAGTGTATCGGGAAAGGGGCGGGGAGGTGGGAAGGGGGGGGGGCGACAGTGAGCGGTGGCACAGGGCCTTCGGGCCGTGAGCGCGGCCTAGACCCAGCCGTACAGACGTCCACCGCGAAATCACTTTAGGCCCTTCCGTGTGCCGCACCCGTCCCCGCACCCATCCCTACCCGGACCCCACTCTCCTCTCCCCTCGCCCTAAACGACGGGCAAGGACATGGGCGAAAGGGATGGGGAGGGGCACCGGCGGCCTGCACCGCGTGTTGACATGGGTGCCCTCGCGCGCGTACGTGGCATCAATTCTGCCCCTCCCCCCTCCTTCACCCGGGGGAGAGGCAGGGGCAGCAGCAGGGGGGATCGCGTCGGCGCACCAATACCGGGCGATAGAATTCGCTGCCGGGCTTTGGAAATGATTATCATGTCGGCAGGGGCGAGGCACGTCTCCGATATGCTGCAGCGGCGCGCCGCTCTGCGCAGCAGCGGGTGGCGCTCGCTCTCCAGATGCAATATAAATCACGGGCTTGCCAATCGGCAGCGGCCGCCCCTCTATTTTTAATACCCGCTGGCCGCCGGCCGCGGTACCGCTGACAGGCCGCCGCCCGCCCGACTGAAACAAAGGGGCGGGTATTGGACCACCCCGCCCCCAAACTCAATGATGGATCGACACAAACGGCAAGCATTATTTCCACAATTTTTCCCCTCACCTTAGGATTCCTCGCGGTACCCGGGGCAGCATGCTTTCGCAACTCTTGGTGTACCCCTGGAGAGCCCCTCGGTACCCCTCGGTACCGCCCTCCCCTCCACCCTCTCCCCCTTTCCGCCGGGTGGTGCATAAGGGCGGCTACGTGCAGCGGCTGGCCGTGCGGATACGCCGCCGCCCCCTGCTCGCCCCACCAGCTTTAACGATTCCTCCGGTCGTGGGAAGAACATAAATCCCCAAACGACGTCAGCAACAGCAGCAGCAGCAGCAGCAGCAGCAGCAGCAGCAGCAGCACGAGCAGCGCCAGGAGTGCCAACCAAGTGCAAAGGGGAAGCTGTCGATCCACCTCATCCTCCCTCCCTCCCTCTGCCCTGTTGGGCAGGACATCCGCTGCTGGTACATGACACCACACCTGCAGCGCGCCGCTCACACGACAAACTGCTCGCGACAAAACGCACGATACCTGGGGTGGGAGACTAGGGGTGCGACCAGAAGCGCCCCCCGCCCCCTTTTCCGGCTGCGGTCTACCGGTCTACTGGGGACTATTTACATGAGGCTTGCCCCCGCCAAGGTCACGGGGGTCACGGGGGCCCGGCCCGGGTCACGCGGCGTTCTTGTGCCGCGTTTTACCGCCAGCGGCATTTATTTGGAAAACAAACACCTCCCTTCTCTGCTCGCTGCCCCGCTGCCCCACCGGGGTAATTTGGCAAGGTTGGGCTCACAGCGGCAGAAGTAACCCGGGAGGTTAGTCGGGGCCCGCGCGGTCCCGGCCGGGACCACCCCGCACAACGTCGTGAAATCTTCCTCCTGGGCGAGGGGGGAATAACTCCGAATTCAAGTGTATACACATGATTCCCGGAACGCATGATTCCCGTTATTTCCAATTGATCCCGCCGTGATTCTCATTGATCCCGTCGTGATTCTCATTGATTCGCGGGCCGGTGTGTACACATGATTCCCAGAGTTATTGCCCCCTCGGATAATTGTACCAATACTAAAAACATAAGTAATGTTTTTTTGTTTTATAATTCCAATGCCGTGTGGTGGACAGGCGATGGGGTTCTTTACGTTTTTTTGCAACACTTGATGAGCGTATACATGACAGGGTTGGAGGAGAGAGGGCCGCTTGCCAACCGCTTGGTATTAAGTGACCTTACCCAACCCTCGCCCAACCGAACCCGCGCGCCGTGCAAAAAGAGAGACGCCGCGCGGCAGCCCCGGCCAAATAACACACTGCGTTTACTCCAACAGACCCGCAGGACATTGTTTCGCCCGAGCCGCGCCGGCCGGCCCACCCTCCGCATAACGGTAAACCCCCCTGCAATCTCATACATTTAACCAGAAGACCTCCTACAGTGCCCGAAACAAGCGCGGCACTCCGTCACACACCAAACACTTTGACGGTAATCTACTTCACGGCACAGTACAGCCAGGAAAATGGATT
>NW_026267177.1:1776322-1779918 GCF_000697945.3 Frankliniella occidentalis
GGCTGCAGCGCCGCCACCTGTTGCTAATGTACATAACCAACATCAAACGGGCTGAACAGTGTAGCGCTGCTCTGCATCGCTCTGCGTCGCTCTCTGCATCGCGCTGCACAGTGCACCACCCCGCCCGACCTGGCCCGCGGCCAAGGGGCTGTGCTGAGTCGGCCCAGGCTGACCCTGAGGCTGGAGACCACGAGCACCCCGAGGGGGAGGGTGCGGAGGGGGGCACCCTGCTCCACCCTGGAGGAAGGGAACTCGACGACGGGGCATTATTAGCAGGCTTTTCGTTCAGCCAGAAGTTTGAGAAACCTCAAGCCAGCCGAGAAGCGAGCCCGCCGATCCAGGCGCGGGTTCGCCAAAGGAAGCGTATCAAACAACTGGCCTCGCCGCTCCTACAGTCCTTTTGGCAGAAAATTGCGCCATGTACCGCAAAGACGAGCTTTCCTTCCACCACATTCGCCCACTCGGCTCCGCTAGCAGGCCGGAAATATGAACGGAGTCTCCACTTCCCTTATTCAACACACACAAGATGCGGAAACGTGTTCAATCGGGCGAGCGGGCCGGGCAGGGATAAAACCGTAGGAGGAACAATCTGCCGGCTGCGCGAGGACTGCTGGGCAGCCGGCAGCCACGGTCAGAAAAAGAGTTGACCTCAGCTTGCATAACTTTTTGTGCGTGACATGGGCTCTGGGCTCTCGGTGGGTGGTGGTGGGTCAGACGTCAGTGTGCTAAAGGGTGTTAGTAAGGGCGAGTGCAACGTTTTATATCCCTTTCATAACCTCCGGAACACTAAGTATGCACGAGTAGACAGTAGACACTGCATAGTTAACGGTGTATGCAGTTGAGCGCTGAATACGTGAGCATGCTAGCAGGTTCCCTAGGTTGTTTCCTTGAGATGGTGTTGGTTTCCTTATTTATTTGTGTTCGGTGATAGGCTTTTGGTCGATGACGTATTCATCACGAAAACGACCAATCCACGATGCACCTCTTTCCCGACGAGCCATCCTGATGGCGTGACCTTTCGGCCCAGCACCAGCACCACCACCCCTGACCCGCTCGGCACCGCCCTGCTGCAAGGGCAGGCAGCTAGCCAGCCGGGGCGCACACAGGGCGCTCAAATCTTCTTTTAAATAGCTTGTGAAATATTCGGGTGCATTGTCCCTGTTAAATGGCCGAGCATACACAACGGCCAGCGCCACGGCGACTGGAGGACAGTCGGCCTTTCTCGCCTGGCCCCCACCGCCTGCCCCGCGCCGTGCGGCGTCCAGGCACCCTCCGCCACACCCGTTCCGCCCGGCCGCCGCGCCGGTCTCCCCCGGGCGACAAGGAAATGAACTTCCACGCCGACTATTTCGCGCGTCGGCGACGGAGAAGGGAATGAAACCGTCCATTATTGCGAAAACAGCTGGCCTCTTTTTACTTTGAAGCCCGCGCGGCGCCCAGGGGCGGGCCCAGGGCGGGTCCGGGGGGCGGGGCGGGCCCGAGCCTAGCACTGCGGCGCAATGTGCTATTCTGCGTGCGTCGCCCAAACGACTTCGGTAATGAGTCGGCAGAAAGCACGGCGCGCGCGGATTTTGGCCGTTTTAATTAACGAAGACGGTTACCGTACCGTTCAAAAGCAGTGGCCTAAAGCGCCCCGCCGCGCCGTCTGCAAATATTTCCGTCATAAATTGTTTCGGTAAAATGTTCTCCGTATATCTCATCCCAACGCATGCGCCGCAACGTGCCGCTGTAAGAAAGGGAGAGGAGGAGTGGTCAAAACTAGTGACGGTGTGAAAGGGGTAGGGCGGGGGCACTGGACAGGGACAGGCGGGGCGCGGGGGGCGCTGAGGGTGCGCGGGGGAGAGGGATGAAAAGAGGATAGAGGCGATAAAGGAAGGAAAGCTCTGCCGGGATGAAAGAAGCGAGAGAGAGAGACTTGTAGAGTGCTCAGAGCCGGGCCGGCGCTGCACAACGAGGACGACTCTCTTCATTAAAAGAGTCCCATGTTCCATTTTTCGCCTCGTTCTCTCGGAACAGGCCGGGTGGTACAAGGTTCTAACGGGCCCGGCCCGGAATGTAGGGTAATGGGTATGTTTGTGCACGTCGTCGTGAGGCTGGGTGCGCGCTAAACAAACTCGCAGCCAAAGCCTCTGCACCGCCACTTCGGCCCGACCTATAGTACGTGCGAGCGACCGCTGCACCACGGCTGCACTCGTCCGCAGAGGGGGTTTCGCCCGTCGAATGGGCTCCGGGGATGAAGAGACCCTTTGACCGCCATGGTGCACAAAATAACCAAATCGCGGCACCCCGACTCTACAAAACGACGGGACACTACCCACCCACCCCTCTGCACCCCTTCCTTCCTCCCCGTGCGAATAAAGCAAAGGTGATTCATTTGGCGCATTATCTTTGGGCGCCGTGTACCGAGGTGTAGCGCAGCCCCTCATTACCTCGCCGAGGCGTGGAGCGTGCTGGTGGAGGGCCTCCTCCTCCTCGTCCAGCGCCGCCCCGCCACGCCCCGGGCCGTCGGGTGGAGAGCCGACACCCCCTTATCTACACCTCCCACTCTTTTTTTTCCTTTTCTTTTTCAAAAGACGACTTGCAATGAATATTAAGGGGCAAGGGGGCAAGGTGTCGACACGACACTCGAAAGCAAAATGGTCTAATCACTACCCCGGCGGGGCTGAGGCCCTGCGGCGGCGGGTGCGCGCGCTGTGCGGGGCGCGCCCGTCACGCGCCCTATACCCGGGCCAGCCGGAGGTCGTCGCCGCCGCCGGAGAGAAAGCGAAAGGGGCCCGGCCGCCAAATCTCATTCATGCGGCGTGTCTCCTGCAAACGACCGTCGGGGCGGACGAGGCACACCGCCGCTCTGTAGGACACAGCAGCAGCAAACCGCAAACGAACTCACTTCAACTCCACTCAAGTTCAACAACCCGGCAGAATGTGTAGTATTCCTCGCGGCCCAAAGCCGGGCGGCGGCGGCGGCGGCGGGAGGCGGAGGCTGCGGGCTGCGCGGCGGGCCGCTCTGATTGTTGCTGCATGGAGGGTCGGCGGGGCGCCGTGTATTTTAACGACGTCGCTGCAAACAGCGGCCCCGCTCTGCTGGCGCGGCGGCCCCGCTCGGTCAGTGTGACGCCACACACCGTCGTCACGGTAATCAGCCCCGGGGCCTGACGCGCGATGCGCCAACTTTTTTATTATTTACTCCCTCAACTCTTACTGGCTGTTGTGGCCGTGGCTGCTTTGATTCCTGCACATCTCATCGCACTGCGGCGGCGGCGGCGGCGGCGGGAAGTTCAAAGTTGGCGGCGGTCGTGCGTCCCGCGCAAAAGTGCCCCCCTTTTCCCCCTCCTTCCTCTTTCCCTCTACCACCAGCCAAAAACTTTTGTTTCCCGGCGCCATTAATGCGGAACCAAAAGATGATGGCGGCGAGTTTGCACCGGAAGTGGTGGAAGGGGCAGACTAGCTGTCAGCGCACTGCCGCAACCCCTTCCCCTCCCTGCTGGCTTCGTCCTGCTCCTCTATTTTTTAGCCCCCGGTCTCATTCTCTGGGCCGGCGCGGCGCTCGCTTCCTACCTGCGTACGTCCCCGCCTATCTCCCTCCTTATCTAACTCCG
>NW_026267177.1:1787293-1788776 GCF_000697945.3 Frankliniella occidentalis
CTCTCTCTCTCTCTCTCTCTCTCTCTCTCTCTCTCTCTCTCCCCCTCCCTCCCTCTCGTGTGTGTGTGTGAGCGCGCACGCCAGAGGGTCCGCCGAGGTCGAGGGGGCGTTATCCCTTTGCGGCAACCAAGAGGATGGGGCCGTGGGCCTCCATAGGCCTACCCCTGACGCGCGCACGCACACGCACACACACACACACACACACACGCACACACACAAGCACACACACGCGCTGCACTAATTTCACGCCTTCAAAGATCGCACGAGAGGGAGGGCAGATCCTCACACCGCCGCCCTGTAATCATGCCTTACGATTTAATTGAATGAGAGTGGAGGGAAACCCGAGGCTGTGCCGGGCCGGGGGCCTCGGCCGGGGCAGATTCGGAAGCTAGGGGCAGAGACCCGAAGGCGGCGGTATAGAGGTTGGGGGCAGACACTGGGGGCGTAGAGTCTGCTGCGGAGGAGGCGTGCGGCGGGGAAACGGGACACTTTGGAACGCGGGGAAAAAGTCAACCCCCTATCAGCACAGAAGAGAAACTCAGACAGGAAATAGAAGAAAACAGAGGGGCGGGGTTTTGGTGATTTTTTTCCGACCCCTTAGAAATAAAAGTGAAATTTCAAAGTTCAAAACAAGCGTGTGCTAGATAGCTGCTGCCATTCTCCGCGCTCATACAGGAATTTCACGAAATGTCGAGTTTAGGCGGCGCTTGCCAACAAACACAAGGCACGCAGACAACACTGCCCCCGCAGCACGTACAGCAGATGAACGCACCGGCCAGCAGAGCCGGATCGAGCTGAGGGGGAAGGAAGGGGGGGAGGGGTAATATCGGTTATTGCGCACCTCCCCCGCACATGCACGCACTCACCTCCTTCGGACCCCCACCCCGCTCCCGTATCGCCACCGCTACGCCACCGCTACGCCCCCAGCCTCGCTTGTTTGTCGCTCAGCCAGACAAAGTTGCACTGCAGTGTGCGACAGTCTGGCTGCCTGCCTGCCTGGGTAGTCGTTGGAGCATGAAAATACGTGCAGTCCAAAACACGCTCACCCTCCTTTACTTCCCAGTCGTCCCCCTCCCATCTGCCCTCTCTCCACCACCACCAACCACCAACCCTTTCCCTCTCCTTTCCCTCCTCAGACTCAATCCTCCGGCAATAGGGCGAAATTTTACGTTGGAGTTGTGCGAGGCCCTTTTGTTGCTCGGATCAGAGAGAAGCACACACACACATGCACACACACACACAAACACACACACACAAGTAAATGAACAGGGCGCAGAGGGCTTGGTGCCCCCGGTATGGTATACGCTATAGCGAGAGCCTCGCCTGGGAAGGAAAACACCATACATACCATACCACCTTACAAACCCGCGATGTGGTGTAAAGTATGCAACGCGAAGCAGGCGATATAAGGAGCGAGGCCTACGGGGGTGCACCACCAGATAGCGACCAGCTCCGCGCCCCGCCTGATTAAGACCGACGACAC
>NW_026267177.1:1788826-1792807 GCF_000697945.3 Frankliniella occidentalis
GCACCAGGAGCGCCCCCCCTTCTCCCCCCCCAAGGCACACCAGAAGGCGCGGAGCTCCAGCCGCTCCCCCCGTCTCCAGGAGGCGCAGCGCCACGCACAAGCAGGCCAGGCGCGCAGGTCGTTAATAGCGAGCAATGTGTGCCGCCGACGGGAACTCGAGCGAGTGATGAGGGCGGGGGATAGCGGCTGCTTTTGAAGGAACATCAGTAGTGCGCACTCGGCCCCGCCAGCCCGCGCCAGCCCAGCGCCATAGCACTTCGGCTCTGATCAACACAGCCAGCCATTCCCAGAATCACGGCGGCGCAGGGCTGCCTGGGGCTGGATAGATAGTTCGGTCTGCGCACAGCAGATGACGTAACGTGCTGTGCCCTACCCTGGCATTGAGAGCCGCGAGCAGAGCTGGCCGCTGAGCGCGACTCGAGCTGACCAGTAGGCCCACTTCTCAAACTCGCAATAAAACGCAGATCCCCGCCGAGGCTCTCCCCTTTTTTGCGGTGCTGGCTGGACCAACTGGGCAGGCAAAGGCTGGGCGGCCCCCGGCAGGTCTACGACCCCGCTAGTTTGGGCCAGTTTTCGGTCTGCAGCAGGCAGCCCGAGGCCGGCACTAAAAGGAGCCCGCCGGCGCGGCACCCACCCCGGGTCTGCAGGCCGAGTCGATGACGCAGGCTGATCGCCTCGCCGCGCCCCGGCACTGCCCGGCCCGACCGGGAAGGTTAGCCCCCCATGAATATTCACCCGCTGCGGCTCGCCGGGTCGGTCTGGCCGCTCCGGCCCACACTTCTTCACGGAATGACCGGCGGGCTGGCCATCGCCATCACGGGCCGCTTTAATTGATGGAGCGGAGGCGCCACCCTTTACGGCGCCCCGGCGGCCGCCTCAGGCGACGCCGACTACACCGCGAGGACCTCGGCGAGGACAGGGCGTCGCCTCCGCCCGTGCAAACAGCCAGGCCGGCCGTCTCCGGCGGACTGACGCACAGCCCACCCAGCTACACTCTTGCTTGTCGACAAATAAATCCCATCTGTGTGCGTTATTCTACAGACGGGCCCCCGGGCCGGGGCCGCCAGCAACAAGGACCGGGCGACTTGACTCCGTCCGTCCATCGCCCCTCACATTCCCTCCGCTATCGGCCCTCTCGTCGACGCGGAGATACGATCTCAACAGAGAGGCGGCCGGGAGAGAGAAAGGGGGAGGGGGGGGGGATATCTAAGACAAAAGACGGAAAGGACACGAGTGAAGCAGGGTGGCGCTGAGGGCCGGCGAAAGGGTTATGGAAGCGGTGGAAAGGGCGCCGGAGACAAAAATGCCCCCGTGCGAGATAAATGCTTCGGCGAGAAGTTCGAGGCTTCTCCACGGAGCGCTTGCGTTTGGTTTTTGCTGTATTAGCCAGTCGTAAATCACAACCCGTTTGGCCGAGCGGCCCAAAGCGGCAGACGAAGAAAAAAAATACACTCTTATGACGAATGAAGATCGTGTTCCACTTCCCCTCTGCCCAGCCGGCCAACCCGCCTGCAAGACGGAGCGTACGGAAAATCCAGCAACTGAGTTTACCGCTACTGCAGCGGGCTGGTAGGAAGGTCAGGGAAAAGGAAGGATGGAGAGAGAGGAAAGGGAAGAAGGAAGAGAGCGGGAGATGGGAGCAGCTTAGCAATTCATTTGGCACAAGGACTAAGTGTGTACAAAACTGAGTCAATGGAATAAGGCGACCCAGTTGAGCAGACCCAGCCGAGAGCGCCGGGGGGACGGGACGCCGGCCACTTCTTGTACAACGTGTGCGTCAAGAACGAAAGTGGAGCCACTTAATTTCATCACCCCCTCCCACCTTCCTCTCCTTCCTGCTCCAGCGACCCGGCCGTCACGTTGCGAGAGGGATAGCGTGCCCCCGAAATGCGAGGAAAAAGAAAGGACAGGCGGAGCAAGAAGTGATAACGAGGTCTCTCTATTGGGACGTGCGGCGCCCCCGGAGCCCCCCGCCGGCCACCTGCCCGCCCGGCCCGGCCGCCGCGCACCCGTGCCCGCCCGGCGGCCTACCCTCCGATGCGCGGGGGCTCCGAGGGCCCCCACTGCAGCCGCCGCCCGCGCCTGCCGAGCAGCAGCGAGGCGTTGCCTGGCGCCCGGCCGAGGAGTATTAAGGTCTTTCCGTTCAAGATAAGATAGACGATGGACCGAGGCGTTAAAAAAGTTAGCAGGGTACCCCGATCTCTTCTGCTTCATTCTGCTTCGTCCGCGTGTCGCGCACGTGTCTTCCTAGCACACTCTCTCTCTCTATCTCTCTGCCCCCACCCCCTCTCACCCGCCACTCTCTTCCCGGGTCTCTCTCTCCTCTATCCCTCCCTCCCCATCTCTCTCAGACATACTGGAGCAACCCTTCCGCGAGAGGTTGATGAGGCATGAGGCCTTCCGCAGCCAGCGCGGGCGCCGTGGCCCTGGCCCCGGCCGGGCCCAGCCGGGCCGCACCCGGGCCGCACCCGGGCCGCACCCGGGCCGCACCCGGGCCCAGCGAGCCACGCCGCGCGCCCAGGCGCACTTACACTACATAATCCCGGTCCGCAATTACCCTTTGTTGTGGAGGGACCCGGGCGGGGCTCCCCGGCGGGGGCTCCCGGGCGGCCCAGTCGAATCAGCCGCGTTGGTCCGCGGTCCTGATTGCTCGGCGCCGGGGAACAGGAATAACTCACCAGTAGACATTTCATATTTCTGGGCCGCCGACTCATAAAGTTTGCCACACCCTTCGTGGGGTAAAGATACAATATCATCTAGAAAATTAATAAGAGGCGCAAAGTGAAACTAATGCATGTTATTATATACATAGAAAAGAAACAATTTTACATAATAAAAAAAATTATAACCGTGTGTTCAAAATGAGCTCGAACGAAAAGTACAGGGTGCGAGAGCCCCCACCGTAATTTTTTTCTGGCCGTACAAGGTGGCTGATTTACGCAGCGCACTTTCGTACAGTGCAACCCGCGCTCGCACGTCTTCATCTAGGACTGCACACCCATTAGGGGGCGGAGGACTCACCCTGTAGAGCTCATCACGTACAAATTTGATGGCTACAAAACTTGCCGACGCTTAAGTCGAAAGCATGATTCAGCTGATTCGGCGCGGCCAGCCTGGATGTCGGTGTAGCCGCGCCCCGATACCGCCCGATAGCCTGACAGATAGCGGAGGGAAGCGGGGGGAGGAGGGGGGAGGGCATAATAAGCCAGTGACAAATGACGGCCGGACTAACGAGGGCGCTCAGGCCCGATCGAAAACTAGAAACAGAAGGTCCGTCAACGTTTCCTTGCCAGTTGCTGGTTACACGGGATTGTTTGTTGAAAAGTGGCATGAAAGCGATCTAACGTACGCGGAAAAGGGAAAAGGGACAATAAAAATAAGAAAATGAAACGAGGGGTTCCTGCCCTTCGCCTACACCTCAGCCGACGGTCGCGCGAGGGCCCCTCCCTCCCCTCCCTAGGTGTGGTCCAGAGCACGGCTCAAGTTGTCCCACAAGTCAGTCTAGAAGTCACCCCCGCATCGCATCCCGCCCCTCCTCCAAAACTATCGGCCGCGTCCCCTCCGGCTGGCTCGGGCCTGACCCACTTTGTGTCGCGCTATGATCGAGTCGAGACACAAGTCAAATAAACACGGGCGGGGGGCGTCATTACGATAGGTGGACGGGGTCGTCGCGGGGCGGGTGTCGCGCGGGTAGCGGGCCGAGCCGAGCAGAGCCGAGCACGGCCGAGCAAAGCCGAGCACAGCCGAGCAGAGCCGAGCAGAGCCGAGCACGGCCGAGCAGAGCCGAGCACGGCCGAGTCGGAGATACTCGACTAACGAGAAGTCAACAAGGCCCGGTGGAGTGGAGAGGAGGCTCACAGGAAAGAAAACATCTTCTCTCCTTCCTCCGGATGCAAAGTAGCCGTGTGTTTACCCCGCGCGCATACTTCCCTTCCGCGAACAGTGCGGTTAGCGAGGCGGGGCGGCGGAGGTGGGGGCGGT